>NW_022436988.1:4142477-4236400 GCF_009761245.1 Sapajus apella | reverse complement strand
GCCACCCTGCTCCCTCAGGCCTGTGCTGAGCCACGCCACCCTGCTCCCTCAGGCCTGTCTGGGCGGGTGGCCGTGGACAGGGCACCACCAAGCATCATACCTTCCCTCGGTCAAACTCTTCGTCCCAGTCGTCAACCACAGTCTGGGTCCGGGCCAGTCTGCTCTCTTCAATAGCATCCTGGCTGACCGCCGACACCTTGCCATCCCAGGTCAGAACTACCAAGCAGACACAGGTGTTAGCGAGACTGGGGTTGGTAGGTACCCTGTGGCTTCACTTCAAGAGTGTCATTTGCCAACAAGACTAGGCTATACTCACAATCAGTCAACGATTTTGAGCGCCATCTTGTGGCGAACAGAAGGCCAAGAGGAGGACAGCCGGACACCCTCTGAGCTAAACCCTAACCCACGGCTGCACGGTTCAGTTCTCTCTAAACCTACAACCTCGTCTGAGGAACAGATTTCATGTTCTGTCTCGAAGTCTGAATAAAATCCTGCTCCAAGTAAGAAGTGACATTGCGCCGGGTGCGGTGGCTCAAGCCTGTAATCCCAGCACTTTGGGAGGCCGAGGCGGGTGGATCACGAGGTCAACAGATCGAGACCATCCTGGTCAACATGGTGAAACCCCGTCTCTACTAAAAATGCAAAAAATTAGCTGGGCATGGTGGTGCGTGCCTGTAATCCCAGCTACTCAGGAGGCTGAGGCAGGAGAATTGCCTGAACCCAGGAGGCGGAGGATGCGGTGAGCCGAGATCGCGCCATTGCACTCCAGCCTGGGTAACGAGTGAAACTCTGTCTCAAAAAAAAAAAAAAAAAAAGAAGTGACATTGCCTACGTTGGAAGAGCTTTGTCACTCTGCCTGTGTCCTACCCAAGACCCAGCATGTGTTGGTGTTGGGCTCCTCGCCCTGCCCAACCCTTAGAAGCAGCTGTTCTGCATCCTGCCACGGATGGAAGCCACCTTCGTGCCACAGCCGAGGGTTTAAAGAAGATTCCAGCAAGCGCTGAGGTTGTTCTTCCCACTCTCAAGCGATGCCCGCCCTCCACACCCACAGTACACTAGGGTCCATTCCACACCTTCCCTCCTCCAGAATAAACCAATCCAAGGCAAACAAGTCCTGTCTCAAAAGCAGTACCTTTTCTCCCGTAAGCTTTATCAGATGAGTATCTTAGCAGTTCCTGCACCACATCAGACTCTCGCTCTCCATTCCAAGACACAGGAGGGGCTGGGCCCAGCCCTGCAATCAGAGCAGCCAAGAAACATTTATCAACGTTGAAAATAACCCACCAGGGAAACAATCGCATATATGTATTTTTTTTCCTTCTTCTAAGACAGGGTCTCACTATGTTGCCCGGGCTGGTTTCAAACTCCTGAGGACTCAAGCGATTCTCCTGCACTGGCCTCCCAAAGTGCTGGGATTATAGGCATGAGCCACCGCGCCCAGCCTAAATGCGTATTTACTAAAGTTCTGACGAAACAGAGAAGGCTGTTGTCCATGTCAATTCATGAAAAAGAAAACATGCAAAATAACAAAAAGCTAAGAAGCAAAAAAACCTCCAAAACCCCCTTAACCAGCAGTGTAAGTTCTCAGTCTGTCAGAGGAAGGGAAGAGAACCAGATCTAATCGGAATCCACCTCGCCTAAGGGAGAGGCCCTGTGCCCCAGGACCAGCCTGACACCTGAACGGCCAAAAAGGTGAAGGGAAAGGCCAAGCTTGGCTGCTGCCATGGGGACCCCGACCGGAGCCCTGTCCAGGGGGAACCTGGTCCCTGTCAGCAATGCTGTGCAGGTCCACCCAGCACGTCGGGACCAGGACAGTACTCATCACCCTCAATGGGTTGTAGAGACCGTTTCTGAACTAGTCCTCTGCCCAGCCAGCCACAAAGCCCCTGGAATAAACTCACCTTCCTTCACACAAATGACCTCCAGGGCACTGTGTGAAGGGGTCGTTGCAAGAGCTCTGCCTGTTCGCAGGAAGCTAATGCCCTCGCTTCTCCCTGCCTCCAGTTCTCAATGACCTCTGCCCTGGTACAACAGCATCCATGGCTCCCTCTTCTCCGCAGTTCAGGGACCCAGCCATACAGAGCAGCCTGCCTGCTGCCAACGTGCTGCACCTCCTCCCCTTGCAGCTGGTACCCTACCCATTTAGCACTCTCCTTGGTGCACAGGACAGAGGGTGGATGGGGCCAGGCACTCTCCCCCACAGCCCGTGCAGCCCCCAGTACCTGCCTGCTGACCATGAACCATCACTGTGTGGTTCTGGCTCTGGCAGGGAGTCCCGAAGGTCCAGGGAGCACTGCTCAGGACATACAGCCAGCACCTGGCATGCACCTGGCATGGACCTGGGCATACGGCAAGGGCTCCAGTGATGTCCCTTGAATTCCTGCACTAACACACCAACTCCGCTTTGCTGCGAGGGCAGCACAGAGCATAGCTCAGGCGCAATGTTGGTGCAACACTTTCTTTTCTTTTATAGCACAACTGATATATTTCAAAAGGACAAAAAGTTAGTATCATTTACAGTATCTTAACATAAATTTCCTTTGAATGGGAGCTTCCTTTCCAGTACTTTGAGGTCTACAAGATGTATCTAGAAAATTTACTACTGTGGAAAACGACTGCTTAAATCGAATGGGGGGGAAGGGAAGGGCCTGTGGTGTTTCTTTCTGATTAGCTGCTGTACCACTGACCTTCAGGTGGCTGAGGGAATTTCGTATTTTCTTTAGACATCATTAGGCGCCGAAGCTCTTGTAGGACAACTTTGATGCTATATGAATTCTGCCATTTTGCTAGCACCGATATGGCTCTTGGGTCCACCACCCCATTAGAACTATTAACTCCATTAACTTTTGTTACAAATCTTACAAAGGGGGGGTGCTTCTGGGCATTTAGGTCCACATTCTATTTTAAGGCTGTATATTCGGTTTTCATAAACTGAGCCTGTGGTGGCTGCCATCTCGCATCGTTGTCACTTGAAGGCCTGCCCCTTCTTTACCCCTCACCCGTCCCCTCGGTGCAACGCTTCTGACAGCATGCTGGCCAGTACCACAGTCGGCGCCGGCTCGAGCCCGCGTTCCGCAATCTATTCCATACCATTTCATTTTTATCGATAAATTCCTTTCTTAAGAGTTGGATTAATACGAATCAGTCTCCAGGGTTCTGTTGGCCCCCAGATGCACTGCCGTAATCGGATCTTCCAGACAGCAGAGGAGGCCTCACTCAAGCTCCTTCCCCTATACCAAGCAGCCGGGACGATCTCTACCCTTCATTTAACAAATGTGTTCTGGGTGGGTGCCTGCCAAGGCATGCCCCAGCAAGTCCGAGAGAAAACAAAAGACCCTCCAGCTGGGGGTGGTGCCCAAGCACAGCCACAGCACACAGGTCCCCAACACCAAGAGCACCATGCTATGTTCTGAAAGGCCCAGCTACATAGAGGTAGAGGAAAATTAACTTTTGAACCCAACCCTTCTAAGTTCAAGAGTCAGAAAAAAACTCCGGCTGGGAGTTCAGGGAGTCATTCCATGGGAAGCTGTAGACATAACAGCTTTGAATCGGAAGACCCGCGGCAGTCACAGAATGTTCTAAAGCTCATGTGCACTGTAACCTCTCCCATGGGGTCGTTTCAGTCAAATGCTTTGACATGTAAGGAAGCTTTGACCCCCATCACCCAAGGGAACAGACTCGGGGGCAGGGGCTGAAGGTTGGCAGGGTCCCAGGGTCCTCCACATCTTCTCCCAGACCCTCCCCCAAGCTCAGACACAGTAGGTGCTGCTCTCAGCCTGTGAGTTCACCAACACCCCCCTCGCCCAAATGCATACCCATGCAGTCCCCAGGACACCAGCCATTCACAGATGGCGCGTGGCTGCTGGACTCAGGGACAGCAGCGTCTCGGGGCTTGGCACTCCTCGGGCCTTCGAGAGGCCCATCCTTTTCTACTGCCCGCTGTGGCTCCTGCTTTCTTTTTCTCTTTTTCTTTTTCCTTGGAGACTCTTCCATGGCCTCTGGATCACCATCACCCATGGGAGAGCAGCTTCTGGGAAGTGAGAGGCAACAGTCAGCTCTGAGCAAGTTGGAAGGGGAGCAGGAGCTCACACTCACCCATCTGTAGGATGGAGGTCATCACCCCAGCTGTGACCCAGGGAGCTCACAAACACCTGCCTGCAGCATGGAGATCGCCACCCAGCTGTGACCCGGGGAGCTCACAGACACCCGCCGGCAGCATGGAGGTTGCCACCCCAGCTTTGACCCAGGGAGCTCACAGACACCCGCCTGCAGCATGGAGGTCGTCACCCAGCTGTGACCCAGGGAGCTCACAGACACCCGCCTGCAGCATGGAGGTCGTCACCCAGCTGTGACCCAGGGAGCTCAGACACCCGCCTGCAGCATGGAGGTCGCCACCCAGCTGTGACCCAGGGAGCTCACATGCACCCGCCTGCAGCATGGAGGTCACCACCCCAGCTGTGACCCAGGGAGCTCACAGACACCCACAGGCAGCATGGAGGTCGCCACCCCAGCTGTGACCCAGGGAGTTCACAGACACCCACAGGCAGCATGGAGGTCGCCACCCCAGCTGTGACCCAGGGAGCTCACAGACACCCGCCGGCAGCATGGAGAAGATGCCACCTCAGCTGTGACCCGGTACACAGGGCTCCCCGTAACATTCTTCCCCTACACACATTAGCGGATACTCCACACACAGCCACATTTCCCATCCTAACTGAGCCAAGCCTGCCAAGGCCAATGTGCAGGCTGCTTGGGACCTGATATGACTGCAGAGCCTGCCCGGGCCAGGAATCATCTAACCCAGTATTCATGGATGGCCCTGCTCATACAATGATGGACACTACTGTCCACAACACTGTCATTTCAAGGACCAATCCACTGGTATTTATCAGAGGAGATAGTTTTCTTTTTTTGAGACGGAGTCTGGCTGTCACCCAGGCTGTGGTGCAGTGACGCAATCTCAGCTCGCTGCAACCTCTGCCTCCTGAGCAGCTGGGACTACAGGCACATGCCACCATGACCAACCAATTATTGTTTTTGGTAGAGACGGGGCTTTGCCATGTTGCCCAAGCTGGTCTCAAACTCCTGGGTTCAAGGGATTCGCCTGCTTCAGCATCCCAAAGTGCTGGGAGTGCAGGTGTGAGCCTCTGCACCTGGCCAGAGGAGACATTTGAACACATATCCACCTTTTAGAAAACCACATAAGCAGATAAGGGGATTACATTTCCAGACTATACCTACATGGGGGAAGATTGTGTGGTTTTGCTTTGTTTCTCAGGAGAAGTGCACAGGTGCCACCTTGCCCTTACCTGTGCCAAGGTGGGTCCTGGTGCAGGCCGCCTTCTTCACCGAGACCCTCTGCTCCCTTCCTCCTCCGCTTCCTGCTGCTCTCGTGGTGGCCGTCTGGAACATATGCCACTTGCTGGCCATTCACCTGTGGCCGTGTGCCATCTTCCTGCCATCTGACAGCAGGCAGCTGTGCCTGGTCCTCCCTCCCGTGCGTGGGGCTCCCAGGCTGTCTCTGTGCCTGTCCCTCCTGCAGGGTGGCAGCAGCTGTGTCCTCTGGGCGCTTCCTCTTCTTCCTCTTCCTCTTCCCGTGGGAGGACGCAGTGGCCTCCCTGATGTGCTGTGAGAGGCATGTCTCTGAGCCCGGCCTCTGAAACTCTCCCACGAGGGTCTTTTTCCTCTTCTCAGAGGAGCTCTGTGGGGGCTCGCTGGCCTCTGGCAGCTGGTGTGGAAGGGACACAAGGTCCCCATTGACCTGAGGCAGGGCCATTGAGATGGAGGAGCCGCTCCGTGGTTCTGATGTCCCTGGGGGTTTGGGGGTACTGGACAGCAATGTGGGGTGGGGGCTAAAGGAGGGGTGCAGGCGGCTGGATGATGGGGGAGCAGGTGACACAGCCCTGTGAGGACAGCCAGGAAAGAGGGAGAGGATGTTCTGAAAGATCCAACAAAGCTGTTCCTTCTGTCCACCCTCACTCCCCTCCCTTTCACCCAGAAACCTGTAAAGGCTTTTGCCCTATAGGTTTCAGATACACATTAAGTTACACATATGTTTGAAAGAAGGCTAACAATTAATTCAACACATCTATTTAAAAGCAAAGTTACCTAGGTGGTGGATGGCACCTCTGTAACAAACCTGCACATCCTGCACAGGTGCCCCAGATCTTATAAAAAAAAAAAAAAAAAAAAAACCGGCTGGGCGTGGTGGCTCACGCTTGTAATCCCAGCAATTTGGGAGGCCAAGACGGGCAGATCACCAGGTCAGGAGTTCAAGACCAGCCTGACCAACATGGTGAAACCCCAACTCTTCTAAAAATACAAAAAATAGCTGGGTGTGGTGGCGCACGCCTGTAAATCCAGCTACTCGGGAGGCTGAGGCAGGCAGGAGAATCGCTTGAACCCAGGAGATGGAGGTTGCAGTGAGCCGAGATCACGTCACTGCACTCCAGCCTAGGTGACAGAGCCAGACTCCATCTCAAAAAAGGCAAAGTTAGTAAGAACTGTTGCATGCCTTGGTTTCTTGTCATCAAGCAGTTGAAGTACTTCAGTGAGCTCTAACGTTTTTAGTCTTTAATACAAATGTGTTAAGGGAGGAAGCGTTCATTAAACAATATGTGAGGACTTCTTTTCCTACCTAGGAAAGTCTCAAGGTGTCCCGAGGCAGGAAAAGAGCCTCATCAGGGAAGCAAGTGTTGGCCTAATGACGCTTCCACTACTGGAAGCTGGGACACAGATGCACAGAGCAGTCATGAGCAAGGCGTGTCCGGGACAGGATCTGGCACCGAACCCAGTGAGGCTCTTGGGGCTCCCTCTTGCCCCTAGGAAAGTTAATCTCCCACTCTGAACCACCATGTTCTCATTTGTCAATGAGTTGTGACCACAAAGCCCACTGCCCAGGGCTCCTGAGGTACATGGGACCCCCACCGTCATCATCTAAACAAGGACAAACCGTAAAGACCATGCCATCTGCACAACATTTGATTACTCATAGTGTCTTCTGGAACCATTTCCAAAAATGCTTATAAAGCAAGAAACAAAAAACACCCAAAAACTTAAGGGCCTCCTGCGAACACAAATCTTACGCCAGGTATAGGGTAGAGGTGTGCTTGTGCGTGTGTGAGAGAGAGAGGGGAAGGCAGAGGCTGTGGGCGATGTGGTCATACCTTACCCTCAGGCAGCACTGGAGGTTCATGCAACTAGAACCCAGTGACAAGGCCACCACCCTAGGCACTGCAGGCCGCCTCAGGGCTCACCCCATCTTTCACTGCTTCCTTTCCCACCCCCACTGGCTCCTAGACAGCCATTTACCAGTGACTCTCAGCTTCCTGCCACTCAAGGCACCTCAGGGCACAGGCAGCCCCTGCAGACCAGGGCCTCCAGCAGACGGAAGAGGCTGCATCTTTGGCAGGGGTCTACAGAGGAACCTGAGCCCCAAAGCAGTGCTCAGCCACATGACACCAGCAGGCAAGACGCCCCAGAAAAAATGCCAGGGACTCTAAGCTCACTCAAGGCCTCTCGTGAAGGCCTTACCTTGCTCTTCTCTTCAACTGGGAAGGAGTGTCATGGGGCTGGTAGGTCTACAGGGTCAGCCCCCAGCACACCATGTCACCACATGGATGTCACAGACAGACCACCAACAAAGACAGAACTAAGACATCAGGGCTGTGAAGGATGAACTGCCTTCACCACCTGAAGCTCCTTTACCATAGGGAAACACAGGAGAGGGGGACCTTGGTCAGTGACGCCCCCTGTACCTCTGGCTGCCCCAATACTCTGTCCATCCCGTGAGCCTGGCGATCCATCCAAGCACATACAACCACAGGGAGAGCCAGTCGGCGCCCAGACAGTCCCGCCCGAAGCTCACCTGGCTCTACCGACAGGCCAAGCGGAGGCAACGACGGGGTGAGAGGTTTTCATGGGGTGGGTGAGGTCGGAGGACGGTGAGGGGGGAGGCGGACGGAGGTCATTGCCGGTCGCCCTCCACAGGGTGCTGGCCTGCAGTTATTGACATAAATAAAAACTTGGTGGTCTAAAAAAGGTTTCCGTGAGTGAAGAGGGAAAACAAAAGTAACGAAAAATGAAAATAAAAACAAAAGAGCCCAGAAAGAAAGATGAGGGGACAGAAGACAAAAACAGGAGGTGAGGGGCAGGGGAATGGCGGAAGAAGAACCAGAAAGTATTTTTGGTTAGAAACAAAAAAAGGAAGAAAATTTAAACAAAGATCTCAGTGTAACAATCACATCCTTATGCCGTGGCTGCCTTCTGAGCTTCCCGCTGTAGAGGTGCCGCACACCCACTGGGGCTCTGGCTCCCTGCCCGCCCCACCCCTGCTAGGGATGCGCCCTAGTGGGGCCTGCCCTCCCTTGGGTTCACTCAGGATCTTCTATCTACAGCGAAAACAGCAACTGCTACCTTGCCCAAACCTCCATGAGCCACATGAGCGTCACCAGATCAGGGCTCCCTCAACACCCCACTGCCTGCACTCTGACAGCCCTTCTGTAACTGCAAACGGCGGGGAATGACTAAGACACTCTGTTCCTCTGACATGACAGAGGCCGAAGCCCCTGGACAACATTCCCGCTCCCTCCAATCCACAACCAACCAACCAATTCTTCCAGCTCTCTGGATACACAGCAGTGGTGAGGCCCCCGCACACCCACCTTCTTGGCAGAAAGGGCCAGTTTTTTGGCTGGCGGAGGAGACATGGTGCTTAGTGGCTCGGCGGCAGCGCTGCTCAGGACAGGGGACTTCGGCTTCGCCGTCTTCGGGTCTGCTCCGCTGGGCGGCGTTTTGGAGTGACCAGCGGTGCAACAGTTTCTTTCCTGAGAATCGCTGAGACGGGCAGCTCCACTCCTGGGGGCCTGCGGGGCCCTGGAGGAGTCACTGCTGGCCGAGTGCTCTGGGCTGGAGCTGCTGGAGCCCCTCCTCTCGAGGCCAGCGCTCTCGTCGTTCCCCTTCAGCCCATGCCCGTTGGCAGTGGCTGCAGCCAGGAGCTTAGGTGAGGTAGAGAGGACGCCATCCCTGCTGTCCCAGGAGCCCTGCCTTTGGCTCCCAGATCTGCTGCTACTTGAGTTGCTGGTAGCGGGTGGCCCCTGAGCAGTTCTGGGGGATGGAGAGGAGTGCTGTGGAGGAGCTGGCTTTTTCACCTTCTTCCCAGGGTCATCTAGGAGGGTCGGCATGTGTGTGCGTGTCTGGGAGAGTTTGGGGGAAGGGGACCCTGAGGGCAGCTTTGGAGGAACATAGCCATTCTGGGACTTCAGGCCCACCATGGGGCCATTCCTGGAAACAGGCACCCCGATCTCGTCAGTGGTGTGCAGCTTCTTCATCGTCCCCGAGTCTTGTCGCTGAAGGAGAGAAAAGCAGAAAACACAACTGAGGAAGTCCCAGCTGGGTCACGCTTTCACAAGGCCACAGCGTATCTCAGTAGCAGGCACGGCCTCTGATTGGCAAGTTCAAGATAAACTATTTATGTGGACACTTGGTAAAGACACTTTGGCTTCTCTGAACAATTCTGGCGTTTTGTGACACCCCAAAGAACTGGGACTACAGGCGTGCACCACCACACCCGGCTAATTTTTGTATTTTTGGCAGAGATGGGGTTTTGCCATGTTGGCCAGGTTCATCTGGAACTCCTGGCCTCAAGCAATGCACCTGCCTCAGCCTCCAGAAATGCTGGGATTACAGGTGTGAGCCACCACACCTGGCCTGAATATACATCTTTATGGCCATCTTTACTATGAAACCAGTACATTTTCATCAAGATTTGAGAAAGAGAAATAAGTACAAAGGAAAACAATTCAGCAAAGTTAAAGTTCTACCACCTAAACACAGCCATGCATCCATGCACCTGTGCTTTCTTCTGGTCGTTTCTTCCAAACGGCTCTGGCCTGCAGAGCTGCATCCCAGTTTTATCTTTTTATTTTTTTTTTTTTGACTTCTTTTTTCTTTGTTGTTGTTTTTTTGAGACGGAGTTTCGCTCTTGCTACCCAGGCTGGAGTGCAATGGCGCAATCTTGGCTCACCGCAACCTCCGCCTCCTGGGTTCAGGCAATTCTCCTGCCTCAGCCTCCCGAGTAGCCGGGACTACAGGCATATGCCACCATGCCCAGCTAATTGTTTGTATTTTTAGTAGAGACGAGGTTTCACCATGTTGACCAGGATGGTCTCGATCTCTTCACCTCGTGATCCACCCGCCTCGGCCTCCCAAAGTGCTGGGATTACAGGCTTGAGCCACCGCGCCCGGCCCCCAGTTTTATCTTAATGCTATTATTACAAGCATTTTTATAGGCAGTAACTCTCAATAAATGTCTTTAAGACAGGGTCTTACTCTGTCGCCCAGGCTGCAGCCTCAACCCTCTGGACTCAAGAGATCCTCCCATGTCAGCTGCCCAAGTAGATGTGCCTATGGGAGTAGGCCACCACACCAGAATACTTTTTATTTATTTGTAGAGATGGGGGTCTTGCTACGTTGCCCCGGCTGGCACCCTTGAACTCCTGAGCCCAAGCAATCCTCCCACCCTGGCCTCTCAAAGTGCTGGGGTTACAGCCCTGAGCAACTGCACCCTGACTGTCAGCCTGTCTTTCGTGTTTTAGTGGCAACCATCTCACTGTATGGTTAATTTACATAAACTATGGTATCCAACTGTTGAAATGAACAATACAGTACAGTGTATGTGTGTCTGTTATTCTTCAGAGCACGTATTACAACTGCGTGGAAGTAACTTGTTATTCTCTGCGCAGATGCTGAATGCCCGCCTCCCCTGCTTGACCACGAGGCTGTACCTGTGACACTCCTGTTCCCGCTGCAGCCCTCACCGGCAACTCAAGGGTCTGGTATGCGGTCAGTGCTTAAAAAAATTTTTTTTGAGCTTTTCCTGTGCTTAGTACGCCATGTTAATTTTCTGGAAATGGAATTACGAGGCCATGAATATTTTCGTGAAACCTGATGCGTACAGCCAAACTGCATTTACTATACTCCAGCAACATATATTTTTCAAAAACATTTGCTGATCTGACACGTGCTTTGGCTGTGACCACTTTAACATTGGTATTCTTCGCACATGCACCAGCGTGATCGTCATTTAAATGAGTTCCTGTGTTTACAAATGCTAACCTTTTGTTCAAAATATTTAAAAGGTGTTATTGTTTCATTTGTGTTTGTAATAATTTATGTACAAAACTGTAAATCTTATTCAATTTATAGTTTTTCTATATTTTCTCCCTCAGTTTTAAGCATATAAAGTCTTCTTCCCTCTCCCAAAGGTTTAATAAGAATATACTTCTATTTTCTTCTGAGTTTTGTTTTGTTCGTTATATTCTTTGTTAATGTCTTCTAAAAGGAATTCATCTTTCCATGGCAATGCAAAGCCTTTTCACTGGCTGAACATTTCCGTACACACCAGGACTTGCACCATGTCATTTAGAGTAAAATGACTCTGGTTCAATTGCAGTGTATTTGGAAAATGACATTTGTCATGAAAATGCTAATGGTCAGGGAGTAGCATTGCAGATGCGCCTGACACAGGGACTCTCTGAAGCAGACCTTCCACCTCAGGCATCACTCTGCCTGTGGAGTTCCTGTGACAAATGAGGTTTCCTTTGCACTTTGTTTTTTTTGAGACAGGGTGTCTTTCTGTTGTCCAGGCTGAAGTGCAGTGGCACAACGAAGGCTCACTGCAGCCTTGGCCTCCTGCGCTTAAGCGATCCTCCTGCCTCAACCTCCCAAGCAGCTGGGACTAGATATGCACCAATACAACTGGCTAATGTTTGCACTTTTCTTGGAGATGGGGGTCTTTCTATGTTGCCCAGACTGCTTCCTTTTTTTTTTTTGAGATGGAGTCCCGCTCTGTCACCCAGGCTGGAGTGCAGTGGCATGATGTCAGTGGCATGATGTCAACCTCCACCTCTCGGGTTCAAGTGATTCTCCTACCTCAGCCTCTTGAGTAGCTGGGATTACAGGCATGTGCCACTATGCCTAGCTAATTTGTGCATTATTAGTAGGGATAGGGTCTCACCATGTTGGCCAACCTGGTCTTGAACTCCTGACCTCAAATGATCCACCTGCCTTGGCCTCCCAAAGTGCTGAGATTCCAGGTGTGAGCCACAGTGCCTGGCCCCCCTTTTCTTTTTTTTGAGACAAGGTCTCACTGTCACCTTGCCTGCAGTTCACCGGTGTGATCTTGGCTCACTGCCTAGAGCCTCAAACTCCCAGGCTCAAGTGATCCTCCCATATATCAGCTTACTGAATATTCTCTGTGAAGATGGGGATCTATGTTGTCCAGGCTGCTTTTTAAATTTGTTTTGAGACAGGGTCTCTTTCTGTTGCCCAGGCTGGTGTGGAATGGTGTGACTCATTGCAGCCTTAATCTCTGGCTCAAGTGATCCTCCCGGCTCAGCCTCCTGAATGGCTGGGACTATAAGCACATGCCACCACACCTGGCTAACGTTTGTATTTTTAGTAGAGACAGGGTTTTGCCAGGTTGCCCAGGTTGGTCTCGAACTTCTGGGATCAAATGATCTTCCCACACAGGCCTCCCAAAGTGTTGGAATGAAAGACATGAGTCACAGCACCTGCCCCAGGCTGCTTCCTAACTTCCTAGTCTGGGCTGCAGTGACCACCAACTTTGCGATTAGATTGTGTATTTCACAGCTACTTCAATTCTAATGCTTCTAATTTCAGCTTCTGTTTTCTTTAATGTGCCGGGAAATACAGATTTACGTAAATGACCAAGACCTCTGCAGACTGTGAAAGGCCCTGACTGCCTGTGTGTGGGTTCAACTCTTCATTTTAAAGGAAGAAGATGATCCATCAAAAACAGTCATCCAGGCCGGGAACAGCGGCTCACGCCTATAATCCCAGCTACTTGGGAGGCTGAGGCATGAGAATCACTTGAACCCGTGAGATGGCGGCTACAGAGTGGCAGAGGCTTCAGTGAACTGAGATGGGGCCACTGCATTCCAGCCTGGGCGACAGACAGAGCAAGACTCTGTCTCAAAAATAAATAAATAAACAAACATTGAGGGAGGGTACACCCCACTTCAAATGATCACTGTGTTCTAATGAGGAGACTGTTCATTAATCCACTAATGAAACTGAATTCTTAACTGTTCTAACAGAAAATTTCAAATACACACAAAGATAACTTTGAGGGTAATTCCTAATGGTTAACATGTAACCACATAACCTTTATCATCCTCTATGTGTGTATATATGCATGACTATGTATGCATGCACATACACATATTTCCATTTCTGAACCATTTGAGTAAATTGGAAACATAATGTTCTTTTATCCCTAAATACGTCCATGTCTATTTCCAAAGAACAAAGACATTCTCTTATATAATCACGGCAGAATTACCCAAATCAGGACATTAACATTGGTACAGACTACTCACATTTTCTCTGTTAAAATTTGAGGGTATTTTTCCCACATGCTTAAGGTGAAGGGTTTGCTTGGTACCCATAACCCTAGCACTTTGGGAGGCCACGGCGGGAGTAGCACGCCAGGACAACACCGTGAGACCCTGTCTCTACATAAAGTTTAAACATTAGCTGGGTGTGGTGGTGCACTGACAGGGAGGCTGAGGTAGGAGGATGGCTTGAATCCAGGAGTTCAAGGCTGCCCTGAACCATGACTGTGCCACTGCACTCCAGCCTGGGTAACAGAGTGAGACTCTGTCTCCCAAAATAAAGTTTGCTTGACATTATACAGGAAACAAATGGAGCACACCAGAATGTTTGCTTGGCACATCTGTCACAGCACTTGCAAATCTGTTCCCATGAGTAGAACCGATCTGTGAATGACAGTCGTAATTTGCTGGGATTTTCTCATTCACGTCTCCTCTTTCTCTAAACCCAATGTCAGCTGATGACCAAGTTAAGAAATAACATCAACTAATATAGTACGAACTGCCTGAAAACTCCTTCTGCTGTGGCCAACGTCCTGGGCACGAGGAGGTCTGTGGGGGCCCCACGACCAGCCACCGTGGCCGCCATCATTTTCATAAATACCTTTCCAGTCAGCGGGGAGCAAACAAGCCCATTGCCAATGTTCTTCTTGGAGTGATCTGGAGCCACACTCGGGCGGCTGGGAAGGGAGGAAGAGCCTGTCTTGGAGATGGGGCCCTCAGGACTTTTCTTAGAGCCTGGAATTCTGTCAAAGGAAGAAAACAAGTTGGGAATTTTCTTACTAAGATAAGATGGCATGAAAGAAATGGAGAGAATCAGAGCAAGTTAAGGTCAAGGTCTTAATATTATTTTAAAAGGTAGGGTAAAGGCAGAAACAGCCTGAGGAAACCCTGCCTGTCCTAACCGCTTCTTGAATCTCCCTTTGCCTTTCAACCACTAGGAGGCTATGAGATCAGCCCTAGATATCTGCTGAATATAGGCAAAGCAAGGGCAAACTGGAGTCACAATTCCTCCAAGATTAAAGCTCAATGCACCAGAAAGCAGGCGAGACATGTCAAACACCTCAGCCACACTCAGCAGAGATGTATAAAGCAGTGAAAATGCCTCAGCTGCCACGGTCTCCAACCTCCAGGTCAGTGATAACAGCCAGCTCCAGGAGAAGTCCCTCCAGAGGAGCTCTGCAGCAGCCCCACAAACATGTCCTTTCCTGCCTACCCCTACGGAGCGGCTTCCCCACAGAGGAAGGGCACCGCTGGCCACCATCCAGGGGGCAGTGCCTCTAATTTGGGGCAATACTATAAATGGTGACTTTCCCATTTACATTCAAGATAGTATCAATGTGAGGGCAGATGGAATCCTGTCCTGACCTTCCTGAGGCTCTGGCTTTTACTAAAAAGGGTCCTTCCCCATGGACGGTCTCCATGACACATGACGAACCCCTCCAGTGGAATTATCAATTACCTTCAAACAAAAAAAGGTTAGGGAGGCCCATCGGTGTAAGAAAGAACAGAGGGAGTGGGCTCATCTGGGGGGGAGGGGAGAGGCGCGTGAGTTTATTACCGCAGATAGAACAGCACGTAGGCCTGCTGGTTCAGAACCACCTTGACGTTGCTGGAATGCACCAAGGAATCGTTCATCTGGTACCACTGCCCGTTGCTTGCCTGAAGCAGCCAAGGATGTTGCAGAAAACAAAACAACCAACAAGCATCCCATTACCCTCACTTTTAGAAAGGGAACTGAAGATCTATTAGTTGCTACATATCCAGATGCTATTAATAATCAGCCAGTAACAATTTCCTATTAAAATGTGTAATATTTTTTCTTTTTTTAAAAAGATGAGGTTTCACCATATTGGTCAGGCTAGTCTCGAACTCCTGACCTCAGGTGATCCGCCCACCTCAGCCTCCCAAAGTGCTGGGATTACAGGCGTGAGCCACTGCGCCCGGCCAAATGTATAATATTTTCATAACTCTGAATGTGACCCCAAAATGTGCTTTGAGTCCCAGTTCCTTCCTAGTGCCCTGACAGACAGGAACTGTCCCTTCTGAAGGACATTTAGGCAGTCTAATCACCATGGCCATCTCCCTTTTACATTCGGCTTTCACCAAGACTTCGCCAGGGTTCTAAGGATGGGCATCAGAAGCAGCCCCTCTTCTGTGTCTCACTGCGAGTCTAAGAATGCTGCAGGTTCTTGTGCAACAGTTTTGTCAAGGCATCTTCACTCCATGCACAGAGGCAACAATTAGAACTCGAATCCCATCACAAAACAGCACTACTTTTCACAAATCAGTGTTCTGCAGAGGCCACATCTGGATGTGCGCAGGTGTTGAAACCTCGCCCAGGAGGCTGCCGCACTGACACAAGCCTCTCACCTTCACGTAGCAGTAATAGTGCCCAGCATGGCAGCTGTAGCCCGAGTGCACCAGGACAGCATACAGTCCATACATGACAGGATCACCATTATTCTGGGACATATATGGACGTATGTTGAGGAATTCTGGATAGCCGACATCCTGTTTGAAAAATCAAGGAAAAGTCAAATAAAATTCACTTTGAGAGTAAAGATCAATTTGCCCTTTCCACCTACAACCATACAAAATGCCTGACACGGCTGGACTTCAACAATCTGGGGGCCAGGTGCGGTGGCTCACGCCTGAAATCCCAGCACTTTGGGAAGCAGAGGCAGGCGGATCATTTGAGCCCAGGAGTTCGAGACCAGCCTGGCCAATATAGCAAAACTCCACTTCTACTAAAAATACAAAAAATTAGCTGGGCATGGTGATGCACTGCCTGTAATCCTAGCTACTCAGGAGGCTGAGGACCAAGAATCACTTGAATCCGGGAGGCGGAGGTTGCAGTGAGCCGAGATTGAGCCACTGCACTCAGCCTGGGCAATGATGTGAGACTCTGTCTCAAAATTGTCCCCCGCCCCCCACCCCACCAAAAACAACGAGGTGGCGCGACTGGGTGTGCGGCAACACTGCAGGAGCTCCCCCCAGCAACGATGAAACCCGAGATGCCAAGAAGTGAGTCTTCTCCAGCCTGTGGAGCCTACGGGGAAACTTGACCGTGCCATGAAGCGATTTAGGGTCTGTTCTTGTCTTTGTTAAGTATCTACATTAATTCTCTCACCACCGGGTTCCCAACGATAAAATGAGAAGAGAAATTCATGTTCTTTCCCTCCGCTCTATAGGAACATTGTCGGTGGGAGAAAAGGGACAGAATGCTGGGTTTTAGATCTTCAGAAATAAAAGTGCTGAATTGATACAGCCAACTGCTACAGCAAGTTAGACTTTTAATGAACTGGATCAGAAGAAAGGTCATGCCAAAACGTGTTCCAAAAACTGACAATTTTTCATAGAAAAAAATATATACATGCATATATACATACATGCACACACACACAGTCTTAGCAGTAAGAGCGGCCAGCATGGCAGCTGTAGGATGAGTGCACCAGGACAGCACAGAGCCCACACGTGACAGGACTGCCATTATTCTGGGTGATATACAGACGTGTGTTTAGGAATTCCGAAAAACGTATACGTAACTTTTTTTTTTTTTTAAGAAACAGTCTCACTCTGTCGCCCAGGCTAGAGTGCAGTGGCATGATCATAGCTCAATGTAACACCAAACTCCTGCACTCAGGCAATCCTCCTGTCTCTAACTCCCAAGTAGCTGGGACTATAGGCGCATGCCACTATGACTGCCTAATTTAAAATAGTTTTTTAAGGGCCGGGCGCGGTGGCTCAAGCCTGTAATCCCAGCACTTTGGGAGGCCAAGGCGGGTGGATCACGAGGTCAAGAGATCGAGACCATCCTGGTCAACATGGTGAAACCCTGTCTCTACTGAAAATACAAAAAATTAGCTGGGCATGGTGGTGCGTGCCTGTAATCCCAGGTACTCAGGAGGCTGAGGCAGGAGAATTGCCTGAACCCAGGAGGCAGAGGTTGCGGTGAGCAAAGATCGCTCCATTGCACTCCAGCCTGGGTAACATGAGTGAAACTCCGTCTCAAAAAAAAAAAAAAAAAAATAGTTCTTTAGGCTGGGCATGATGGCTCACACCTATAACCCCAGCACTTTGGGAGGCCAAGGTGTGTGGATCACTTGAGGTTACGAGATCAAGACCAGCCTGGCCAACATGGTGAAATCCCCCATCTCTATACGTAGCTCGGCATGGTGGCACATGCTTGTGGCCCTAGCTACTTGGGAGGCTGAAGTAGGAGAATCGCTTAACTTGGGAGGTGGATGTTACAGTGAGCCAAGATGGCGCCACTGCACTCCAGCCTGAGTGACAAAGCGAGACTCCGTCTCATTTAAAAAAACAAAAAAAACCCCCACACACAAAATTTTTTTGTAGAGACATGGTCTCACTGTGTTACCCAGGCTAGTCTGAAACTCCCAGTCTCAAGCAATCCTCCCACCTCACCCTCCCTAACTGCTGAGACTAGAGGTCTGAGTAACTGTGCCCAGCCTAAATCATTTCTTTTGAACTGAATTGTGGGCTTTGTGGAAAGGTATAGATCTCTGGTGTACAGATCAAAGAGTTTTGACAAGTATGTTCTGACAGACATGAAGAACATCAACTAGAAAATGCCCGCGTCCCAGTCCCTGCGCCATCTCAAATATCCACTATTCTGATTTCTGTCACCATTGATTCTGCCTGTTCTTGAACTTCACATACCATCAGTCATGTGCCACATAACCATGTTTTAATCAGCAGACCACATCTACAACAGTGGTCCCATAAGATTATAATACATTTCGCTGTCCCTTCTCTGTGTTTACATACACGAATACTTCCCATTGTGTCACACTGCCTACAGTATTCAGGACATAACAGGCTGTGCAGGTTTGTGACCTAGGAGCAATGGGCTATCCCACACAGCGGAGGAGTACAGCAGCTTCCATCATCTACATCTGTGTAAGTACACTCTATGATCTTCACACAGTGATGGACTTGACTGCTGACACATTTCTTAAGACGTGCCCTTGTGGTTACATGACACGTTAGTCTACAACACCAACTATCTGCAAACACATTTGGGAAACGCTGATCTAAGCAGGACTCCTACCACCACCAGTGAGGAAAACGAGGCTCAGCCAAGGGTGTTGTTCCAAACCACACAACCAGGTTCTCAGAACACAACTCTAGACTTTTATGAAATACAGATATCTGCTGGGCGCAGTGGCTCAGGCCTGTAATCCCAATACTTTGGAAGACTGAGGCAGGTGGATCACCTGAGCTCAGGATTTCGAGACCAGCCTGGCAAACATGGCAAAACCCTGTTTCTACTAAAAATACAAAAAATAGGCCAGGCGTTGTGGCGGGCGCCTTTATCTGAGCTACTCCGGAGACTGAGGAAGGAGAATCACTTGAACCCAGAAAGGGGAGGTTGCAGTAAGCAGAGATAGTGCCACTACACTCCAGCCTGGGCGACAGAGCAAGACTCTGTCTCAAAACCAAAAAAAAAAAAAAGAAATGCATCTATTAAAACGCCACTGTAGTGTAGGCTGGATGTGGTGGATCACACCTGTAATCCCTGCACTTTGGGAGGCCGAGGTGGCCAGGTCACTTGAGTCCTGGAGTTTGAGACCAGCTGGGGCAACACCGCAAGACCCCATCTCTTAAAAAAAAAAAAAAAGGATTTTTACATTAACCAGCATGGTGGCATAGTCCCAGCTACTCAGGAGGCTAAGGCAGGAGGATTGCTTGAGCCTGGGAGGTTGAGGCTGCAGTGAGCTATGATTATGCCACTGCACTCCAGCCCAGGTGACAGGGTGAGACCCTGTACTAAAATTAAATTAAATTTGGCCTGGCGCAGTGGCTCATGCCTGTAATCCCAGCACTTTGGGAGGCCAAGGCAGGTAGATCACCTGAGGTTAGGAGTTCAAGGCCAGACTGGCCAACACGGTGAAACCCTGTCTCTACTAAAAATACAAAAATTAGCCAGGTGTGGTGGCACGCGCCTGTAGTCCCAGCTACTTGGGAGGCTGAGGTAGGAGAATCGCTTGAACCCAGGAGGCGAAGGTTGCAGTGAACTGAGAGCATGCCATTGCACTCCAGCCTGGGTGACAGAGCGAGACTCTGTCTCAAAAAATTAAGAAAACAAACAAAAAAAACCGTTTAAATTAAAAAAAATAAAGACAAATGCCATAGTGCCAAAAGTAGGTTTTTTTTACTCCACATTCTATAGAAGGCCAGAGCATGCAACGACACGTGTTCCAAACGTCAGCAGGACGTGGAGTACGAGAGCCACACCGCCCAGGGCTTGTCACACTCATCTGGATAACCCCGAGCATCCCTGCCAGGACCAGCCCAAGCACAACCAGAAACTGGGGTAAATCCAGCAAGACAGTGGCCCTGGAACCTGACTGCGTGTAACAAGCATCCAGGGATTTTGCAAAAATGCAGATTTCTGGGCCCTGTCCTCCAGAGATTCCAATTCACTAGCACTGGGATAGAGCTGGAACGGTCTATTTTTAAAAAGCATCCCAGGTCGCTTCACCTCTCTGCAGTCTGTTTGCCCATCCTGGGCAGTGGGGAAACCACAGTCCCTAATTCACAATATCCGCAGAACCGTAGAAACGGGACCGGTACTGTGGAAACGGCAGCTATCACACTTGTGGCTATCACTTTCTTTGTGTTATTCTGATGCCGACTGCGGCCCACGGACTGCCTGGGATGGCGTCCTGAGCACTCACCTTGGTGATCTTCCCCCCGCTGAAGTTGGCAAAGCGCTTGAGGGAAAGGGTTAAGACGTTGGATGTTCTATGGATGGTGAAGCGCTTGCTGGCTGGAACCTTCTTCTTGCATCTATGAAGAAGGTGAATGAGAAAGATTCACTGATTAATGATGGATTCATGCTCTGAAAAATGTTGTCTTCATGCTAACAATAACAGCAACAACTGCTATGTAATAATGCAATCTTCGCAAATGAAATTGAGATCTTTTACTCCCCTAAAAATCACCTTTAACGCCTCAAGTAAAGGAAGGCTACCAAGGAAAACAAGACTACAGAAAATGGGGAGATTCTAAAGCAAAAAAAATAAAAGTACTCTACCCACCAGGAGACTAAATAAGATTCAGGAAAAAGTTGCTTTGGGGTAACTCAGGAAAGAGTAAATTAGAGCAGATGTGGCTGAGTGATAAAACCGGAAGGCAGGAAGTCAAAGTAAGCAAAGACAGAAAGTAAGCAAAGGCAGTAAGCGAAGACAGAAAACATGCAAACACGGGGAGAAAACAGAGGCAGAGGCGCGCAGCTTCAATAGCTGCAAGAAACAGACTTAAAGAGGAGGAAAGCAGGATTAAGAACACATTCTTTAGCGCCTACAGCTTTAAACGACCTAGATATGAAGACATTCGGCTGGCTGTAGTGGTGTGTTCCCAGCACTCTGGGAGCCGAGGCAGGCAGATCACCTGAGTCCAGGAGTTTGAGACCAGCCTGACCAACATGGTGAAACCCTGTCACTACTGAAAATACAAAGAAGGGCAAAGTAAGAGTTTTACCGGCAGAAATGGAAAAATGTCCAAAACCACTTAAATAAAACAGGAAAGCCACAGAAAATACTCCTTAAGAGGCAAGAAAGCAGCTAGGTGGACACAGCCCCTGGGGCGGCCGCCTGGTGTGAGCCAGTGTGAACTGATGTGAGCTCGTGCTGCGCCGCATCCTTGAAGTGTGGCCCCAGGGCTGGTCACTTCACTTCTCTGTGCCTCATTTTCACCATCCTTGCCAACAGGGAAACCACAGTCCCTACTTCATAATACACGTAGAATCTTTAGAACAGGGACAGGCATGGCATAAACTGTAGCTATAAAAATCATGGCTATCACTTCATTTGAGTTATTTAGATGTTCGTGTTTTTAGAACACACGCAGGTTTCTCAAGAAATACGGGCCGGGGTCACCACTAAGGAAGAGACAGGGTGGGCACAACGCTGCCAGGTGGGGTGACTTATCCTGTCTGTGTCAGTCTTCTGCCACAAGCAATGTGAAACTTACTTAGCACACATGTAGGCATTCTCTCCACTCAGGACATCTGCTTTCACAAAAAGTTCTAGAGCGCGCACAATATTCGCAGCTTGCTGAGAAGGACAAAAACAGCAAGTAAAATACATAGCAGAAGAAAAAGGCTGATTCAAGAAATGCCAAATTTAAGGTCTTTTTTAGGCTGAGGCAGCAAATCCTAAAACTTGACTCACATAAAAATTTGCCCACTAGCTGCCAGACTGGAACTCCTTCTCCAATAACAAGAAATGACAGCAGCTGGGTAGAGTGGCTCACGCCCATAATCCCAGTACCTTGGGAGGCTAGGACAGGAGGATCACTTGAAGCCAGGAGTTCGAGACCAGCCTGTGCAACATAGCAAGACCCCCGCCTCTATGAAAAATTTAAAAAATCAGCCAGGCGGGCCGGGCACAGTGGCTCACGCCTGTAATCCCAGCACTTCGGGAGGCCGAGGCAGGTGGATCACGAGATCAAGAGATCGAGACCATCCTGGTCAACATGGTGAAACCCCGTCTCTACTAAAAATACAAAAAAAAAAATCAGCTGGGCATGGTGGTGCGTGCCTGTAATCCCAGCTACTCAGGAGGCTGAGGCAGGAGAATTGCCTGAACCCAGGGGGCGGAGGTTGCGGTGAGCCAAGATTGCGCCATTGCACTCTAGCCTGGGTAACAAGAGCGAAACTTCGTCTCAGAACAAAAAAAAAAAAAAAAGAAAAAAAAAAAAATCAGCCAGGCGTGGTGGTGTGTGCCTATAGTACCAGCTGTGTGAGAGGCTGAGGTCAGAGGATCACTTAAGCCTAGAGGTCAAGACTACAGTGAGCTGTGATTGTGCCACTGCACTTCTGTCTGGGTCACAGAGCAAGACCCTGTCCCTCAAGCCCCCATCAAAAAGAAAAAAAGAAAAGAAATGACAGCTGCAGGAGGTCTGCCATCAATCAGTCACTTTTATCAAGATGGTCTTGTGGCTGGACCTGCTCTGGAGCTTGGGTTGGCCCAATGAAGGCAGCCGGCCTCCCGCAGACCGCAGCTGGGGCAGGCGTGCATGAAAGCCCAGAGCGCTCCAAAACCTGCACGCCGCCCACAGCACGCAAGGGACTCTCCTCGAGCCCTGGGGACAGCATTGTTCCTGCTCATGCCTCCGAATGCAAAACTCAATTTTACAATTTTTTTCTTTAAATAAAAGGATATGCATAGGAAACACTCTAGAAAGAAACAGGGAAAGACAACGGTCTGTCCTGCAAGGCGGCAGGAGGCAGAGGAGCTTTCTCCCGTCTGATCTGATGCCTTTGCTGTTCTGCTGGTTGTTTCGCCCTCTGGCCTCGCTCTCCTAACGCAAATATGAAGGGCAGGACAGGTCTGTACCCGGATCTCCAGCGCGATGTCCAAGTAGGGGTCATAGGTGTCCGAGACGCTCTTGCACATGGAGCACTTCACTGCAACAGAACAGAGAGGCAGTGGAGCAGGTGTGGCCCGGCAGAGGCACTCCCAGCTCCCAAGACCCAGACCCAGGAGGGTGGCAAACTCTCCGCAGGGCTTTGGCCAAAGATGAGACCCCCACTAGCCCCTGGAGCATCCTGGTGTCCGGACAGAGAGCTCCTCTTTACCACTGAACTTCACAAAGATGGACATCAATGCCTTTACGCTCACAGGGCCCTCCCTGCCTCAACTGGTGACTGCCACGTGCGGTACTCTCCTGCTGATGGAGAGTGGAGGAAAGAGATCTCACCAAACTTCTTCATGGGAATTTTTTTTTTTTTTTTTGAGACAGAGTCTTGCTCTTTCGTCCAGGCTGGAGTGCAGTGGTGCGATCTTGGCTTACTGCAATCTCCACCTCCTGTGTTCAAGCAATTCTCCTGACTCAGCCTCCTGAGTAGCTGGGATTGCAGGCATGCACCACTATGCCCAGCTAATTTTTGTATTTTTAGTAGAGATGGGGGTTTTACCATGTTGGCCATGGTTGGCCAGGCTGGTCTCAAACTCCTGACCTCAGATGATCCGCCCGCCTTGGCCTCCCAAAGTGCTGGAATTACAGGTGTGAGCCACTGAGCTCTGCCCTCATGGGAGTATTCTAACAATCAGCCCAGTGGCCAGGTGGGCCAGGAGTCTCTGAGAAAACCATGGCTCAAGACCTCAGAGACTGACCCAGGTCTGCACAGTGAGGAAAGAGCCCCAGCCTGTGCTCCCACTCTTAGGGTTTCCTGGGTTCATGTTCTAATCCTGGCAAGCAGCAGTAGCAGTAAAGCAAATGTCTCCACTTACCACGTGATCTGAGATACCCTCCAAAAATCTGATGGACCAAGGTAGTAGCCTGCGTTTGACGATCCAACCTGAAAAGGAGGCCACAGCCTTTAAGGGAAGGACTTGGCAAGATGACACGAGGGATGGCCCCATCCCAGCACCCCCATGCCCACTAATCACGAGCTCAGCCTGGGGCTGGGAAACCCCCCCCCACCGCCAAGTCGCCGCAGGTCCCTAAGCTCCATCCTGGGCCCACGCTGCCTGGCAGTCTCTTTGCAGAGCGCTGACCTCCTGAGGGCGCCACTCCCCACATTAGCCATTTCAAACCTTCACCGAAAATGAAAGCCCCGAGAAACGTGCGTGCATCCTCACTCTGTTGCCTCTTCTTTTCAGTCTCACCAAAAAGTAAGTACCTAAATCTGGAGTGAGGCTGGAGGCCAAACACTCCCCTGAACTAGGCCACCCACCCAACCCACCCCACCACTTCTCTGCTGGTCATCAGACAGCTGGTCCCCAGTTACAGAAGAGGGACAGGGATGGGAACAAAGGCGCAAACAGGACCAAAGCTCCACAGCTCTGCACCCTTTCCAGGGAGGACAGCGGAGTCAGGTGTGGGCTTCAGGGTTAGGAGCCCTGCACTCATGCCCCCCACACCACTCACTAACTGGGATCTGAGGCGATCAAAGCCATGGGGCCTCTTCTCACTCTGCCCAGAGCTGCCGGGTGCCTCCCACGTCTACGTATCCATTGATAGCTACTCATGCTGGGAAGACTCTGAAACAAGATGCCACATCCAGTCTCTGCTCCTGGTTCTCACCTGCAGCCCACGGCGTCTGGTCCTGACTCACTCCTCTGGAACTGCCTTCCTCAGAGTGGCCCGAGACCTCCAGGCTGGCTCTGCAGGCTCCTTACTGCGGCGTGCAGGCGCACCCACTCCCTCCAGACGAGCTTCCCCTCTCCCCAGGCTCTCCGGCCCCATCTCCCCAGCTGCTTCCCCAACTTCTCACTGGCGCAAAGCAGGGCTGTTTCCAGGGCGCTGTCGACACTTCTCATGGCCACCCAGACCATTCCACACCCGCCCCCGCCCTGCCCCTGCCACAGAACGCGCACAACTCAGCCTCTCATCTGACCTGTGTGACATTTACCATGGTACTTCCTAGACTCTGGGAGCTCTGAAATATTTGGGGGACCAATACGGGGTCACCCAATTTTTATTCTGCAAAGCTAGAAAATGAAAAATAAGCTGCCACCATTCTTCAAAAGGGACCTTTAACTGTAAAAACTAGCAAGGACGTAATCTCTGCATGGCCTGAGAACTGTGGGTAGCTGTGTGTGACGGTAGCTGCCAAAATCTAGACCGGCCAACATCCCCCTGGCCCCCAGCATCCAGAGCCTGAAGGTACCAGAAGCCTACAGGGCCACACAGAATCCCTCAGGTACAGCTGAAGCGGAGGAAGCACAGCCATCACCTAACCCAGCAAGCTCTCCCGGGCATCCCACCGAGCCTGGGGAGAAAGGGCAGTGGGGAATAACTGGGCAAGAGGGGAGGAGGGGGCAGGAGGTGGCCTGAGAGCCACCCAGAATCACAGCTGCAAGGGGCACCCCGGAGTGGGGCACGACTATGGGGTCTCACGGGCATGCTGGAGTGGTGGTCTCCACAGGCACGGGTTCTCAGGGGGAAGGCAGAAAGGCAGGCAGGCGTCCTTAGAAGGGCAGTGAAGGGCAAGAGGGGCAAAGAGACATCAGGGTCCTGAAAAAACTCAAAAGCATCTGAGGCTATTTGCCCTCCTGCTGCCAGAGGAAACGCCAACCATCAGAGTGCACTGCACGGCGCGGACAGAGGCAGCGCTCTGGATTAGGAATCTTGAAAACCGTCTGAGGCTATTGACCCTCCTGCTGCCAGAGGAAACGCCAACCACCACAGTGCACTGCACGGCGCAGACAGAGGCAGCGCTCTGGATTAGGAATCTTGAAAACCACCAGACCCACGAGATAAATGAAAGCAGGCCTAGTCTACGCAACGTGCTTCAAGCACAAAGCAGTAACGAACAAGAATCAAACTACCTCACAGGATTCAAACCAGCCCCAGAAAACAGACATAACGCCAAAGACACAGCAACCAAAACTCCAGGCCGAATGTCCTCGACACAGTGACAGCGGCCTCATTTCTGGAAGCAGAGTGCCGGACACAGCTGCCTTCCTGGAGGAACTTAGAGAGGCCAGGCTCCACCAGCTAGGAGCGTGCCAGAGGGGCCAAATGGAGGGTGGGCAACGAGCGATGGCAAGATTAACCATAACCCAAGGCTGGGCAAGAAAAAGAAACCACCTCATATGTGCCAACAACAACAAAAAAGAAATCACGCAAACTGAAATGCGAGAGAGAGGGAGGAAAAGCGGCCGCAAGGAAGGGGAGCTACCAGCTGACAAACGGGACGGTGAGGGCTGAGAAAACAGGACCAGGCGCATTTCAAAAGGGCGCATGAAGCCAGTGGGCAGGGCCGCGCGGGCCTGCAGTTCCAGTTGCTGGGTGGGAGGATGGCTTGAACATGGGAGGTCAAGGCTGCAGTGAGCTAGGATGCCACCACTGCACTCCAGCCTGGGAGACAGAGCAAGGCCCTGTCTCAAAAAGAATGGTTTACATACGAAGGTAGCCACTAAAACAAAAAAACAAATCTAATATCAAAAGTAGTTTGAAAAATAAAGAAAAATCAGAAATAAGCATAGCAAATATGCTACATATAATTACTATAAAATACATAAATATGACAGAATCGAGACCAAACTTTTCAGTCACAACAGGAAACGTGAAGGGGTTTAACCTGCCTGTTAAGAGAGGATCGCTTTGGCTTACGATGCAAGACCAAACCTGAGGAACGCCTCTATGGAAGGGTTCAGAAAGTGATGGCAAGGTGACAGTGTGTAGGGCTGTTGACCCCACAGGGTCATGGGGTGTCCCTTATGCTGTGCTGAAGTGCAGAATCCGAGAAGAGACAGGACACCGAAGAACTGAGAGAGCAGCTGGACTCGGGGGGCCATGCCACATATGGGCAGAGACAGGTGAGGCCCCAGATGCCCAGAAGCGTCTGTATTTATTAGGTACAAGCAGGGGGAAGAGTTGTAAGTGCGGTCATCATCTATAGGCTTAGTGATAGGGTATACATAATCATGTGAGTCACAAGTGAGGGGGCCACCCCATTATGTCACCTGGGCAGAGAGGTGGGCCGTGTGCAGTAGTAGAGGGTCATGTACAGAAAAGGGGTCTGTCTACTCCCATTAGTTCACTGAGAAAAGGAGGCAGGCTGTGTACAACAGGTGTCATGCGCAACGCTTCTTATCTGGGGGCTGGAGACTTCAAAAGGTTTCTAATAGAAGGGTACGGTAAGCCAATGCAGTGGGAGCTGACAGACTTGTGCTCTTCTCAAGATTTTTATGGGAGGATGATTTGAACTAGCAACAGAAGCGAGAAACGACTGACAGGGTGTACAGCTGCCGTGACCCGGTCACACCAGAGGGGTTCTTCTCCCTCGGTTACTTCCAGGATCTCAGCCTGAGGCCGACTTTCCACAGGAACTGGATGCGAGGTGCTACAACTCCTTTCTCAGGAGGAGCGGCTCTTGCTCCAACCTGCCATACAGCGTATGCCCTTTCAGGCAGGGACGCCACCGCCGGGGTCTTTGGTTCTCATCCTGGTCTGGCTGTTTCCCATGTACTGCTTCTGTTCTGTGACTGCTCTAGGCATTCCTCCCACTACAAACTACTATATGGTCACACGGACGGATTCTACAAATCAGCACTAAATGCGTCAGTACAGCTCCGACTACAATACCTATGTGATTATACAGAAAGATTACATGGATCTAAGTGTAATTATATATATAAGCTAAATATAGTAAGCAGTAAGTTATTGTATGATTATATAGAAAGATTATATGGGACTAAGTATGATTACATATATAAGCTAGATATAATAAGCAGTGAGTTATACTTCAGGCACTAATTGTGCCTGCGGTCTGCACAGTTCTCCTGCCTTGGTGCCCTGGGGGGTGTCACCCACACCGGCGGACACCCTGCAAAGCAGGGGCTGCAGCGCTGACGCTGGCCTTGGCAGAATTTGGAACAAAAGGCACTCCATGTGACAAGCGAAGACACTCAAAATGCTAAAAGCCACGATTCTCAGTGAAGACATGACGGTCATGAGTATCTACCCACAACCACCTGCGTAAAGCAAAACCAGAGGAGATGCAAGGAGACAGAAACACACCAGGATTCTGATAACCACAGACTTAACACACTACTCAAAACAGATGAAGGAGACAAGAGCACATGGATATAGAAAGTGAAACAGCATCAACAGACCCATCAATAGACACAGGAGCAAACCGACAGCCCGGCAGCCTGAGGCTCCATCGTCAAGTGTGCAGGGAGCATTCTCAAACGCTGATATCTACCAGGTCACAGAGCAACATCAGGAAGTTCTATGAAGTAGAAATATTATAAGCACGCTCAGATCGTAATGCAAGTAACACCAAAAGTCACTTACAGAACCAGAAGACAAAAAGGCCCCTCCACCTGCAAAGTAAATGGAAGAATTTGCTTTATGAAAAGCTCACCACTGTCTCATTGTTATTTTCCTCACTCCACATTTCACTACGGACCAGTGACAGCTCTCGTGGACCGACATCTGGTGGGCGTACGTCTCCCCCTTGGTCTCCGGCAATGCCTGGCCACTCGATACCCGGCCTCCCTCCTCTTCCCACCAATCCGGGTACCAGCGAATGGCTCACCACCACCCACCTCCAAGCCCAGACTACAGACCTGCACTCCTTCTGTTCCACCGCCCCAAATCCAAACCGTTATTCATTGTACCTCCCATCCCACTCCTCACAAATTTCTTCTACCTGCAGACTCTGGTTAATCAGCCTGACTGAAGTCCAGGGGTCAGTGCCCAACATAAGAGTGCTCCAGGTGGCTGGGCCCTGTGCCCAGAGCCAGGCTCCCGCTACAGGCTTGCTGCACTCCCCCGCAGGTGCCGGTGACACTGCAGCCCTCCCACCTGTCTCTCTGCAGGCCCTCGGGGGTCACTTCTCCCAGGAAGCTGCCTCTGGGTGAGGTGCTCTCCCCCATGACAGCACTTCCGGCACCATACCATAAATGCTGGTGGGGTCGTCTGCCTTCTCCAATTACACCATAAGCTCCAGATCCCAAGACTATGGTTTCCACCTCCTCTAAATTCCCAGTGGTAGGTATGGGGCCCAGCACACAGGGAACAGCAGTTCAATCACCCAGTACACTGAAGGTCAGCGCAGAAGGGCAAACCCAGGATCGCACAGGGAGCAGGGAGGCTTGAGCCCCTTCAGGGAAAGGGAAAGAGGTGACCAAACTCTCAGAATAGGCAAAAAAAAACACCCTAAGAATGCAGTGAAGGTTGCCTTCATATAAATGATTTAAATAAGTTTTCTTAAGCTGGGTGCTGTGGCTTACGCCTGTAATCCCAGCACTGAGAAGCCCAGGCAGCGGATCATTTGAGGCCACGAGTTTGAGACCAGCCTGGCAACACGGCGAAACCCCGTCTCTACTAATAATACAAAAATTAGCCAGGCACGGTGGTGTGGGCCTGTAACCCCAGCTACTGCACTCCAGCCTGACAATAGAGCGAGACTCTGTCTCAAAAAGTTTTCTTTCTCTAAGTCTTATTTATGTAAGAATATCATCCACTGAAGTCAGTGGTTTTGCCATTTCAATCACCCATTGCTGCAACTCAACTTCTCTAAAGAACATTCTAGGTGTTTCCTAAAGTATGTAAAGTATTTCTAAGATCCTAAGCTGAGGCAGTAAGAGGAAGTTCTGAGCATTTCCTACCTGTTTTCTTTGGTCTGAAGCTATGAACTCAGGAATGACAGAGAGACAATTTGTGATGGTGACCATTACATGTAAGGGTATATGGTGCCAAACCATCACTTGACAGCACACCCTTATGCCCTATGCTTTCCAGTGTGAATAAGAAATAGCGGCCAGGCACAGTAAGATACCAAAGTTATAAATAAACTTCCTCATGTTAAAGTTTCCCGTTTGTATTTATATGTGTAAATTATATTGCAGAAATATAATTCCTACCACCCCATCCTTTTAAAACCAACATGACTTTTAAGAGACTGGAGAAGTCCATGGTAGTAACGGAATACCCTAAGATATTCTGCTAACGTATTTCCCCTCAACTGAGGTGCTGAGACCCAGCCACTGCCACCACCACAGCCACCCAATCCTGCCAAGCCGCCCTGGGCCAAGATATATCTGGAGGCGGCCTTTTCCCAGGAAGCAGGGGCAGTCCCCTATTTGGGCTCTAGCAGGCTGAGTACCCAGAGGCAAATTCTGCCCCGTCTACCCGAAGGCAGCCTGGGTAGAAAGGAGCTGGGCTGGCTGTTGCCACAGGAATGCTGCCACCACAGGAATGCTGCCACCACCATGTAGAAAGGCGTCCAAAGCCCCCTGGAAGATGGGTAGGGAAGCACGTACTTGGCACAGCCGTTCAGGCAGGCCTTCTGCATGGCGTCGATGGTGTACCGCAGGAACTCATGTGCATCCTCCTGGTTCCCAAAGCGGAAGTGCCTGGCGATCTCTAGAGGAGGAAAAACAGGACGAGGAGAGCCCATGCCTTCTCATCAAACAGGCTGCAGCTGCCTTCCCAAGTTACAAGGGGAAAATACCGCAACTTTTCAAAGGAGTGAGTGAGGAAAACATGCTCCACAGGCATTTTCTATATCCCAATCACAATTCATCAGAGCCATTACTTTCTCAGTAAGATGTGAGGCTTGAACCTTCACTACTTCACAGACGAGAACACCAAGCCCTCAAAAATGTAAATACTGGCTGAGGTGGCTCATGCCTATGACTCTAACACCTCAGGAGGCCAGGGTGGGAGGATCACTTGAGCCCAAGAATTCAAGACCAGCCTGGGCAACATAAGGAGACTTCGTCTCTACAAAAAAATAATAAAAAATTAGCCTGTCATAATGGCATGTGCCTGCTGTCTCGGCTACTTGGGTGGCTGAGGCAAGGATCGCTTGAGCCTGGAAGGTTGAGGCTGCAGTGAGCTACACTCTCAACACCATACTCTCCAGCCTGGGCAACAGAGCAAGACTTTATCTGACAAAGAAAAAGAAAAAAGAATGTAAAATCCAGCTGGGTGCAATGGCTCACGCCTGTAATCCCAGCACTTTGGAAGGCCAAGGCAGGAGGATTACTTGGAGTTGGGAGTTGGAGGCCGGAAACGGTCTCTACAAAAAATACAAAAACGCCAGCCAAGTGTGGTGGCGCGCACTTGTAATCCCAGCTACTCAGGAGGCCAAGGCCAGAGGGTTCCAGGAGTTTGAGACTGCAGTGAGCTGTGACTGCATCACTGTCCCTGTCCCCCAGCCTGGTGTAAGAGCAAAACTCTGTCTCAAACAAAAAGAACGTAAAATCCACAGAGTAACTAGCTGTACAAGAGCCAATATAAAACACAGGTGAACAATTATTTCATAGTGCTACAATTTACACAGGTTTCAAAAACCAGTAACAGGCCTCTTCTTTCTGCCAAGTGAATGTGAAGGAGACTTTTTTTACAGCATACACACCTGATTCCTGATACTCAGAAAGAAGCTAGTACATTCCTCATCCATCCTTCCTCACAGCCCTCCCTCAGGCTCATCTGCCTGCCCCAGGTGCACAACAACCCCTCTACCTGACCAAAGGAAAAGCGACCTGTCATGACCTACCCCCACCGAGAGGCTTCCCCACTGACTCCAGACCACGTCTCTAAACTGTTATTCCTTGAGTCTGTGCCACCACATGCAGGTCTGTTAGCACAGAGGGACTCCCGAGACTCCATCACGACTCACTCTTCTCTTCCCTCTACCAACTCCCCAGCACCTCCTACAGGGTGAGCACTCAGCAGGCCTTCAGTAACAGAACAGCACAGTGGCTCATGTCTGCAATCCCAACACTTTGGGAGGCCAAAGTGGAAGAACCGCTTGAGGCAAGGCGTTTGAGACCAGCCTGGACAACAGAGCAAGAACCCCTTCTCTACAAAAAATTAAAAAAAAAAAAAAAAAATGAAAATGCAAAAATGGATCGATGCTTACTTTTCAGGTCTCGGATGAAGGAGACGGGCTTGATGGCGTTGCCGCTATTGGCGAAGGTCTGGACGATGTGGTTCTGCATGACACACAGCATGCAGAAGCTTCCCTGGTGGCCTGCGGCGTGGAAAGAGCAGCAATGTTAAAACAAGAGCTTTCAAAGAACTCATGAAGAGGCCCCCGCCCCAAACACAAACAGGTATGAGCAAACCAGGCTGTGAGAGAACGACTGAGCCAGTCGAGACCCTAGACCCCTGCTGACTGGGTGACCACCAAGGAAATGTTCTTCTCTGTTGGATGGCATTTGGAGGCTATGATCCGTCCAAAGCTGAAATTCTAAAAACCTCACACCATCAGCCAGCGTTAACGTTGACCTGTGCATGACGCTTTTCGTATTTCATTAGTATCATCTGCTTATAAGAAGACTAAGTCAAATTTTTTCTTTTTTTTTTTTTTTTCCTGAGACAGAGTCTCGCACTGTCACCCAGGCTGTAGTGCAGGGGCGCAATCTCAGCTCACTGTAATCTCCACCTCCTGGGCTCAAGCAATTCTCCTGCCTCAGCCTCCCAAGTAGTTGGGACTATGTGCACCACCAAGCTCAGGAAAATGTTTTTGTATTTTTAGTAGAAACAGGGTTTCACCACATTGGCCAGGATGGTCTCAATCTTCTGACCTTCTCATCCACCCGCCTCGGCCTCCCAAAGTGCTGGGATTACACGCATGAGCCGCTGCACCCGGCCTAAGTCAGATTTTCAAAATGAAGCTTAAAAGATGTCTTCTCGGCCGGGCACGGTGGCTCAAGCCTGTAATCCCAGCACTTTGGGAGCCCGAGGCAGGTGGATCACGAGGTCAAGAGATCGAGACCATCCTGGTCAACATGGTGAAACCCCGTCTCTACTAAAAATACAAAAAATTAGCTGGGCATGGTGGTGCATGCCTGTAATCCCAGCTACTCAGGAGGCTGAGGCAGGAGAATTGCCTGAACCCAGGAGGCGGAGGTTGTGGTGAGCCGAGATCGCGCCATTGCACTCCAGCCTGGGTAACATGAGTGAAACTCCCTCCCTCAAAAAAAAAAAAAAAAAAAAAAAAAAGATGTCTTCTCGAATTTCTAAGTTGCATCACATGGTCAATAGGCTAAAATACTTCAGGGCTCACAGCCCCTTACTTTGTGCCTCAGGCATGAGAACGTCTGTTCCCCTGCTTCTAGTAAACACCTCGCTGGAAATATCTGGGGTTGAAAATGTTTTCTGGGAAGATCCGGATAGCAAATCCTTTGTGATTTGAGGGCTACAGAGTCGAGTCACAAGTATGCCCCTGCATTGTAGAGAAAGCAGCCATAGACACTATATGAAAAATGGGCATGAACATGTCCGATACAACTTTATTTACACACGCAGACAGCAGGCCAGATGAGTCCGCCCACCCCTGCTCTACATAAACCGCCTCACTAGCCATGAGGCTAGACAGCGATACGTTTCCACCTTTCAAATTATGACGTAAGTAAGCGCTGCTGCGATCGCTGAACTCCCCCTCAATCTCTCAGCCCCGTTTTCCATGTTCCTTCACTCAAAGAAACCACTATCCCGAATCAGGCAATGACTGTTCTCACTCATGTATTTATTCTCACACACGTGTAGCCACAAACAATAAACGGCACTGTAGCTACATGTTTCCAAACCTCCTCTCTACAAACCGTATCATGCAGTTATGTATCATTCAGCAATGTGCTTTACAGAAGTCCATGTTGCTAGACACAGTCCAGTTCCTTCACATCTTCCAGCTAGAATATTTCACTGAACGAAGAGACCGCAATTTATTTCTATACCCACCACTAACACACATTCAGCCTTTCCATCTTCTCTGCTGTCACAGACACGCTGCAATGGACAATCCTGCACGTGTCTCCTTGTGCACATGGCTGAGTTTCTCTAAAGTGCACACTCAGAAGACACATTTCTGGTACACGGTGCATTACCTGTTCAAACAGATCCATAACACAAAACTCACCTGCATCCAATTTCCCCCCCAATATCCTTACTCAGACTTCAAAATCAATAATGGAACAGTATGCAGTCTGCTTAGCAAATATACATTAAAATGCTATTATTTACACAAAATTCTTCTCGAAGAGATGTAAAAAAAACTCTCCAAGGGATTGCCTTTACATAAAGGGGGGTGGGGCGGTTAATTTTCATTTTAAACTTCTGCTTGCCTTTTCTAACTGTATCAATTAAAATTTTTTTTTTTTTATTTATTCCTTGAGATGGAGTTTTGCCCTTGTTGCCCAGGCCGGAGTGCAGTGGCACGATCTCGGCTCACCACAACCTCTGCCTCCCAGGTTCAAGCAATTCTCCTGCCTCAGCCTCCTGAGTAGGTGGGATTACAGGCATGTACCACCATGCCTGGCTAATTTTTTGTATTTTTAATAGAGACAGGGTTTCTCCATGTTGGTCAAGCTGGTCTCAAACCCCCGACCTCAGGTGATCCGCCCACCTTGCCTCCCAAAGTGCTGGGGTTATAGGTATGAGCTCCCACACCCGACCCATATCCATTTACTACTTTTATTTTTAAAATGACAACTCAAAATTAGACAAAACTATGTTATTTGAAAGAAAACAAACAAATATTAAAGAACACTTTTTTTCAACTCCAGGTAGGACACAGTTTTACTACAAAAGTTGTATAGAAAATGACTAGCTGTGGTGGTTCAGCACTGTGGGAGGCCAAGGAGGGTGCAACACTTGAAGTCACGAGTTCAACATCAGTCTGGTCACATGGTGAAACCCCATCTCTACTAAAAATACAAACATTAGCTGGGTGTGGTGGCAGGCATCTGTAATCCCAGCTACTCGGGAGGCTAGGGCAGGAGAATCGCTAGAACCCTGGAGGTGGAGATTGCAGTGAGCCAAGATTGTGGCAACTACACTCCAGCCCGGGCGACAGAGGGAGACTCCATTTCAAAAAAGTTGTGCAGAAATTAAGCCTCTAATTATTCTATATAAAATACTGCTGGTGGGGCGTGGTGGCTCACGTCTATAATCCCAACATCTAAGAGGGCTGGTGCAAGAGGGTCGCTGAGCCCAGGAGTTTTAGACCAGCCTGGGCAACATGGCAAAACCCCATCTCTACCCTAAAGAACACCGAAACAATTACCTGGTAAAAATTACATGGTGGTATGGGTCTTTGGTGCCAGCTACTTGGGAGGCTGAGGGGAGGATCTGCCCGGGAGCTGCTAGGATTACAACACTGCACTTCAGCCTGGGCAACAGGGTGAGACTCTATCTCGAAAAAAAAAAAAAAAAGATGCTTTTAGCCTAATAAATATCACTCTTTTTTTTTTTTCTTTGGGACGGAGTTTCGCTCTTGTTACCCAGGCTGGAGTGCAATGGCGCGATCTCGGCTCACTGCAATCTCCGCCTCCTGGGTTCAGGCAATTCTCCTGCCTCAGCCTCCTGAGTAGCTGGGATTACAGGCACGCGCCACCATGCCCAGCTAATTTTTTGCATTTTTAGTAGAGACGGGGTTTCACCATGTTGACCAGGATGGTCTCGATCTCTTGACCTCGTGATCCACTCGCCTCGGCCTCCTAAAGTGCTGGGATTACAGGCTTGAGCCACCACGCCCGGCCAAATATCACTCTTAAATAGGGTAAAGAACAATCTAAGCCAGGTTCCCCAGCAATATGAGATTAATTTAAGTGGCACACAGACACACATTTTTTCATGTAATTCAGGAAAATGTAACTCGAAAGTCAAATCCATGACTACAGGGACGCTGCCATGCAGACTGGAGACACGAGGATCGGACTGAACTGCGTTCCTCCTGGGCTACTTACGTTGTTTCTTTTCCAGCTAAGTATCAGTGCCAAAGACAGGCCAGCCCATGGCAGGAGCTGCTGCTCCGTGCCACATGCACACTGGACCCTCATCAGAATAACTCTTAGGATCCTCAAGGCTCTTCAAACACCATGTGCTTGGAGGGGGGAGACCACAGCCATAGCCCACTCATGAGTCACTCAGGATCCAGTGGGATGCGGGAAAAAAAGCCACAACCTCTCTTGCTATGCCCTAAGATACTAAGGTGCGCTAGCGTTTCACAGTGATGCTGGCCCACAGGACCGGTACTAGAAGGAAGACCGGGCGCGCCCCTGAAGGGCTGGCCATGGCTGCCTCACTCACACGCTTGCTGCTCAGACACTGCAACATACCGCAGCTCACCTGTGCCAGATTACAGCAATTTAGAGGTTATCTAGTTGTAACTAAATTAATCCTCACACAGTTGGCAAATGGCTCGAAAAGATCCTACAGAGAAATCAACAATGGAAGACAGCTCTACAGTGGAAGAGCCACTTACAGGCCTGGGATAGCGGTCTCAGTGCCAAAACCATGAGATGAAAACAACGGCCATCTAGTCAAATCTTACTGAAAGTTCTCCCAGAACAACCTCAAAACTACCAAGGTGACGTCACCACTGGAAATAGTGGCTACAAGTAGTCATCTCAAGAATGTGCTTCAGCCAGGCACAGTGGCTCAACCTGTAATCCCAGCACTTTGGGAGGCTGAGACGGGAGGACCAGCTGAGGTCAGGAGATCGAAATCAGCGTGACCAACATGGAGAAACCTCATCTCTGCTAAAAATACAAAATTAGCTGGGCATGGTGGTACAGGCCTGTAGTCCCAGCTACTTCGGAGGCTGAGGCAGGAGAATCACCTGAACCCTGGAGGCGGAAGTTGCAGTGAGCCAAGATCGCACCATTGTACTTCAGCCTAGGCAACAAAAGCGAAATTGTTTCAAAAAAAAAAAAAAAAAAAAAAGAAAATTTTTTTTCAACTTCTTAAGTAGGAATTTGTGCAATACGTAGTTTTCTAGGACATTTTTTTCACTGGACACTGTATCGTTCAGAAGCTGAAATTCATTACTTGGCACTCCGTGTCATATTCCACATGACTGTGCTGGAATGCACGCATCCATTCTGCGGATGAGCAAGTGGGCTGCTTACTGCTTCTTGCTATAGACACCATATACCCATGCACCAGAGCTGCTCTACAGGAGCAGAACTGCTGGATAATAGATTTTGCAAAAGATGATGCCACACTGTTTTCTAAAGTGGTTATGCTAATTCAGGCCTAGTTTGCCAAAAGCATCTCACTGAGCTTCGTGCTTGCTAACATTCAACATCATTGAACATAAGACTGGTGATTTTTTCAAAAAAAAAAAAAAAAAAAAGAGAAATAGGGTCTCTTTCTGCCACCCAGGCTGGAATGCAGTAGCATAATCACAGCTCACTGTAATCTCCACCTCCTGGGCTCAAGTGGTCCTCCCACCTCAGCCTCCTGAGTCTGGAGGCATGCACCACCACACCTGGTTGGTTTTATTTTTTTGCAGAGATGGGGTCGCACCAGGCTGGCCTCAAGCTATCTTCCTGCCTTGGCCTCCCCCAAAGTGCTGGGATTACAGGCATGGGCCATCACACCTGGCCGATACGTTCATTTTAAAAGGGCTATAAGAAAATCATTGGCTTATGTAATCTACCACATGAGCCCAGGAGCTTCACCTCTATTTTAATCAATTAAGCTAAGATGGCACCACCACTGCCCTATGGCCTCGGCAACGGAGCAAGACCCGGTCTCTAAAAAAAGGAAAAGAAAAAAAATTAAAACGATGCTTTTTGCAGCTTCTGTTCTGGCAGGTACTAGATTTACTAGGTTAAGAAAATGTCCTTTTTTCTTTCCTTAAGCGATCCTCCCACCTCAGTCTCCCAAAGCGCCAAAGCTGCAGGCGTGAGGTGCCAAGTCCAGCCAGAAAATGGTCCTTCTGTTGCTACTTTGCTAAGATGTTTTTAAATCATGTATATTTTTAGCAAATATCTATTTTCAGGTGACCGTTTCCTTTCCTCTGTTAATACGGCAACCACGGTTAAGGTGGCAAAGGCGGCAGTCCCTTCCAGAGCTGTTTACAGCTGCTAGTCCAGCTACTTGACTCACTCAGAATTCATCTGAGCCTCACACAACTCTGTGAGGAAGGCAGTCTCATTCCTCCACAGACCAGGGGCATTCTCCAAAGCTCAGCTACTAAGGGGCAAAGCCGGGGAGCAAAGCCTACAGGCCAGGCTCCTGAGCTGTGCTTTCGACTGCTCCACTATTTCCAGAATTCTAGAGATGTTCTGAGATTAAAGCATCCTTGCATTCCTAAGATAAACATGAGTTGCTTACAGTTTTTTAGAAACTGTGTCATTTGGTAGTATTTTCCTAGAATTCTTATATCTATGTTCGTAAATAAGTTGTGGTTATCAATTTCCTTTCTCAAAGTTTCCTTATTATTGTTACCTGAGTTACAGGAACTTTACAGAATGAGCTGGGAAGGATTCTCTCTCTCCTTCTCTATTCTTTGGAAGAAATGTGCAAAGGACTGGAATTGTTTCTTAAAAGTTACACAGAAATCGGCTGGGCGCAGTGGCTCACGCCTGTAATCCTAGTACTTTAGGAGACGAAGGCAGGCTATCACCTGAGGTCAGGAGTTCGAGACCAGCCTGACCAACATGGTGAAACCTCTACTGAAAATACAAACATTAGCAAGGTGTGGTGGCACGCATCTGTAGTCCCAACTACTCGGGAGGCTGACACAGGAGAACTGCTCATACCCGGGAGGCAGACGTTGCAGTGAGCTGAGATCACACCACTGCACTCCATCCTGGGCGACATCCATCTCAAAAAAAAAAAATAAGTTACAAAGAAATAATGCCTCTGCTTGGTATTTTTCATGGGAAGATTTTATGTTGTTTTTTGAGTCATAGTCTTACTCTGTCACCCAGGCTGGAGCACAGGGGTGCACAATCTCGGCTCACTGCAATCTCTGCCACCTGGGTTGAAGTGATTATCTTGCCTCAGCCTACCGAGTAACTGAGATTACAGGCGCCTGCCACCACGCCTGGCTAATTTTTGTAATTTTAGTAGAGACCAGATTTCACCATCTTGGCCAGGCTGGTCCTGAACTCCTAACCTCATGATCCACCTGCCCCAACCTCCCAAGTACTAGGATTATGGGCATAAGCCACGGAGCCTGGCCCATGGGAAGATTAACCACTGCTTTAATTTAATAGAAGACTCTCCACTTTCTATTTCTTTCAGGTTTTGGTAAGTCACATCTTATTTCACCTCTATATTAATCAAGTAGAGCACACTACCACATCCAGCTCATTGTTTTGTTTTTTGTGTGTGTGAAATGGAGTCTCGCTCTGTCGCTCAGGCTGGCGTGCAGTGTTGTGACCTTGGTCAGTTCACTGCAACCTCCGCCTCCTGGGTTCAAACGATTTTCTGCCTCAGCCTCCCGAGTAGTTGGGATTAAAGGTGTGCATCACCACACCTAGCTAATTTTTGTATTTTTAGTGGAAATGGGGTTTCACCATGTGAGCCAGGCTGGTCTTGAACTCCTGAGCTCAACTGATCTGCCCGTCTTGGCCTCCCAGAGGTGTGAGCCCCCGTGCCTGTTCTTGATTTGTTTTTGTAGAGACAGGATCTTACTGTGTTACCCAGGCTACATGTTTTGCAATACATTTATGATACCCTGATACAACAAATGCGTAAAACAACTGGGCCAGGCACGGTGGCTCACACCTATAATCCCAGCACTTTGGGAGGTGGAGATGGCAGGATCACTTGAGCCCAAGAGTTCAAGACCACAGTGAGGAGGTCAGGAGTTCGAGACCAGCCTGACCAATATGGTAAAACGCCGTCTCTACTAAAAAAAAAAGTAGTAATACAAAAATTAGCCCAGTGTGGTGGCACATGCCTGTACCCCATCTACTGGGGAGGCTGAGGCTGGAGAATCTCTTGAACTCAGTAGGCAGAGGTTGCAGTGAGCCGAAATCGCGCCGCTGCACTCCAGTCTGGGCAACAAAGAGAGAGACTTCATCTCAAAAAAGACTACAGTGAGTTGTGGTGGGGCCACTGCATTCTAGCCCGGGTGACGGAGCAAGACACAGTCTGTAAAAAATAATAATTGAATATATGTATTTTGGAAGTATTATTTGAAAACCTTTCTGTCTGGGCAACTATTTACAGAAAAGCTTTTTGAACACCATCCCACCTGACTGACTCACCTTCACGGCCCATTCTGCAGCAGGCATGATTCAAATTTAGGTTTCCTAAGTTACTACTCATGAAAAACCGCACTCCTAAATTTCATCCAGACTGAGCTCAGCAGGGCCACAAGAGCATGGGCTTATCTAATCCCAAGGACCCGCAGCCACCCCACCGCGGCAAACCCACACTCACAGCTGCGGGCATGCTCCTTGGAGAGCAGGTAGTTGGCCAGAGGTGGCGTGTAGGTCAAGCACTGGATGGTGGCATTGAGAAAGCAGGTGTTGCCAAGGTTGTGGAGTCCCGCACCCACGCGGAAGACCCGCTCCCACCTCAGAGACAGTCGCTCCGTGGGGAAGAGCACTTTCTGTGGGGCTGGGACTCCATCACCACAGCTTTCATACGTGTGCTCACTGCCTGAGGAAGAAAGGGACGAGGGAAGCAAAGAGAAAGACTAAGTCCACACACAGGTCGAACACACAAAGGCACTCCTGGTGCACACACTTAGCATGCAGTGACCCGGAAGGCAGCAACAGAGAACTGGTGTCCCATTTACTGGACTTTCCTGGAAAGCTCAGGAGTAAACCCGGTCACCCCACAGACCTCCCAGGCTGCTTGGGTCTAGACTCCAAAGACCCCTCGAGGGATGGAGGGCACAGCTCAGAGAGTGGGTGAAGGAGCCAGGCCCTGGCACTCTGCACCACACCGTGCCCCCATGCAGCCCACCCCGTTTCTCTTTCTCAGTTCCAGGCCTGACTTCTGACTGTGTTATACTTGGGAAAGGGGAACAGCAAGTTCCAAGGGCCCTCCCAGTACACAGATTTCCCTCCTACAAACCCCGCATCATCACTTTATAGCTGAAAGCCACCGAATGCACGTAGACACTCAGAACTCTACCACCACATTCTGCTGTTTTTCCTACTAACTACAACATTTAAGTCCATCCACTTGGTCACCCCGGAGTGAAGGCCTCTCTGCCAGCACACTGCACATCTGTACCCTGTCTCCTGGCGGGCGGGTCATCTCCACTCTTGTGGCGACTGGCTCCCTCTGTTTTGGGGTTGAGCAACACATATTTGCTCTTTAAAGACTCCAGCTGGTAGGAGAAGCTCTTGCTGGCAGGCTGGAATTCGATCTTCTGTAAAAGGACCTTCTTGGCGGAGGAGGCCAGAAGCTTCCCCAGTTCTCCATCATCAGCCGAGTCCTTGCGGCCGGGTTTGAGGGCCTCCTTCAATTTATCCACTATGGGCATGGTGCATCACTGTGGGGGCAAGAAGAAACAGAGAGTAAGACATAATTAAATCCCAGGATGAAATCAGCTCTTAAGAGCTCCTCTTTGGTTACACACAAGGTGGAGTCAAAAATAAAAAAGATCTCTTGGGTCATCAAGGATGCTAGCCACCACAAAAGCTCCCCTGGATCAGCTGCCAGCCCTACAAAGGAAGCGTGAAACAGGGAGACCCGTCACTAACCACTGGGACATAGTAGAGCTCACAAAATGACAAGATGCTGCCACACACTGAGCTGAGCAGACAACAGTGGCCTGAGGCAGCCATACAGCCCCTGGCCGGTGCATCTCTTCAGCAGATGTTCATCAAGTGGCTCTGGGCATCACTCTTGATGCCACTTCCCTCAAAAGGCCAGCATGTGGTCCGAATGTCTGCTCAAAAACAAGGGGACGCTAATTCTCACATACAAACTGGTTACACACACCCATGCAATGAATTCACATGCAGGTCAGATAAGCATGCATGTCTCTACAGACCTGCACTCTCCAATATGAAGGCCACAGGCCACACGTGGCTACTGGGCATGTGAAATGAGGCTAGTCCAGGTTGAGAGGTGCTGTAAGTGTAAGCTGAATACCAGATTTCGAAGAGAAATAAACACCAGTATAAAAAAAAAATGTAAAACATCCCAGTAATTTTTAGATCAGTTGCATGTTGAAATAGTAATATTTTATATATGTTGGGTTAAAATATAAAAATGAATTTCACCTGCTTCTTTTTAATGTGGCTACCACAAAATCATAAATTATATTTGTGGCTTATGTTATGTTTCTATTAAGACAGTGCTTGTAGCCGGGCGCGGTGGCTCAAGCCTGTAATCCCAGCACTTTGGGAGGCAGAGGCGGGTGGATCACGAGGTCAAAAGATCGAGACCATCCTGGTCAACACGGTGAAACCCCGTCTCTACTAAAAATACAAAAAATTAGCTGGGCATGGTGGCGCGTGCTTGTAATCCCAGCTACTCAGGAGGCTGAGGCAGGAGAATTGCCTGAACCCAGGAGGCGGAGGTTGCGGTGAGCCGAGAGCGCGCCATTGCACCCCCGCCGGGGTAAAAAGAGAGAAACCCCGCCCCAAAAAAAAAAAAAAAAAAAAAAAGACAGTGCTTGTACAAATTACCTTTCTAGGCCAGGAGTAGTGGCTCACACCTGCAATCCTAGCACTTTGGGACACTGAGGTGGGCGGATCACCAGGTCAGGAGTTCAAGACCAGCCTGGCCAACATGGTGAAATCCTGTCTCTACTAAAAATTTAAAAATTAGCTGGGCATGCTGGTGCACATCTGTAATCCCAGCTCCTCAGGAGGCTGAGGCAGGAGAATTGCTTGAACCTGGGAGGCAGAGGTTGCAGTGAGCCGAGATCATGCCACTGCACTCCAGCCTGGGCAACAGCAAGATTCCGTTTCAAAACCAAAACAAAACAAAACAAAACAGTACAAAGTATCTAAAAGTGAGGTAGGGCAAAAAGAGCAAGTAGCAGGCCTAGAGAACAGCACCCGCGGGACACCTCTACACTTGAGCAAGCGTCTTCCAGGCCACTTACCGACAGAGAGGAAGAAAACCAAAGCAGGCAAGCGGGTAGATCACAGGCTTTGGAATGTAGTGGCCCTGGGAGGTTCTATCACCCTTAGCTATGAAACTACGGTGACTTCTCCAAACCTCCTTTTCTATTGTAAAACAGCAACAAAAACAACAGTGTTGGGAAGTGCTTTAGAGCTTGCTACACACTACAGTCCCTAACAGAGGATCCACACTATTGGTGCAGCTGCACTGAAACCATAACCAAGAGACCCCTGCACCTCTCCAATCGCTACCTTTGTATCCACCACTTTCCTTCCCTACCCACTACCTCTCAAGTAACTTTCCCAAACACAGCACAGACTATTTGAGTCACAATTTCAAAATTATGTCCTTAAACTGCTTCACGAATATCAGAAAAATGATGACTTCCTCTGGTATTCAGTACCCAGCCTGCCCTGGAAGAATCAGCAAGCCAGGTGTACCCCAAAATTCTGCTCTAGTGAAAGTAAGGACCTCCTCCAGTACCTTTTATGAAGCCATTCAAATTGATCACTGTGGATCATCTAATTCCATACATGGATCAAGTATCTTTTTCTATAAAAACGTCTATAAAGAAAACTCAGATGCAGTGGTCTGGGCCTATCGTCCCAGATGCTTAGGAGGCTGAGATAGGAGGATAACTTGAGGCCAGGAGTTCGAGACTGCAGTGAGCTGCGATTATGCCTGTGAACAGCCAGTGCAGTCCAGCCTGGGGAACATAGTGAGACCTCATCTTTAAAAAAAAAATTAGGCTTGTCCCAGCACTTTGGGAGGCCGAGGTGGGTGGATCACGAGGTCAAGAGATCAAGACCATCCTGGTCAACATGGTGAAACCCATCTCCACTAAAAATAGAAAACATTAGCTGGGCATGGTGACACGTGCCTGTAATCCCAGCTACTCAGGAGGTTGAGGCAGGAAAATTGCCTGAACCCAGGAGGCGGAGGTTCTGGTGAGCCAAGATCGCACCATTGCACTCCAGCCTGGGTAAAAAGAACAAAACCCCGGCCAAAAAAAAAAAAAAAAAAATTAGGCTTGTAAGAATAATGTGGGGAAAAAAAGTTTCTGTAAAGAAAAAGCTTATTTAAAAAAAAAAAACAGGCCGGGCGCGGTGGCTCAAGCCTGTAATCCCAGCACTTTGGGAGGCAGAGGCGGGTGGATCACGAGGTCAAGAGATCGAGACCATCCTGGTCAACATGGTGAAACCCCGTCTCTACTAAAAATACAAAACATTAGCTGGGCATGGTGGCATGTGCCTGTAGTCCCAGCTACTCAGGAGGTTGAGGCAGGAGAATTGCCTGAACCCAGGAGGCGGAGGTTGTGGTGAGCCGAGATCGCGCCATTGCACTCCAGCCTGGGTAACAAGAGTGAAACTCCGACTCAAAAAAAAAAAAAAAAAACAAGTATTAGAAGTTGTCTGATTTGAGAAAATAAAAGAGCCTTTTCTAATGAGAATTATCTGACTTCTCACCAACTGAACAACCACTGCTGGGTCACATGCAGGCAATTCAGTGGAATCAAAAAATACACAGAAGCCTCGCAGACTCCCCTGGGATGTACAGACTCTGGCCTGCTGGCCTGCAGCACAGAACCAGGATCTTGGGTGGTGGGGAGGTGCGGGATGGGACTGAGTTTGGCTGGGCAGGTACTACACGGGGCTCCTGAATGTAAGTGCTCCTGGGCTCTGGCCTGTTAAATCACTGAAGCCACAGAGCCGGCTCACAGCTTGTGGGAGGAACAGGATGACCATCAGTGAAGGCCAACTCTCTTCCTCTTTAGCTACTTTCCTGGGGTGCCGCGTGGCACTGGCAACCATCTACCCAGAAAAAGCTGTCCTTAAAGCTCAAGGAGCATCCACAAGTGCACTCAGGATGAGGCGGGAGGATCATGCTACCTCATCACCTGTTGTTGTAATGCACACGATATGAACAACACCGCCACACTGCATCTTAACCCTGACACCAGACAAGCCCAGAGAACGAAAATGTTCCCACACCTGCTAGTCAAGGCCAGTCTAATCTCACAAAGACTAATAGGTAATAAATTCCAAAGTTTTGGATTTAATGATCCAGTAGAACTTCAACAACAACAACAACAAAAACCTGAGGGAGTAACAGCAGTTGCCAAAATCTTGCTTTGCTAAGTGCGGATTTTCTCTTTCACTATGGTAATCGTAGATGGATCATTTCTCTTCCATTACCATCACTATGATTACATGAAATTAAGGTCCGTAAAAACAATTTATAGTGAAAACATTCAAACACACAAACGCAGAACAGCACAGGGAGCACATCAGCCCCCTTACTCTGCCTCAGTAATTACGTCTGACCCATCCTGGGTCACCTCCCATCCCCAGGTAATTCTGCAGCAAATCTCAGAGCTATGACTTCATCCATAAATAAAAGCACACCAACCCCCCAAAAATGTGTAAGGAAATGATCTCAGAATAAAGGACAATTTATAAAGTGAAGACACCTAGTCGTATGAAAAACTCCCAACGGTATCACTGCTTTGGGTGAGGACCGTCATCCACCCTGGAAGGTGAGAACTTTGTCATGCACCACTACCAACGTTTGAGAACCACTTAGGGAGGGGATAAACAACACTTGGGATATAACCCAATTTCAGTCGAAATAAGTAACTGTAAACTTAACCCACTCCTTAGTGTAGAGGCAGAGATTTTAAACACAATTTTTCAAGTGTGACACGTCAACTTCTACTTCACCAATTCCACCTAAAACCTGAGGCAATAACCTAAATAACGCTCGCTCGCTCTCTGAGGTGTGGGAACCCGAGACAAGTGTTGCTGTAATCACGGGCAAAGCCCCCTGAGGCACACACCATCAACACTTCCCAGCTCAGGGAGGATGCTCCCTCTGGCCCAGGCACAGCACAGGCCGCATCCACATTTCCACCTGCGCGAACTCGAGTCGGCACGATTTAGGTTAACTCCCTCTCCCTCCTCCTTCTAAAGTCACTTTTCCAGGATGAACTGCAATGGAGACTCGCAGGGTCAAAACCACGTGCTGGGGGGAGGAGCCCACGGAAACAGCGCCTCCTGGGACCCAGCGCCGCGCTCCAGGAGCCTCCCCGGCGACTCCGCAGCGCCTGCCCCGGACACAGCGACCTCAGCGCCTCTCCCCGAGCCTGGCTCCGTGGCGAGCGTTACGTAAACCCGGGCGCGAGGAGTGTCCCCTGTTGTGTGTCTGGGTTTGGCGGCCGCCACGCCAGCCCCAGGCCCAGGACGCCCACGCCACCCGCCAGGAACAGCGGCCTCGGAACCGCACCCCGCCCGAAGCTCCGCGGCCTTCTCCACAGCCACGAGGAAGGCGCCCAGCCCGGGAGCGCGCCAGCCCCGCTGGGCTCTGCGGCCGCACGGGACGCCCTGGCCCTGATTCCGACCTCAGCCTCTCCGGAGTCGGCCTGGATCCTGCGCAGACGGCGGGCACCTGCGACCCCCATCGCCAGCCCAGGACACGGCGGAGAGCGTCGAGGACGGCCCGGCCCCGGCCCCTCCTGGGCGAGACCCCGAGCTCCAGAGCAGGAGGCGTATCCCAGGCCCTCCTCGGGGACTGCCAGAGCCCTGCGCGGACGCGCGCCCACGTCCTCCCCGAGCGCCCCAGCTGCGTCCCGCCGGCCCTTCCCATGCCCCAGGCCTTCGCCGAAGCCACCTGCCCCGCCTCGTCCCCCGGCCTGCGCGCCACCCCGACCCGACCCCAGCCTACTCCGGCTTCAGCGTACCCCGGCCTCTCCGCGGGCGCGCCACAAACCCGCGCAACCCTGGCTTCTCCTCCGGCCCGCGGCCCTGCACGCGCATCATCCGGGCCTCCGGCGCCTCACACACGTGTCACAGCGACGCTTAAAGGCGCCGCACCCGGCGGCCGCGCTCCGCCAACAGCGAAAGGGTCGGGAGGCTTTAAGAGGCAGGGCTAGATTCGGCTCACTCCCTGTCCCCGCCCACCGCCGCCTTCGCGACGCTTACGTCACCTCCCCATCACGGGACCCCGCCAGCCACGTGATGACGCAAGTGCGCAAAGCCAAAAGTGCTCCAGCCTCCTGTGCCGCGTACTGGTGACGTCTTCGCAGCGCGCTTGTGGCGCTGCTACTTCCGGGTCGGCGGAGCACACTTGGCGCTGTTGTGGACGCCCCAGATGTGATAGTGGCGCGCGCCGCGCCCCAGAACGGGGGCTCCAGAGCCTCTGTCCGTCCCCGCAGCAGCTCCCCTGCCCAGTCTCCCGGGTAGGGAGACTTGCTGCTTGTCCGTCCCGTGGCTGCGGAGAAGCGGAGGCGCGGGCCCTTGGGCCTTAACCTCCGGGGCTCTGAGGCCATCCCTGACGCGCACACGCGGAGCACCTGCAGTTTGGGGAGGGTGGTATCTGGGAGCGATCTGGGGCTGTCGAGGAAATGGTTCTTCGAGATTAGGGACACGAGAGTGTTGGATTTGACCTTTTTAGGCCCGGCTGATGCGCGTGCGGAGCCGCGGGCCGGAGGATTGCCGGAGCTGCGCAATCCCTAGCTGCACCCACTCCCTCCAAAAGCTTTGTCCTCTGACAGCTCTGCGAAGGTTTTAGCTGAGTATTTGTGAGCACTATTGCTTTTGCAGTATTTTAAAAAATTCTCTTGACCCGAGGCAACTTCGCTGGCTTCCTCTCCATTCCCCTGGAAGGGCGGAGAGAGTGTTGGTTCCTGCCCTGACCTCAGAAACTCAGAGAAGCACTGGATGGGCATAAACTATCCAAAAGGCAGAACTTTGCACACACAGTCGTATCTTTTTCGACATTGGGTAGGAATGATGAATAGAGTGAGGTCATAAAATCAACAACCCAAGGCCGGGCGCGGTGGCTCACGCCTGTAATCCCAGCACTTTGGGAGGCCGAGGCGGGTGGATCACGAGGTCAAGAGATCGAGACCATCCTGGTCAGCATGGTGAAACCCCGTCTCTACTAAAAATACAAAAATTCAGCTGGGCATGGTGGCGTGTGCCTGTAATCCCAGCTACTCAGGAGGCTGAGGCAGGAGAATTACCTGAACCCAGGAGGCGGAGGTTGCGGTGAGCCGAGATCGCGCCATTGCACTCCAGCCTGGGTAACAAGAGCGAAACTCCGTCTCAAAAAAAAAAAAAAAATCAACAACCCAAAGCGAATCTCCATCCCCTCCCCACGGATCCTAAAGCAGGGACTGGAGATGGGGAGAGAGAACTGGATGGAACAGAATTCACCTTGTATTTATTACTTGGTTGCTGGTGTTTTTTGAAAAAAGCAAACAAGAAGAAAACCATATTGGTCTAATACTGAGACAATGCCCTATCTGTAAGAATCCTTGGGCCAGGCGTGGTGGCTCGTGCCTGTGCCCTAATCAGCCAGTTGTACTGGATACTTCTTTTAATTTTTCAGGCCTCAATTTCCTCATCCGGGGGAAAACGGACGATCTGTAGCACCTGTTTAATTCTTCCAGTAACAAAACCGATAATACTTGCTACGATTGCTGAGCTCATATGAAGTGCCAGATAGTAAGCTGGTCCCTTTACCAACACGACTTAATTCTCATAGCAACCCCACAAATAGATGCTGTTCCCATTTTACAGCTGAGAAAACACTGTGCACGTTCCAGCAAGCAAGTAGTAAAATAAGGCTTTGAACCGCACACCTTTCAGGCTCTAAGTTCACACCTTGAAACTCAGAGATAACCCCACAATTCTTTTTTATTTACTTAGAGACAGGGTCTCACTCTGTCACCCAGGCTGAAGTGCAGTGGCTCGGTCATAGCTCACTGCAGTCACAACTTCCTGGTCTCAAAGAATCCTCCCACCTCAGCCTCCTGAGTAGCTGGGACTAAGGGCACTTACCACCACATGTGACTAAATTTTTTTTTTTTTTTAGAGGCAGGGTCTTGCTATGTTGCTCAGCCTTCACAATTTTTTTTTTTTTTTTGACGTGGAGTCCCACACTGTCACTCAGACTGAAATTCAGTGGTGCGATCTTAGCTCACAGTAACCGCCTCCTGAGTTCAAGCGATTCTCCTGCCCCAGCCTCTCAAGTAGCTGGGATTGCAGGCATCCACTACCATGCCCAGATAATTTTTTTGTATTTTTAGTAGGGATGAAGTTTCACCATGTTGGCCAGGCTAGTCTCGAACTCCCCACCTCAGGTGATCCGCCTGCCTCAGCCTCCCAAAGTGCTGGGATTACAGGCGTGAGCCACTGCACCCGGCCCATGATTCTTGAGATATGATGGAGACCAGGCGCAGTGGCTCACGCCTGTAATCCCAGCACTTTGGGAGGCCAAGGCAGGTGGATTGCCTAGGCTCAGAAGTTCAAACCAGCCTGGTCAACATGGTGAAACCCCAACTTAAAAAAAAAAAAAAAAAAAAAAAAAAAAGGGCAACTAACATCTTCCCTGCAACATGCATGACAAAATTTAAAAAAATAATAATAGATGTGACAAAGGAACTGCCTGAAAGGCCCACATAGTTTGAGAAGGTGCCTGAGACCTGGAGGCTAGGAGACTGCTACCCCCACCTTATTTTACTCCACTCTAATTCTCTCCCGGAAGGCCTCAGAGGAGATCGTCCTCACAATATGTTCACAAGGGCCAACATAAAAGCTTTTCCTGAGCTGTTCAGCCTCACAGGCCACCAGAGAAACGCAAATTAAAACCACAATAAGGTGTATTTCACGCTTGCTAAAATAGTTAAAAAGACTAAATGTTGGACAGATGAGGGCAACTAAAGCTCTCAAACAGCTGCTGGGAGTATAACATGACTCAACCATTTGGAAAATAGTTCAATTTTTTTTTCCATTAAAAAAAACAAAAAAACAGGCCAGGCATTCTGGCTCACGCCTGTAATCCCAGCACTTTGGGAGGCCGAGGCAGGCAGATCACCTGAGGTCAGGGATTCGAGACCAGCCTGACCAACATGGAGAAACCCTGTCTCTACTAAATATACACAAAATTAGCCGGGTGTGGTGGCAGGCGCCTGTAGTCCCAGCTACTCCGGAGGCTAGGGCAGGGGAATCACTTGAACCTGAGAGGCAGAGGTTGTGGTAAACTGAGATCGCATAATCGCACTCCAGCCTGGACAACAAGAGCGAAACTCCATCTCAAAAAAAACAAACAGGCCAGGCATGCTGGCTCATGCCCGTAATCCCAACACTTTTTCAAAAAATTTTATTATTATTTTTTTAAAGATGGGGGTTTCACCATGATGGCCAGGCTGGTCTTGAACTCCTGACCTCAAGTGATCCACCCAGCTCGGCCACCCAAAGTGCTAGGATTACAGGCGTGCGCCACCATGCCTGGCCCTAATCCCAGCACTTTGTGAGAAGGCAGCCTGGGCAACACAGTAATACTCCATCTTCATAAAAAATTAGTAATGTTTATGGAGTGGTGGTGCATGGCTTTAGTCCCAGCTACTCAGGAGGCTGAGAGGGGAGGATCGCTTGAGCCTGGAAAGTCGAGGCTGCAGTGAGCCATGACTGTACCACTGCCTTCCTGCCTGGGAAAAAGAAAGAGACCTTGTTTCAAAAAAAACCAAAACAAACAAAAACCATGCTTTTACTACCCTATGAACACATCCATTGCCAGCACTACTGTCACTGCCACCTGAAGGCTGGTGAATCCCGAGTCTGCATATGCAGGCCTTCCTTCCCCAGCCCCATCTTCGGAATCGGGTCCAAGTAGCTGACCCCTGTAACTGCAGAACAACTCCCCTGCTAAACAGACGTCCCACAAGCACCTCAGACTGCCTGTGTTCAGAAATGGACACATCTTCACCCACCCCAGGGCAGCTTCCCCTCTTCTCGTCACCCGCTTGGGCTGATATGCGGGCGCCCAGACTAAATCCTCCGCCTTTCCAGCTTGCTTCTGTGTCCCAGAAAGGCTGACTCCAGCCTGCTGCATTTCCCAGGTTCCCTTAGGAACTGGTTTCCTGGGGGGAGGCCACTTGGGGCACTAACAAGGCTGATGGGTAGATGGGCCGAGAAGCTGGGTCTTCCTTGTCCTCCTCTGCTTTGAAATCTCTGGCAGTGGCCCCAGTTCCATTCAAGGAGACCTACCTGTGGTTCCAGCCTCCCATGTGTCACCGTCCTGGGCTCTTGTCATGCAGCCTCCATGCACTGTCTCTTGACTCTGGAGATGCTAGCAGCTTCCTGTGGCTGGGCTGGGCTAACACAGTGTCCTAGGTGACCTCTCGGGGCGTTTCTTCCCTCAGGATGTAACCAATCCCTGCATTCATTCCCTCTGTGTTAAAGGCTGTGCACAGAGTGGTTTGGGTATGCCTGGCTAAACTGCAGCTGGCAGACAGTAACTCCCACACACCTGCCTGCCAGCATCCTGGGGTCCTCGGTCTCCCTCCCTCCATGTCAATTATCAACAAATTTGGCTCATTTTACCTCTCAGATATTTCTCCACTTATCCAATGAACCAAGTAAACCCTCTCACCATCTTTGCCAACATTATTGGCATAGCTGTATACATTGCTCAAACTGCCAAGTAGAATACTTCATTTTACTGAGACAAAATCGTGCTCTGTTGCCCAGGCTGGAGTGGAGTGGTGTGATCTCGGCTCACTGCAAACTCCGTCTCCCGGGTTCAAGTGATTCTCCTGCCTCAGCCTTTTGAGTAGCTGGGATTACAGGTGCATACCACCATGCCTGGCTAAGTTTTGTATTTTTAGTAGAGCTGGATTTCGCCACGTGGACCAGGCTGGTCTCAAACTCCTGACCTCAGGCAATCTACCCAGCTCGGCCTCCCAAACGGCTGGGATTACAGGCATGAGTCACCACACACGGCTGAGAATAATATATTTTAAAGTAGCTTCAAATGCATTGTTTGCCTCACTGAAACCCTCTCTGGCTCCTGATGCTGGTGAGGAAAGCCAAGCTCCCTAGTGCAGCCTCTAATGGTCCCTGGGGCCTGGCCGTGCCTGTCTAATTTGCCTCATTCCCAGCCACTGCCACTTCTGGATCCTTCAGCAGAGCCAAATCCAAACTCCCAGGATCCTCCCACTCCCACCCCAGTCGGGCTATCTCTGCTGCAAGTTCCAACTGGTCTTCGGCCTAGAATTTCCTTTCGCACTTGCCCCTCAACCCTCAGCTCAAGCACCACCTCCCTCAAGAAAGTCTTCCTGGATTCCCCCCGTCCCTGCCATTAGGTCAGAATGTCCTGTGGACACCTCCCGTGACTCAGGAGCCAGGACGGTGTCTCATTCATCCGTGTGTCCCTGTGGGCTCACTGTGTCTGGCACACGGCGGGCTCACTGTGGACAAAGGTTTATGAAAGAACCACATGGAAAATGCAATCCTTGAGACAACTGAATGACCTCTAAATCCTTAGAGAAAACCAGAGAAACATTAAAGATGAAAGAATACAATATTCTGTTATAGAAAGCTGTAACCAAAATGAGTCCCATTGGAACTTATCTCAAGAAAAGGGTACATTAGCAGAATAGTTATATTGTTACCCAAAAATTACCTGGTCGGCTCCCTGCCTGGGAGGTTAAGGTAAGATGGACTCAACTCCTCTCCTGTTTCACAGCCTGTCGATGGCTGAAGATTTGGGCTAATTTCTGGAGAGACATACGTTGCATTTCTTTTCCTTCTTTTCTTTCTTTTTTTGAGACTGACTCACTTCGTTGCGCAGGCTGGTGCAGTGACTCGATCTTGGTTCACTGAAACCTCCGCCATTTGGGTTCAAGCAATTCTCTTGCCTCAGCCTCCCAAGTAGCTGGGATTACAGGTGCACACCCTGCTAATTTTTGTATTTTTAGTAGAGGCGGGGTTTCACCATGTTAGCCAGGCTGGTCTCAAACTCCTGACCTCAAGTGATCTGCCCTCCTCAGCCACCCAAAGTGCTGGGATTACAGATACAAGCCACTGCGTTCAGCCCCGTGTTGCATTTCTAATTGCAAATTAATAATTCCCCTTCTGACTTCTATAATAGTTCAGCTGCTGTGAGTTTGGGTTCCCACAAGCTGCTCTTATGAGCAATGGGTCAGTGAGCCTGGGGGTGGTTGTGAGGCCTCTGCACAGATGTCACTGTTGTACCCGGGCAAGTCACCTGAGATTGAACTATGAGTCCTTATTATGCCGGTGACCAAGAGGTGGCTAACGCCCAAAATTCTCTCAGCCCCTAAGAAAAAGTTAGATGGTCTTTTATACCCTAGTTTTAAAAGGGAGGAGGAACTTAGCTGAAGCCAATTTTTCACAAAAGCAGAGTAAGCAAAAAGTTCAAAGATAAACTAGTACATGAGAAATAAAACAGGCCAGGTGCGAGGGGTGAAGCTGTCGTGAAAGACACACAACTTACAGACAACGGGGGCTCTGGGCGCTCGCCGGCACCTGCATGCCCAGGCTCCGCTGGTACCACTTACCTCAGCCTCTTATCAACAAACGCCTTCCTGGGTGCCCAGTGCCAGCCTGCCCCAGCTACATACTACAGCTACATACTTAATGGGGGAAAACAACTAAAATGAAGCCGCTGAGATGGAGTCTGTCCGGCTCAAGAAGCTAACATAAAGCCTGGGCAGCTTTTAGTCTGAGAAACAGAGTTCGTTTTAGCTGGCAGGAAGCAGGTTCTCACAGCGCCAGCACACCAGCTGAAGGATTTCTTTTGGAGGGTGGGGTGGGAGAACACCTGCAGGCCCCTTCGGGTCTGTAGGGGTGGGCCTGCTGCCCCTGAATTGCAATAGCAGCATTCCTGCCTCGCCTGGCAGGTGTGTGCAATGACGGACTGCTCTTCCACCTGCTGGGGTTGCATTTCATGGGTGCTGAGTCTCTGGGGGATCCAGGCCACTTCAAATGAGGATTTTCAGCCTAGATCCCCCTCCTGCTGTAGCGGCACCCTGCACATCAGTCACGTGACTTGCTGGACTCACAGGCTATTGAGTTTCTGGACCGATAGAGCCTCTGTCACCAGCCTCTGATGCAAACCCTTTTCTCAGGTGTCTATGCTGTCCACGGAGACCTGGTTTCCCAGGTTTGGGAGGGATGCCGCCTTCCTTAGGAAGAAGGTTGACGCACGCTGTCCTTCCCATCCCTGCAGATAGGGCAGGGCTCCCAGGAAATATGTCATTAGCATCGCCCCAAAAGGTGCACAGCACAGGCAGCTGCCAGGCACAGGTGCTTGGGGAAGACAGAAGCCATGACGCCAGGTCGCCTGTTGATACCCAAAGGAAGTGGCTCTTTTGGCTGCTTGCCACCATTCTCACCACGCTTCCATTTTGTTTCTAGTCTCAGAGGGAGGGGAGAAAGTCATCCTTCCTCTGTGGTGTTGACCGTCAGGCATCTGACTCTGCCAGGAGAACAGCTGTGCAAGGCTGCAGCCCCGGCGCAGGCAGCTGGTGGCCAGGAGCTGGGACCACAGGAGCTGGGACCACAGGAGCTGGGACCACAGAGGGCGCTATCAAGAGCAGTGGCTGCTCCGAGATGCTTTGGGACAAGTCAGGATACATATTTTGTACTTTTTTTCTCTCTTTTTTTTTCCTTTGGAGTCTCTCTCTGTTGCCCAGGTTGGAGTGCAGTGGTGCGATCTTGGCTCACTGCAACCTCCACCTCCCAGGTTCAAGCAATTCTCGTGCCTCAGCCTCCCAAGTAGCTGGAAGTACAGGCATGCACCACCATGCCCAGCTAATTTTGTATTTTTAATAGAGATGGGGTTTCACCATGTTTGGGCTCAAACTCCTGGCCCCAGGTGATCCACCCACCTCAGCCTCCCTAAGTGCTGGGATTCCAGTCATAAGCCACCGTGCCTGGCCTTTTCTCTTGTTTTATTTTGGTAATCTACATTAGTTGAATACCTCTCCCCCATCGTTGGTTGGAATTCCCAATCTCAATCATTTTGGGGGCTCTCTGCCTCCTTTGAATAGGACACATCTCCAGGGCCTCACGCCTGTAATCCCAGCACTTTGGGAGGCCAAGGCGGGCAGATCATGAGGTCAGGAGATGGAGACCATCCTGGTTAACACAGTGAAACCTCGTCTCTACTAAAAATACAAAAAATTAGCCGGGCATGGTGGCGCATGCCTGTAGTCCCAGCTACTCGGGAGGCTGAGGCAGGAGAATCGCCTGAAACCAGGAGGTGGAGGTTGCGGCGAGCCGAGATTGTGCCATTGCACTCCAGCCTGGGCAACAAGAGTGAAATGCTACCACAAAAAAAAAGGAAGGGAGGGAGGGAAGGGAGGGGAGGGGAGGGAATGGAAAGGAAGCGAAGGGAAGGAAGGGAAGGGGAGGGGAATGGAGGGGAGGGGGAGGGAGGGGGGAGGGGAGGGGGAGGGGAGGGGGAGGGGAGGGAAAGAAAAGAGCCCCTTCAGGCAGCCAGCTGTTGGGAAGGGAAGAAAGAGCCCCTCCAGGCAGCCGGCTGTTTGGGGAGGTGCACCCTGGTCTTCAGGCTGTGGGTCCCCTGCATCCGTCCGCTGGTACTGCTCTCTAGTAAGGGGCACCTCAGCCAGATGTGCCCTAGGCTGGCAGAGGTCCTTCCCCTGAATGCATCTGGGCAGGATGCCACCCATTCCACAATAAGTTTGGCCCCAGGGATTTTCCCCAACACACACACACACACACACACACATACTCTCTTGCTCACATCCTCACACACACACTTTCAAAACCCACCGACTCTTACGCTCACACTCGCCAGCCCTTCGCCTTGCTCCGTCGCCCTCCTCCAAGTCTGGCCCCACACAGCCTCCTGCAGTCCCCGCCCCTGTGGTGCCAGCCATCTCTGGGCGCCAGCCATCTCCCCCAAATTTTCACCTCTCTGAGCTCCTTCCTGCCCAGAGGGACCCAAAGGGCCCCAGCCCCTGACTCCTGGGGTAGAAGCTCCAGGCCTCTGCCACATGGAACCCTCACTGTTCTCGTGGGGCTGGCACCCCTTCCTGTCACCCTGTGGCACCAAACAAATTGATTCGTCCAACAAATATTTCTCGTTTTCTCTGTTCCACATGCTGGTGAATGAAACCACCCTGGACTCTTCCCACAAAGGACTTAAGAACATGCAGGTCATGAAGGAGTGAACACATTTGCTTAATTATTATTACCAGTGCTGACCAGGCCAGGAGGACGAGGGCGCCAGGCTGGCCTCACCTGTGCCCATTCATTTTTCTTTCACAGGATAAGCAAGACTGAGAGGAAACCATGGTGTCTGGTTGCGTTCCTAACAATGTCATTACCCCATATGTGGGTCTACAAACTGATTTTTTCTTCCCTTGTTTTACACGGAGTCTCACTCTGTTGCCAGGCTGGAGCGCAGTGACATGATCTCAGCTCATGTCAACCTCCACCTCCTGGGTTCAAGCCATGCTGCTGCTTCAGCCTCCCAAGTAGCTGGGATAACAAGTGCCTGCCACCACGCCTGGCTTAGTCGGTTTTTGTTTGAGATGGAGTGGTGGAGAGATCTCGGCTCACTGTAACAAACATCCACCTCCCGGCTTCAAATGATTCTCCTGCCTCTTCCTCCCAAGTAGCTGGGACTACAGGCATGTGCCACCACACCTGGCTAATTTTTGTATTTTTAGTAGAGATGGGGTTTCACCATGCTGGCCAGGCTGGTCTCAAACTCCTGATCTCGTGATCCACCTGCCTTGGCCTTCTAAAGTGCTGGGATTACAAGTGTGAGCCACCGCGTCCAGCCTACAAACTGATTTTAAATCATTTGCAAAGATCAGCAAAACGTGGATAATTGTTGAAAACAGATCATAGACGCATGGAGTTGGTTATATCATTCTCCACATTTTTGTGTATGTTTTAAAATTTTCCACAATGAGTTTAAGTTTGACCTAAATACATAAGTAAATGAAAAGGGTAGCAATCACCTGGCGTGCTGCTTACTAAAACTCCACATGTGGGCTGCAAATGCCAAGTAAGCTCCTTTGTATGAAATGGACAGTTTTGTTATAGTATACCACTCAACCATTTTCCCTACATATTTGGACATATAAAAGAAACAATCCAAATATTTCTGCAGTAGATATTAAGGGGATGGAATTTAATGTGACATTGGAGCAAGCTTCCTGTTTGTGGCTGCAGATGTCCTAAGTGTGTTCTTGCTTTTTAGGCAACAGCTGTACACAGTAGGAAAACGATTCTTCTGGCTGCCCCTGGAATAACAAATCCTGCATCACAAACCGTGCACGTGGGTTGGGGGTGGGCAACTGTTCAAATATGCCATTAAAGAATGCCCATATGGCGAAGGATTATGAGACTTTTGATTGAAGTTTGAATTAGATGGGACCATGTTTCTCAGCACGAGATAGGGTGGGAGCAGGGAGAAACAACCTGTAGAATAAGAGACCCAGGAGGCCAGGCAAGGTGGCTCACGCCTGTAAACTCAGCACTTTGGAGGCCGACGCAGGAGGATCACTTGAGGCCAGGAGTTTGAGACCAGCCTGGCCAGCATGGTGAAACCCCATCTCTACTAAAAATAGAAGTTGCCCGGCGTGGTGGCGCACACCCATCATCTCAGCTACTGTCAAGGTAGAGGTTGCGTTGAGCCGAGATCATGCAGCTGCACTCCAGCCTGGGCAATGGAGAGAGACTCTGTTTCAAAAAAGGAAGGAGGGAAGGGAAGGAGGGAGTGAGGGAAGGAGGAAGGGGGAGGGAGGAAGGGGGAGAGAGGAGGGAGGGATGGAGGGGAGGAGAGAGGGGAGGAGGGAGAAAGGAAGGAGGGGCTTCAAACTCAATGTTCAAAGTGACCTTGGAGGAGAAGCAATAGTTTAAAAAGAGAGAGATACAGACAGACAGACGCCTAGGAGTCAGATCAACCGACTGCAGTGGATGGGTCTTATCTGGGTCCTCATTCAAACCCATAAACCACACAAAAGCAACTATGAGACAGTCAGAGCTGTAAGACCACCGACTGGATGTTGGATGACATGATGAATTCTAAGTTTTTAAGGTATGATAAAGGTATTTTGAATTTTTTTTTTTTTTTTTTTTTTTTTTACATAGGATCTCACTCTGTCATCCAGGTTGGAGTGCAGTGGCGCAATCTCAGCTCACTGCACCCTCCACCTCCTGGGCTCGAGTGATCCTCCCACCTCAGTCTTCTGAGTAGCTGGGACTACAGGCTTGCACCACCACGCCCAGCTAATCTTTGCATTTTTTGTAGAGATGGGGTTTCTCTATGTTGTCCAGGCTGGTCCTGAATTCCTGGGCTCAGGCAATCCGCCCACCTTGGCATCCCAAAGTGCTGGGACTACAGGTGTGAGCCACCATGCCCAGCCTGGAAAAAGGTTTTAACTTATTTTTTAAACATATGTGTACTGGAACATTTATAAATGAGATTGTTTGATGCCTGGAATTCTTTCTTCCAAACAATTCTGGGCAGGGTGGGTGAAGGCTTTGTGTAGGTCCAGCGCTGGCCACCCGCCCTCAGTGTGGAAGCTGGGAGATGGGTGTGTGGATCTGAGTGTCTCCAGAATAAAAGGTGTAGGCACGTGCTGAATGAAGAGGGTCCTGTCCTACGCTTCCGCCTCTTCATCCAGCTAAGAAAACCACATTTGCTTTTATCTGTCCCATCTCTGCCACTGAATCTCACTTTTCTTTTTTTTTTCTTGAGACGGGGTCTCACTGTGTTGCCCAGGCTGGAGTGCAGTGGTGTGATTATAGCTCACTGCAACCTCCGCCTCCCAGGCTCCAGTGATCCTCCCATCTCAGCCTTTTGAGTAGCTGGGACCAGATGCGTGCCACCACGCCTATTTTTGGTAGAGACGGGGTTTTGCCATGTTGGCCAGGCTGGTCTCGAACTCCTGGGCTCAAACGATCCACCTGCCTTGGCCTCCCCAAGTGCTAGGATGACAGGTGTAAGCCACCATGCCTGGCCTGCACCCCACATTTGACTCAAAGCACACCAGCCATTTCTCTGGAGGACACAGGGAGCCCCTCTCCCGCCGGACAGGAAAGCCTCCTTTGCAAGGGCTGATTCACATTCTTGAGCTAGAAAGTGGCCATTCTGAACATCAGACACAGCCACACGGAGACAGCCCACACTCTCTTTGATAATACTGTTTATTGTCCACGGACCGAGCGATCGCTCAAGAATGATACAAAGCATCAGAGACATGCGCAGTCTGCTTGTCAACTTTCAGCAACTCTTGTGTGTTCCCAGCACAGGAAGGTCTCAGACTCCATATTCCAGCATAAACGCGGTGCTCCCTCCCCCAAAATCCAAACAGAAACAAACAAAATCAACAGAGCTTTAAATTACGGCAGCAAGTCCGATATTTCTTCACACTTATCAAGCAAAGATTTGAAAATAACTACAATGTAAACTTTAAATATTTTGAGTTGCTTGCAGGATGAAAGGGAGAAAAGAGCTGTGCTTAGAACATAACGTATAAATTAAACGATGCCAAATGGAGAGACTTCTTAAACTATATATATATATCGCCATTATTCACTGGGAAGTTATTTGAGCGGCTTCGCCTCTCGGCTGCCACGGGGCACTTATATTGACCTGTTTTGTTTTCTGCTCAGCATGGTTAAAAGACCAACGTGTGTGGATCGAATATAGAATATAAAGGCCGCCTTTCAGACCAATCCTACTCAAAGATCTTTTACTTTGTAATAATTTGAACAGGAGAACCAAAGACGGGAGACAGATGAAAGCAAAGAATACTCAGAGAACCAAAGGAAAGAGACCTGAAGGAAGCCACCCCAGAGGCCACGCTTTCCACTCAGGGTCAAACGCTTCCACGATGCAGAAACGGTTTTTTTTTGTTTGTTTTTTTTTAAAGTCCAAGTCTAATACCTACCAAGGATAATAAGAAACACAGCACAGGAATGATTACAGCTGATGTCAAAAACAAACCAGAACATTAAAAAAAATCAGCAGAAACAGGAGTAAATGTTACATATGATATCACCATACAGGAAGCGAACGGGGGTGGGGTGTTATATGGGTCAGAGGGGTCTGGTGGAGTTGTATACACTGGAGTGGCATGGACTGGTCCATTATGACATCTTACCAACTTTAGATCACTGTACAGCATGAACGCCTGTAGGGCAGGGGCTGATTCCTGGAAACCCTCCCAGTATGCCCTAGAAAGGGAAGTCACCAAGATCTGTGCTGACCAGGTCCCAGGTGGGCATGGGGGCTGCAGGGCACTCGGGGGTCAGGAGTCTTAACAGGTGCTTTGGGGTTGCTGCCAATAGAACAGGCTTAGGTGGCTTTGGAAGCGTTTTGCAGGACCGTGCGCGGGCGTCAGGCTTCGGTTTCACTGTGTGTGTGTGTATACATGTCTGCATAATGTGCATGTATAGCGTCAGTTTATCTTTACAACACAGGAGGAAACAAGAGAGTCTCCTTATCATTACCGAGAGAGTTCTTCCTATCTTAACCCCTATCTCACTAGCTTCAGGAAACACATAGTTTCCCCAGTTCCCTAGGAAGTTTCTTAACTAGATAATCTTTGTAATTTAAGAAATAAAAGCAGAAGTTGGTATATCTGCAACTCAGGTTCACATATCATCTGAGAATTCATCTTTAGAAAAATGAGATGTCTCTAAAACAGGCCACAGTGTCCTGGAGGCTCAGAAAGAAGTGAGAGTGTCACCAAAGCCACCTACCTCCAAAATCCTTCCCTTCCTAGGCTGGACTTACTACGCTTATCCAGCGTCACATGCAGAAAGCCCCATGGAGAACGATGCCTGTCAGTCTCTGAAGGAGAGAACATTAAACGCAGGAGGGCACAGCGAGAACCCAGCTTTTCCCCTCCTCAGGATGTGCAGATGGGAGCACAGCCAGGCCCTGCACACAAGCCCGGACAAAGCAAAGCCGCACAGCTCAATCCAGGCGCCTGATGCCAGGAGGGGCAGGAAGCAGTGGCAACTGCAGCAGCTCCGGAAGGGACCTTGAGGGCAGCCACCAGCCCCACACAGCAGCCTCAGGACAGGACCTCACAGACTCCCCCTGCCGGCTGGGGAGCACATGGGTGGGGGGTGCGGGAGACCAGAAAGACGCAGCTGAGGCTGGAACGTGGCTCAACTAGGGTTTCTCACTCCCATTTCTACAAGGCTCAGAAGGAGGCTCCCCCTGGAATTCTGAGGATTAATAGGATGGATGGGGCTCCTTGGAGAATGAGCCATTGGTTCCAGGCTGCCCCTGGATATGGGGGAGTCACAGGTGCTGGGAGTTCATGGTGGACACTGGGGCGACAGGGGCACTTGCCAGGGGCAGAGAGTGCTACAGTAGGGCCAGAGGTGTGGAAGCTGCAGAAAACAAGGGCCATGCCCCTCTCAGGATGAAAGGGACCTGGTAGGCCTGCTACACAGTCTTGCAATGACCCTCAAAAGTTTCTGCAAAATTCGCATTTCTAGGCCCTGCCCTAACCCAGCTGGGAGATCCCCAAGTGCTGCCTGCTCGGCGTCTGTGGCAGTGCCAAGGCAGGGACTGGGAGGGAAGCCACGTGTCCCCGCCCTGCACCCAAGGATCAAAGCCCCAGACACAGTGCCTGGCGAAGGGAGGATGGGATGAGGACCCTGGACCCACGTCTCCCTCCAGACCCACAACCGTGTCTATAAGGAGAAGCGGGGAGCAGAATCGCACTAATATGGACCCATGGGATGAGTGTTTTATTCATGCTGTTTCCAGGAAGGGATGTCAGAGCTGGACCAGTCGAAACCCTTGGAGTTTTTGCAGTTGGCCACAGGGCTGTGGCGGGCCCGATTATGGGTCCTCGATGTCGAGAAATTCCTGCTTGGGCGGCGCCGCACCACGGTACCATGCGCAGGACCCGTCGCTTCTCTTGATGCAGGCGAAGAACTTGGCCTGGTGCCCGTTGATGTTCTTCTCCGTGACCCAGTCCATCCAGAGGCACTCGTCCGGGGAGGAGATGTAGCATGGGATCATGGGGCAGCGTGTGATCTGAGGGGGGGGCACACGGAGGGAGATGGCGTCAGGACCCAGGGAGGGGTGGGCGGAGGCTGCTCAGGGGGCAGGTCCAGACCCCGGCAACGTGCCTGTCTGCGGTATGCAGGGATGGCAGCCTCTCCAGAGTCCCACAGCTCCTGCAGCGGCAGGCGGCTGGCCTGAGAGGGGGGCTCCCCTGCAGGGATGCCGTGCCCCGCCCACCGCAGCCCCCCTACTGCTGCAGCTGTGCCGCCCTTTGAGCCATCTCGTCTACCTCCCTGAGCATGAGAGAATGGCCTCAGCTTGGCCCTGCCCTCCCAGGGACAAAGCAATGATAAAAGGGCCTGGGTCTCCTGGAGATAGATTCCAGCCAAGCAAAAAAGGCCGGGAAAAGGCCCGTTCTTGCTCTCAAGCCCCAGACAAGGTCATCGGCAACTAGCAATTCAGTAAAGGAGCCCAAGGATACAAGAGGTTGACCACCCTAACGGCCGTGGAAAGAAAAAGGAAGAACTTGCTTTGATTTCATGTTGGGCACAGAGGAGTTTTGCTTAATATACATATGGCTGGAGACTGGGTTCAGAATTCCTGTTCCGAACCTGCTGAGAAGGGGCTGGCGGCCACTGGGAGGGAGGGTGGCCCCAGGCAGCTTCCCAGGGAAGGCCGATCCCTGCAGCCTCACCCGAGTCTTCTGGTCCCAGACTCACTGCGGATGACTGGGGGGGCAGGGGGTACCTAGCACTCAGCAATGCTTCCTGCGGGGAGGGCGGGGACAGGGTGCTAGCAGCCCATGGGAGCCGTGGAGGCGGCGATCTCCCCCTCCAGAGCCACATCTCAGAGCTGCGCTGCTAGGGCTGTGCACAACCTCCGGGCTGATTTTAACAGGAGCTGGCATTCAGGTGTTCTCAACACAGACCCCACGTAGACACTGACCCGGTGTGGAAATGTCGGGAATGTTGGAAAAATCGTAACGCCTGCAGCGCCCTCTCACAAGCGTTTACACTTGCACATTTGAAGAAAATTATCCATAGGACTATATTCTCCCCATACAGCTCCTTTTGCTAGAAGCTACAGGTAACAGAGCTGAATTCATGCTCTTACTCTCAAATCTCCTAGCCTTCCAGACGTCCCCCCACTTTTTTTTTTGAGATGGAGCCTTACTCTGTTACCCAGGCTGGAGTGCAGTGGTGCGATCTTGGGGCTCACTGCAACCTCCACCTTTCAGGTTCAAGCAATTCTCGAGCTTCAGCCTCCAAAGTTGCTGGGATCACAGGCATGCATGACCTCACCTGGCTGATTTTTGTGTTTTTTGTAGAGACAGGGTTTCACCATGTTGACCACACTGATCTCAAACTCCTGACCTCAAGCAACCTGCTCACCTTGGCTTGTCAAAGTGCTGGGATTACAGGCTGAGCCACCGCGCCCAGCCTCCAGACATCCCTTGGCAGCATGTGTCTCAGAGCTCTCCAGGGACCGGGGGCCAAAGGCTCTGTCTCCGGCCAGACAGCCTCATTCCTGGGAGGAGCAGACCTTCCCGGAGCCCAGTCTTAAATCAGGACCTGAGGATTAAGAGGCCCTGGAAAGCCAGGGACCAAAACCCCGCAGTCCATCTGGAGGCAGTGGGAGGAGGTGATGCCCCCGGTGGAGGCGGGACCCGCTTACCTTGCACTCGCAGCCCATCTGGTACCTGTGGTTCAGGCTCTTCTTCTGGGTGGTGCTCAGGGTATCCCAGGGCACGATGAAGTCACAGAGGGTGATGTGCATCTTGCCATCCCCCTCGGCCTTTCCTGCAGAGAGACGGAGTCACCAAGCTCAGTGTTAGGGTCAAGTCCTCCTTCTGCCCAGATCCTGCCCCCAGCGCAGGGGTGCTGGGATTTCGCTGTAACCATACTGTGCACTGTCTGAGTTTAAACAAAACACGTGGCTGGGCATGGTAGCTCACTCCTGTGATCCCGGCACTTTGGGAGGCTGAGGCACAAGAATCCCTCTTGAACCCCAGAGGCAGACGTTGCAGTGAGCTGAGATAGTGCCACAGCACTCCAGCCTGGGTGACAACGCAAGACTGTGTCTTAGAGAAACAAAAAGCGGGAAAAACAAGCCATAATGCATGCTCGCTGATGGAAACTTAAATGCAGTTAAATGTAGGAAACAATCAAGAAAAACCTTCCCTACTCTCATGACCCACAGCTAACATTTTGATGTATTTCCTTCCAAGGTTCCAGGACTGATTTTTGTGACAGTCTTGCTCTGCCACTCAGGCCACGGTGCAACGGTATCATCACAGCTCACACTGCAGCCTTGGTCACCAGGCTCAGCGACCCTGCCGCCTCAGCCTCCCAAATAGCTGGGCCTATCGGTGTGAACCACGAAACCCTGCTCACCCTGCTTATTTATTTTTTTGTAGAGATGGTGTCTTGCTACGTTACTCAGGCTGGTCTCAAACTTCTGGGCTCAAGTGATACCTCCGCCTCGGCCTCCCAAAGTGCTGGGGTTACAGACATGAGCCAGCACACCTGGCCCCAATATTCTTTTAAATTAAATTTTATTCTAGAAAAAAAGGATGAAGATGATAGCTCACTAATTTGCCCAGGCTGGTCTTGAACTCCTGAGCTCAAGTGATCCTCCCACCTTGACTTCCCAAAGCGCTGGGATTACAGGTGTGAGCCACTGCGCCCGGCCAATATTCTCTTACACGTGCATCTTCATACATAGAACATCGTGCAGTATGTAGACTGTATTATTTCCTGTTTTTATTTCCATAAAATATTAATTCACAGGCATTTCTCCCATTTGAGTTTGAACTTTTAATTCTGCATTTTTCCATGATGAAGAGCCAAAGCATGGAACTTTTGAAAACGAGGAACCTGCTCTGAACTCGTCAGGCACGGAGACCTGCGGCTCCTTCCTGAACTTCAGGCTCCTGCCTCATCAGCTGCCTCCTTCCAGGGCTGGAGATTCTGCCTTGGCAACAGCCTTGGCATTGTCCAAGCAGGAGGAAAAGAACAAAGGAGTGTGTTGCAGAACCTAATGACAGCTCATTTCAAAATGCACCCCTCAGGCCCGGCGCGGTGGCTCACGCCTCTGATCCCTGCACTTTGAGAGGCCAAGGCAGGCGGATCGCTTGAGGTTAGGAGTTAGAGACCAGCCTGGCCAACATAGTGAAACCCCGTCTCTACTAAAAATACAAAAAAATTAGCCAGGCATGGTAGCACATGCCTGTAAGCTACTCAGGAGGCTGAGACGGGTGGGTCACTTGAAACTGGGAGGTGCAGGTTGCAATGAGCCAAGATGGCAACACTGCACTCCAGCCTGGGTGACAGAGCGAGACTCCATCTCAAAAAAGAAAAAAAAATAATAATATAAAAACTCATCTTTCAGGCTGGGCACGGTGGCTCGCACCTGTAATCCCAGCACTTTGGGAGGTCAAGGCGGGCAGATCACTCGAGGTCACAAGTTCGAGACCAGTCTGGCCAACATGGTGAAACCCTGTCTCTAGTAAAAATACAAAAATTAGCCAGGCATGGTGGCAGGTGCCTGTAATCCCAGCTACTAAGGAGGCTGAGGCAGGAGAATTGTTTGAACCCTGAGTCATAGGTTACAGTGGGCCGAGATCACGCCACGACACTCCAGCCTGGATGACAAGAGCGAAAAGCCATCTAAAAATAAATAAATAGGCCGGGCGCGGTGGCTCAAGCCTGTAATCCCAGCACTTTGGGAGGCAGAGGCGGGTGGATCACGAGGTCAAGAGATCGAGACCATCCTGGTCAACATGGTGAAACCCTGTCTCTACTAAAAATACAAAAAATTAGCTGGGCATGGTGGTGCGTGCCTGTAATCCCAGCTACTCAGGAGGCTGAGGCAGGAGAATTGCCTGAACCCGGGAGGCGGAGGTTGCGGTGAGCCGAGATCGCGCCATTGCACTCCAGCCTGGGTAACAAGAGCGAAACTCCGTCTCAAAAAAAATAAAAAATAAAAAATAAATAAATAAATAAATAAATAAAATAAAAATACAAAAAAATTAGCCAGGTATGGTGGCACATGCCTGTAGTCCCAGCCACTCGGGAGGGTGAGGCAGGAGAATCGCCTGAACTCAGGAGGCAGAGGTTGCAGTGAGCCGAGATCGCGCCACTGCGCTCCAGCTTGGGTGACAAAGTGAGACCCAGAAAAACAAAAACAAAAGCAAAAAAACCACCCGATCTTCCTGCCACAACAGTCCCTTGTGAAGAGACACAGATGTCAGTGATGAGCACCTGCACCTGGCAGATACCAATGGGCAATTCCTTGAGAAGCAGACAGAGCCTCAGGCTGTGCCCTGAGCACTTCTGTTTGACAAAGTTTCATTCATCTGACTTAACGATCTCAGGCACAGCAGGATCTGCTAATAGAAACGCAGCCCAGTGAAGAACTAATGCAGCTCCCGCCTGCACCCCCGTGCCATGGAAATGCGTCCCGCTTGCCTGGGGCTTCAGGCAGGCACAAGTGGCCTCCATTGTCCTGGGCACGGTGCAATCATTGTGCCAGCCCCCTGGGTTTGAATTCTTATGCACTTCCTGTTCTAGCTGCTCCTTCACCTTGGGGAGCTCTTTGGGTCAGTCCCTTTATCTGTTTAGGCTCGTGACATTCCAGGTGCAGAACAGGATGAGAAAGCAGAATGACTCCTGTAACATTTATTCTGAACCCTACAACTTCACAAGACAAGTGTTTGGGTGGCCTCAAGACAATTCAAAACTAGATATGTAACTTTCCCCGCTAGACCCACAGCTATTTTCCGTGAGTTCAGAATAGATCAGGAAGGAGCAAAGCTGACACCTGGGAAGGAACCCATTCATGGATCCTGGTTGATTCTGGCATTTGGTGCCCATACAGGTATACTGCAGTCCCATGCCCGGCCAGCCTGGGCATCCACCACCACAGACGGGCTGCAGCTCCATCATGGCTTCCCAGCTTCTTTGGTGATTTCCGCTGTCTCTATCACTTGACTAGCATCAATTCCCACTCTATATTAGACTTGCCTTTCTTCTGCATCTCACTCCTTAGCCAGAGAGTAATCTAAGGGTTGTGTCTTAACCCTTACGTATCCACAGTTCCCTACATAGTAATTGCTCAGTAACTTTACTGATGAGGCACCCCAGTGCTTGTTCTAATGATTTGCTTCACATTCTGCCTTTTCCTGCCATCTTCTCTTTTGGCCTTTTACCACCAATTCTGGCTTCCTCTAAAGTAAGCAATGGCAGGAAGAAGAGATGAAGTGAAAATTGTATCTTTTCTTTCTTTTTTTTGTTGGAGACGGAGTCTTGCTCTGTCACCCAGGCTGGAGTACTGTGGCACCGTCTCCGCCCGCTGGAACCGCCACCTCCAGGGTTCAAGCAATTCTCCTGCCTCAGCCTCCCAAGTAACAGGGATTACAGGTGTGTGCCACCACGGGTGCCTAAATCTTTTTATTTTTTAGTAGAGGCAGGGTTTCATCATGTTGGCCAGGGTGGTACTGAACAACCGACCTCCAGTGATCCTGGCCAAAAAACCGTATCTTTTCAATGGTACTAGTTACTGGGCTAATGTGAACACTGGCTGTCACATATCAATGTTAAGAGAAGACCCCCTCTGGGTTGGGCACGGTGGCTCACACCTGTAATCCCAGCCCTTTGGGAGGCCAAGGCTGGTGGATCACAAGGTCAAGACATTGAGACCATCCCGGCCAACATGGTGAAACCCCATCTCTACTGAAAATACAAAAATTAGCTGGGCATGGTGGCCTACGCCTGTAGTCCCAGCTACTCGGGAGGCTGAGACAGGAGAATTGCTTGAACCCAGGAAGTGGAGGCTGCAGTGAGCTGAGATCACGCCACTGCACTCCAGCCTGGTGCCTGGTGACAGAGCGAGACTCTGACTCCAAAAAAAAAAAAAAAAAAAAAAGAGAGAGAGAAAAGAAAAGACCCCTTCTGGTCTGATTAAGACTTGGCTGGGCACACACACCATGAGCATCTGCTGTAATGTTCTACTTATGTCTGTCTTGGAGAAAAACGAGGCATGAGTCTTGGTTACAGAAAACCAGGAATTAAAATTTGTAACAAAGGGTTGTATGTTGATTTTCCCTTTTGGAGAAGAGGAATGCAGAAGAAGATTACAGGGCCAATTCGAGATGAGTCTCCTGGTGCCTGACTCCACACGTGAGGGTGAGTCATCAGCCCAAGAGGAGGTGGCCTGCTCAAGCCATGTGGTCACTCACCAGCTGCAGCCAGCCCAAGCTGCGTGGTTCACGTGCCTGTCATTTCTGGTTAGCCCCCGGATAAAGGGCCGATCCTGAGTCCAGGCAACCTGGATCTAGGTTCCTGCCTCAGGAAATAAATGCCAGGTCGAATGTGGAGTCATCTGACCAAGGCTGGGAAAGAAGTCAGATGGGAGAAGCTCCTTTCACCACAATGTGAGTCAGCCACTGTGGCCACAACGGCCCCACCCCTGCTCCCCCTCCCAGGGAGAGGAGGATGAAGTAATGCAGCCTCATTGGTGGAGGAGAAGATCCACAGCCAGCTGGCCACTGGGCAGGTCTCACAGTCTTCTTTAACTTTGATTTTAGAAACAGAAAGTCCATGTGGAGATCTGTTACGTGGACATGCTGTGTGTCCCTGAGGTCTGGAATACAAATGGATCCAGCGCCCAGGTAGTGAGGATGGTGCTCAGTAGGTAGGTTTTCTCAGCCCTTACCCCACAATTCCTCCCTCTTGCCTCCTGTATTCCCCAGCGTCTCTTGTTCCCATTTTTATGACCATGTGTACCCAACGTTTAGCTCCCACTTATAAGTGAGAACACGTGGTATTTGGTTTTCTGTTTTTGTGTGAGTTCCCTTAGGATAATGGTTTCCAGCTACATTTGTCACTGCAAAGGACATGATTTCATTCCTTTTTACGGCTGTGTAGTATTCCGTGATACATACGCACATTTTCTTTTTTTTTTTTTTTTTTTTTGGGGGCGGAGTTTCACTCTTGTTGCCCAGGCTGGAGTGCAATGGCGCGATCTCGGCTCACCGCAACCTCCGCCTCCTGGGTTCAGGCAATTCTCCTGTTCTCCTGCCTCAGCCTCCTGAGTAGCTGGGATTATAGGCACGCGCCACCATGCCCAGCTAATTTTTTGTATTTTTAGTAGAGACGGGGTTTCACCGTGTTGACCAGGATGGTCTCAATCTCTTGATCTCGTGATCCACCCGCCTCGGCCTCCCAAAGTGCTGGGATTACAGGCGTGAGCCACCGCGCCCGGCCGCACATTTTCTTTATCCAGTTCACCATGGATGGGCACTTGGGTAGAGTCCACGTCTTTGCTATTACAAACAGTGGTGATGAACATATCGGCGCAGTGTCACTGAATGATTTATTTTCCTTTGGGTGTATACCCAGGAGCGGGACTGCTGGGTCGAATGCTGCTTCCATTCTCAGTTCTCTGAGAAACCTCCAAAGCGTGCTCCACAGTGGCAAACTCGTTTACATTCCCACTAACAGCATGTCAGTGTTGCCTTTTCTCTGCAGCCTTGCCAACATCAGGTTTTTTTGTTTTTAACTTCTTAACTAGAGCTCTTCAGAATCTTTCCATGACAGCTTTCTAGCGAGGATCCTGCTACAGAACCAGGGAGCAGGGAACTTCCAGCAGAGCCTTCACGTCCACTCTGCTGCCGGCTGCCCTAGCTCTTCGTAGACCTTCAGTGTAGTTCTGTATTGACTCACCAGCCTGTCATGCAGTGCTGTGCCACATGCATGGGTCACTGCCATTTCCAATTTGTTTTGTTTTTTTTTTTTTTTTTTTGAGACAGAGTCTTGCTCTGTCGCCAGTCTGGAGTGTAGCGGCACGAGCTCGGCTCATTGCAGCCTCCGCCTCCCAGGTCCCAGCAATTCTCCTGCCTCAGCCTACTGAGTATTTGGGATTACAGGTGCACCCCACCATGCCCGGCTAATTTTTGTATTTTCAGGAGAGATGGGGTTTCACCATGTTGGCCAGGCTGGTCTTGAACTCCTGACCTCAGGTGATCTGCCTGTTTCGGCCTCCCAAAGTGCTGGGATGACAGGCATGAGCCATCGTACCCGGCCCATCTCCAATTTAAGAAATAAAACTATCAGCTACCCTTGAGTGAGGTCTGAGATAACCAGCATCTCTGGGACCATCATTCTGGCCTTCCGCTCCCACTTCCACCCTCTGAACAACCCCTCCTGGGGCAGATACTACTGTTGCCATCCCCCACATATTGATCAGCATGGGAGGCACAGACGGGTCAAGTCACTTGGTCAAGGATATTAAGGAGTCAGGTGTCAGAGCATAGATTCAATCTCCAGCAGGTGTGTTTCCAGAGCCTTCCCTTGGGCGCCTCACATCTTTTTATTACACTTAGTTGTTATCTTTTTCTCTTCTAAAACACAGACAGGGTCTTGCTCTGTCACCAGGCTGGAGTGCGGCGGTGCAGGCCTAGCTCACGGTGGCCTCAAACACCTGAGCTCAAGGGATCTTCCTGCCTCAGCCTCCCAAGCAGATAGGATTACAGGTGCGCATGACCACGCCCAGCTGACTTCCTTCCTTCCTTCCTTCCTTCCTTCCTTCCTCCCTTCCTCTTCCTTCCTTCCTTCCTCCCCTCCACTTCCTTCCTTCCTTCCTTCATATTTTGTAGATATAGGGTCTTGTTATATCGTCCAGGCTGATCATGAACTCCTGACCTCCAACCATCCTCCTGCCTCAGCCTCCCCAAATGCTAGGATTACAGGTGTGAGCCACTATGGTTGGCCCATTTACTTATTTTCTTTATGCAAGAAACTGTTAGCACATGGCACCTTTAGTTCTGTGCCCTCATCACAACCTCCTCTTGCCTCCTCCTTGAGATACTAAGCAGTGTCTGTGTTATAAAGTTAATGGAAATGTCAACAATTTGAAAACATATATAGAATTCAACTGAGAAGAATATCACACATGGGAAACTTTAAAATGTATGCACATAAAAAGAAATCAAATCTGACCCATGCTACAGCATGGATGAACTTGAGGACATGATGTGAAGCGCAGCAGGTGAGCTACGGAAGGAGGTGTGACCCCACCTGCACGAGGTGCCGAGATCGGACAGATTCATGGAGATGAGGTAGAAAGGTGGCTGGGAGATGCTGGGCAAACAGAGGTCCAGGGAAGTATCGGTAATGGGGACGGAGATTCAGTTTGGGATGACGAAAAAGTTCTAGAAATAGGTAGTGACAGTCACACAACATCGTGAATGTACTTAATGTTGGCCCAGCGCAGTGGCTCATGCCTGTAATCTCAGCACTCTGGGAGGCTGAGGTGGGCGGAGCCCCTGAGGTCAGGAGTTCAAGACCAGCCTGGCAAACATGGCAAAACCCTATCTCTACTAAAAATACAAAAAATTAGCTGGGCATGGTGGCGGGTCCTCCCAGTCCTCCCAGTCCTCCCACTGAGATCCTCCCAGTCCTCAGGAAACTGAGGCAGGAGATTTGCTTGAACCTGGGAAGCAGAAGTTGCAGTGACCGGAGATTGCACCACTGCCCTCCAGGCTGGGCGACAGAGAGAGGCTCCATCTCAACAAAACAAAACAAAACAAAAAACAGAGAGCCCCGCCATGGGCGAGCATTCAGCTGGGTATGTTTGGAGACCGGGGCTGGCTCAGACCAAGGTCACTTTTGCACCCAAGAGTCCACCTGTGCATGGAACCCCCGCCCTTTGTCCTTCCACAGCTCTGCAGTTTGGCAGACAGCCCCTAGAGGGCAGTGTGAGGAGACTGAGCTGGGACTGCTGGACTAAAGGCTGTTCCCTATGGACTAGGGAAAAAAAGAGGACACAGGAAACTGGAAGTAAGTTCCCTGCACCACGGGGGATTCTGTCTCCTTGTCTCTCCAGGTTTTATTTTTCTGGTAACAAAAGTCATAGATGTCATAATTTTATTTTGAGACAGAGTCTCGCTCTGTCACCAGGCACCAGGCTGGAGTGCAGTGGTGCGATCTCGGCTCACCGCAACCTCCGCCTCCTGGGTTCAAGCAATTCTCCTGCCTTAGCCTCTCAAGTAGCTGGGGCTACAGGTGCATGCCACCACACCCAGCTAATTTTTTTTTTTTTTTTTTTTTGAGTCGGAGTTTCGCTCTTGTTACCCAGGCTGGAGTGCAATGGCGCGATCTCGGCTCACCGCAACCTCCGCCTCCTGGGTTCAGGCAATTCTCCTGCCTCAGCCTCCTGAGTAGCTGGGATTACAGGCACGCCCCACCATGCCCAGCTAATTTTTTGTAGTTTTAGTAGAGACGGGGTTTCACCGCGTTGACCAGGATGGTCTCGATCTCTTGACCTCGTGATCCACCCGCCTCGGCCTCCCAAAGTGCTGAGATTACAGGCGTGATGCCATAATTTAAAGGTTTAACAAATACAGTAAAGAACTGAAAGAGAGACACAGCAGATGCCAACACGCCGGGGAATCTCCTCCTGTGCTCTGTTCTGTACACAGGCTGTAGCAGCCCCCGAATGCCACGCTGCAGACCACATCTCAGCCACGTGCCACCGCCTGTGGCTCCAAGAGCCACCCCAGCTCTTCTGTCTCCCCTGTGTTTTTCTGAGGGCATTAGTTAGCTGGTAAGATCTTTACAGCACAGATGATTTTTGTCCACTTGCCCCTCTCCATTTGATTTTCTTTTTCTTATGAAAATCAGATAATACTGGGCATGTAAAATGGTAAAGCTGCCTTGGAAAATGGTTTGGCAGCTCCTCAAATGGTTAAATCTAAAGTCACCCAAAGCCCCCCCAACCCCAATTCCACGGCCAGTGATACACCCAAGAAAAATGAGAACAGGTCCCTGCAAAAACCCACACACCAATGTTCACTGCGACATTTGTCACAACTGTCAAACACAGGTGACAGTGGCAACAACCCAAATGCCTATCAGATGATGAGAGGATACACAAAATGTGGCCTCTCCATACAACAGAATATCCCAGAAAGGAATGAAAGTCTCATACACGCTGTCACATGAATCAGCCTTGGAAACACGAAAGCAGCCAGTTACGCAAGGCCACATGTAGGACTCCGTTCCTAGGAAAGCCGAGCATAGAGAAATCTGTAGAGACGGGAAGTATACTAGTGGCTGCTTTGGGCTGGGGTGTGGGGAGACGGGGCGCTAGGAGGGTAATGGCTCAAGAATACAGGATTTTGTTCTGACTGCAGTGATGGTTGCATAACTCTGTGAATATACTAAAACCACTGAATTTCAGGCCGGGCATGGTGGCTCACGCTTATAATCCCAGCACTTTGGGAAGCTGAGGCAGGCGGATCACTTGAGGTCAGGAGTTCGAGATCAGCCTGGCCAACATGGTGAAATCTCTTCTCTACTAAAAATATTTTTAAAAGTTAGCCAGGTGTGGTGGCGCATGCCTGTAATCCCAGCTAGTCGGGAGGATGAGGCAGGTGAATCGCTAGAACCCTGGAGGTGGAGGTTACAGTGAGCTGAGATTGTGCCACTCACTCCAGCCTGGGCGACAGAGCAAGACTCTATCTCAAAAAAAAAAAAAAAAAGAAATGTTAACATGGTTACATTTTGCTACATACATTTTACCAAAATAAAAAAAAGGAGCCGGGCGCGGTGGCTCAAGCCTGTAATCCCAGCACTTTGGGAGGCCGAGGCGGGTGGATCACGAGGTCAAGAGATCGAGACCATCCTGGTCAACATGGTGAAACCCCATCTCTACTAAAAATACAAAAAATTAGCTGGGCATGGTGGTGCATGCCTGTAATCCCAGCGACTCAGGAGGCTGAGGCAGGAGAATTGCCTGAACCCAGGAGGCGGAGGTTGCGGTGAGCCGAGATTGCGCCATTGCACTCCAGCCTGGGTAACAAGAGCGAAACTCCGTCTCAAAAAAAAAAAAAAAGAGACAGATGAAGAAATAAGTCAAGCAAGTCTCCAGCATAAAATCAACAGACTTCACGCAAGCTCTCGGCCCTCCTGATGGCAGAAGAGTCCTCTGCCTTGCACATTTCCAGCACACACCTCCCTTTTAGGAAGAAAAGGCAAAAACGCTCACCTTTTTTGTCCACCAATCTTAAATTTCCAAGGAAACTGGCAGGTAGGTGAACATTCACTCACATTCTCTGATGGGAAGTGTGGAGAGGGCACCTTGCACCCTGCCTCACTGCCTCAACTCCTCCGCCTCCCCGCCCGCGGAGCCTGGGAAGTGAGCCCTGGACCGCGTCGAGGGACAGCCCCGCTTCTGAGCATGCCTCCGGCTGGCGGCCCCACTCATACGCACCTGCAATGAGATATTCCTTCTTTCCTCCAACGTCCAGCGAGACCCCACACACTGCCGAGGAGGGGGCTGTGTAGATAAACTCTATGTCCTTTTCAGGCCCTTTGAACATCTAGAAAGACAGGAGAAGGACACGTAAGCAGAGGCAGGTGGCGCAGTCGGTGAATTCCACTCCCATCTAGAACACCCCGGGCAGCACAACCTGTGTCTGTGGTACACCTGGCACCAAAGAGGACGACCAGGTAGTGCCAACTGCATGGATTAGAAAAGGACCATTTCCGCTGGGCGCAGGGCTCACGCCTACAATCCCAGCACTGTGGGAGGCTGAGGCGGGTGGATCACCTCAGGTCAGGAGTTCAAGACCAGCCTGGCCAACATAGTGAAACCCCATCTCTACTAAAAATACAAAAATTAGCTGAGCGTGGTGGCAAGTGCCTGTAATCCCAGCTACTTGGGAGGCTGAGGCAGGAGAATCATTCGAACCCAGGAGGCAGAGGTTGCAGTGAGCTGAGATTGTACCATTGCACTCCAGCCTGGACCAAAAAAAAAATTAAAAAAAGTGCCAGGCGCAGTGGCTCACGCCTGGAATCCCAGCACTTTGGGAGGCTGAGGCAGGCAGATCATGAGGTCAAGAGATTGAGACCATCCTGGCCAAAATGGTGAAACCCCACCTCACCTCTACTAAAAAAATTAGCTGGGTGTGGTGGTGTGGGCCTGTAGTCCCAGCTACTCGGGAGGCTGAGGCAGGAGAATCGCTTGAACCCAGGAGGCGGAGGTTGCAGTGAGCTGAGACTGCGCCACTGCACTCCAGCCTGGCGACAGAGCAAGACTCCATCTCAAAAAAAAAAAAAGAAAAAAGAAAAGAAAAGAAGACTATTCTTATAGCAAAGTGATTCTTTGGAGTCACCCAACTTTTAGTGCGGCAGATCACAGCAGGTGGGCACAAGGCTGACATCCGGAGCGTGGCATCCTCAGACAACGCCTCTGTGCCCTTGTCCCCTGCCCCAATGAGGTCATTTCTGAATCTCTGGGGAGGGGCTTTGGTACCTCCGCATGACTCTGGACCACTGTGAAGGACCATGACTTTTGCATATTTCCAGAAATGTTTTATTTTTCTGAGACAGGGTCTCACTCTGTTGCCCAGGCTGGGTCTGCAACACTGACTTCCCAGTCTCAAGTGATCCTCCCACCTCAGCCTCCCGAGTAGCTGGGATTACAGGCGCGTGCCACCATGCCTGGCTATTTTTTTTTTTTTTTTTTAATTAGTAGAAACAAGGTCTCTCTGTATCACCCAGGCTGGTCTCAAACTCCTGAGCTCAAGCAATCCTCCTGCCTCAGCCTCCCAAAGTACTGGGATTACATGCATGTGTCACTCTACCCAACCCATATTTCCAGGAATTTTGATCAAGTATTGTCTACTTGATGGCAATGAGAGCAGACAGGGACCTCAGGAATTAGGGTGTAACTCCACGGGCCAGAGGGGTTTGCTTTCCCAACATCTGGTTTCCTCACAGCCTTTGAGGAACACACCTGCCTCCCAGGTGAAGAAGAGCCATTTTCCCACCATTCAGGGAGGGTGCTGTTTTTCCCCCTGAAGAGTTTCAATAAGCAAACCCAAATGGAATGGGATCATGCCTCGCTGTCATCACAAATAGCTTTCTGAGAGCTAAACTCCAACTTGTACCAAGAAAGGTTATGTTGATGCCGTATTAAATGACATCATTTGCCAAAAGGCTAAAAGCATTTCCTTGGCACTGACACTGGCCTCTTCACAACGCCTTCATGAGGTCGTAAGAGCAGATCCTCCTTCCTGCCTCATAAAGAATGAGGCGTAGGCACTGAGAGACTAGGTCACCCCCTTAAGGTGACATAGATGTGATGATGAAGCATCCCAATGACCTTCTGATGACATTGATTTTCAACTACTTTTTTTTTTTTTTTGAGTCAGAGTCTCACTCTGCCACCCAGCCTGGAGTGCAGTGGCACAATCTCAGCTCACTGCAACCTCCACCTCCCAGGTTCAAGTGATTCTCCTGTCTCAGCTTCCCAAGTAGCTGGGATCACAGGTGCTCGCCAGCATGCCCAGCAAATTTTTGTATTTTTAGTAGAGACAGGGTTTCACCGTGTCGGCCAGGCTGGTCTCGAACTCCTGACTTCAGGTGATCCACCGGCCTCCCACCATGCCTGGCCTACTTTTCATTTTTAATAACAAAATTAAATATGGATAACTACAACAACCACCATTTACACAGCTGTCTCTCCACCTGGGACATGAATTTTCTTCTCTCTTACAGACCATGTTAGTTACTATCAACGACAACACAATCACCTCTCCTGCCGCAGGCCGGCCCCCATCCTCCCTGCCACATAGGGTCTCACTCTGTCACCCAGGCTGGAATACAGTGGTGAGATGTCATCTCACTGCAACCTCTGCCTACTGGGCTCAAGTGATTCTCCCACCTCAGCCTCCTGAGTAGCTGGGACCACAGGCGTGCACTACCAGGCCTGGCTAGTTTTCTGTAGAGATGGATTTTCGCCATGTTGCCCAGGCTGGTCTTGAACTCCTGAGCTCAAGTGATCCACCTGCCTTTGCCTCCCAAAGCACTGGGGATACAGGCGTGAGACACTGCAACCAGCCACTACATTCTTTCTCCCTCCCTGTCCCTGTCTCCCTCTCAAACATGGGCTTCTTCCCATATGCCCCTGAACACAAACAGTGCTTTGAAGAAACTAACAAATGACCCGCCCCCACCCTCAGGCTGCAGCCCCTCCCCCACTGGTATCTCATCTTCTTAGTAACTGGTCCACTCCAAAATCTCCATGTCTTCCCCTATTTCTGGAAGCTGCCCCAACACAGCGGGCAGAGGACTTCTCCTTCTGCCAAATCCATTCTCCTGTTAGGACTGCAGGCAAGCCGGCAGGCACAGACCATACACTGCAGTCTGGGGGACCTGCGTGCTCTTCTCTCACACCAAGTCTTTGAAACCCACAATGGCTCTGCCACAGAGGCCCCACAGAACGGCCCACAGACATTACGGGGAGCTTGGTATCTTGAAGTGGAAGCTGTGCCGCCAATCTGTCATGCATCAAAGTCAAGGTGACAGGTTTTTTTTTTTTTTTTTTTTTTTGAGATGGAGTCTCGATCTGTCACCCAGGATTAATTGCAGTGGCACAATCTCAGCTCACTGTAACCTCCACCTCCTGGGTTCCAGCGATTCTCCTGCCTCAGCCTCTCAAGTAGTTGGGATTACAGGCACCCACCACCATGCCTGGCTAATTTTTGTGTTTTTAGTAGAGACGGGGTTTCACCATGTTGGCCAGGCTGTCTCGAACCCCTGACCTCAGGTGATCTGCCCACCTCGGCCACCCAAAGTGCTGGGATTATAGGCGTGAGCCACCGCACCCGGCCAGGTTTCTGGAGGAATTGACCTTGCAGGGAACGTGTCATCTCCACACAACTTTTCAGGCGTTCTAGGATTAAGGGAAATTGGATCTATTTGCAGCTTGATGATGTCACCCTCTGCTCTGCTCCACAGGTGGCCACATCGTGTTCCAGACACCCGGCTCTCTGCCAACCCCAACGCCCCACAGCTGTGCCCACAGTGCAGCCCAGGACACCCGTGGCCACTGTTACCTTTATCTGCTTGATCTCATACTGGATCCTCTTGATGGGGTTGCCGTAAATGTCGTTCCCAGAGTCCACCTCCTTCTCACTGACCGCTTTGGCCCTGATCACTGCAAAACACAAGACAGAGAGTTGAGGAGGGTTCCTGAAAGATGCTCCTGAGGCTGAGAGGGATGAGGCACCCAGACCTGCAGGAGGCACTGGGGTTACAGACAGCAGCAAGGTGCAAGGAGGGCAAGGGGCATGATGACCCCAGCCCCTAGCACGGCGTCCTCTCCTGCAAGCGGAGAGATGATGCCCAGCCTCCTCCTCCTTCCACAGTTCTTCAACAAGAATCCTTCTTTGTCGACAGGGGCCCCAGCCAGAAGTCCAGAGTCCCTTGTGACCACAGCGGTTTCTGTAACAGTGGGAGGCAGTCATTGATTTGACCAAAGCTCGTCTGCTGATGACACGCTTGACTGCTTTCCAACTTTTTTCCTTCTCTCCAGTGGGTCCCATTGGTGGCTAGGGCAAGCAGATACACCACGGAACTGACCCGCAATCCCACACATTCGGTGAAGGATGGGACATTTCCCCATCCTCCAGCCATGGCCTATTGGAAAATAAGCTTTTCTGGGCCGAGGGCAGAGGGGGAGTTATCCACCTTAAAGGGGCCTTAAAGGTACCCAGTATGTTTAGGTTTGGAAGGTCTGTCCAGCTGTCCTCATCTGTCCTAACATGGAAAATGTTCTATGGGTAATTATTTTTTTTCCTGAGATGGAATCTCGCTCTGTCATCCAGACTGGAGTACAGTGGCACAATTTCAGCTCACTGCAACTTCTGCCTCCCGGGTTCAAGTGATTCTCCTCCCTCAGCCTCCCGAGTAGCTGGGATTACAGGCACCTGTCACCACGCCTGGTTAAGTTTTTTGTTTTTTTCAGACAGAGTCTCGCTCTGTCACCCAGGCTGGAGTGCAGTGGTGTGATCTCAGCTCACTGCAACCTCTGCCTCCTGGGTTCAAGAGATTCTCCTGCCTCAGCTTTCTGAGCAGCTGGGATTACAGGTGGCCGCCACGCCCGGCTAGTTTTTGTATATTTAGTAGAGACAAGGGTTTGCCATGTTGGCCAGGCTAGTCTTGAACTCCTGACCTCAGGTGATTCACCCACCTCAGCCTCCCAAAGTGCTGGGATTACGGGTGTGACCCACAGTGCCTGACCTTAATTTTTGTATTTTTAGTAGAGACGGGGTTTCATCATGTTGGCCAGGCTGGTCTCCAGCTCCTGACTTCAAGTGATTCACCTGCCTCAGCCTCCCCAAGTGCTCAGATTACAGGCGTGAGCCACCAGGCCCGGCCTGGGTGATTCTTTCTAGTAACACAGAGTCTATTAGGAGCACAACAGGTGCAGAGTCAGAACATTTCACCCAAAAGAGACATCTGCAGGCATGGCTGGCAGACCCAAGGGACAGAGGCTGAGGAAGGACAAACAGAAGGAAAAAGGATCCCCACTAAGCCACAATCAAAGAAGAAGGAGATGCGGATATTCTGGAGCCTGAGGCTGCTGACAGGCCGTGCGACACAGGGCTTTCTATAGCAATGAAGCCGGGACTCTGTTCCATTCCTGGTAACCTGAGGACAAGCAGATCAGAAGTAGCTCTGCTGTCCCTTGGGCAGGGTTGGGGAGGGCCCTCCCTTTTAAAATTTTGAGGCCATTAGTTGGTGACATGGTCTGTTTTAATGGCTTTAAAAGCTTTGACCTCCCAAACTCAACTATTCGGGGTCACTCTGGGTGAGTGTGATGTTAGGCAAAACAGAGGTAAGGAGCAGACCAGCCCGGCTCCAGGCAGCCCCCCAGCGCCAGCCCACAGGGTCAGCTCAGATCTCCTGTAAACCCTTGGCCAGGGCTCTCCTTCCCACAGGGGCAGGGAGGCCCAGGCATGTGGGTGCTCCATCTGTCCATATCCCCGGGCCCCAGAAATGCCCTCTGGATCCCAGGCTGGCACCAGAGTCCCACACTACAGCCCCACTGCCCCACCTGGGCACAAACCCCATTCTTATTTCTTCTTCTGTTGGAGCTGAGTCATGACCGGCCTAGGCCACAGGTTCCTGTTTCCCAGGCTGAGCCAGGCCGCAGCCTGAAAAGCCACATCTAGGAAACGTCTCCCGGCAGGCCGTGCCGGAACAGAAGGCTTTGCCCCGACGGCCCCCACGCCAGTGCTCTCCCAGCCATCATCGCATCCACCCCACCAGCTCCCGTTGATATTCATGTCCTTTTCTGCTCAGACAGCATCCTTGGCTGCCCACTGCCTTCCCCTAAAACATGAGAGCCTTTGCAACCTGAAGTCAGCCAGGGCCTCCGGTGCTGTGCCCAACAGCCCCCAGCGCTGCTCCTGCAGTTCCACCACTCCATAATACTCCTCTGCCCTGGACACGCCCAGGTACATCCACACCTCTGAACAGGCAAGGTTCTTTTTTTTGAGACAGAGTCTAGCTCTGTCACCCAGGCTAGAGTGCAGAGGTGCGATCTCCGCTCACTGCAACCTCTGCCTCCTGGGTTCAAGTGACTGTCCTGCCTCAGCCTCCCAAGTAGCTGGGATTACAGGTGTGCACCATCATGCTTGGCTAATTATTTTATATATCTATATAAATATAAATATATATATATATATATATATATATAATTTTTTTTTTTTTTTTTTTTTTTTGAGACGGAGTTTTGGTCTTGTTGCCCAGGCTGGAGTGCAATGGTGCGATCTCGGCTCACCGCAACCTCCGCCTCCTGGGTTCAGGCAATTCTCCTGCCTCAGCCTCCTGAGTAGCTGGGATTACAGGCACGCGCCACCATGCCCAGCTGATTTTTTGTATTTTTAGTAGAGACGGGGTTTCACCATGTTGACCAGGATGGTCTCGATCTGTTGACCTCGTGATCCACCCGCCTCGGCCTCCCAAAGTGCTGGGATTACAGGCGTGAGCCACCGCGCCCGGCCAATTTTTTTTTTTTTTTGAGACAGAGTTTCACTCTTGTTGCCCAGGCTAGAGTCAATGGCTCATCTCAGCTCACTGCAACCTCTGCCTCCCAGGTTCAAGTGATTCTCCTGCCTCAGCCTCCTGAGCAGCTGGGATTGCAGGTGCCCACCAGCAGGCCTGGCTAATTTGTTTTTATTTTTAGTAGAGACGAGGTTTCGCCAGGCTGGCTAGGCTGGTCTCAAAGTCCTAACCTCAGGTGATCTGTTCACTTCAGCCTCCCAAAGTGCTGGCATTACAGGCGTGAGCCACCACACCCAGCCTCAACAGGCAAGTTTCTTCTACGCCAAATGCCATCTCCCTCTCTGCCTGGAGAACTTCTCTTCAAGACCCAGCTAAAATAGCCCTTTTCTGTCTTCCCCTGGGAAATTCTGTCCTTCTGTGGCACTTAGTATATTCCCAATCTCTTTTCCATCCTGCTGTCAGAACTCACACACCTGTCTGCTCAGGGCCCGGGCAGGTCCTCACAGGCAGACGCCAGATTCTGACCGCAGAGCAGTTGGCGCTCATTAAATGTTTGCCACATGGAGCTGAGACGACGCTGACAACTTTGGGCTGGTAACCCGGGCATGGTTTGCCCTTGGCTCTCTCGCTTCCTGCCTAATCTATATACCTTATGGCAACAGCGGCACCAAGAAATGTTTATGCAAATCAGTCAATGTGCCAGATTAACTTGTCAAAGTTTGCTCTTCATGTAGCAGAGTCATCAGCTCAAAAGCAAACCAGTGCTGGGCACGGTGGCTCATACCTGTAATCCCAGGACTTTGGGAGGCTGAAGAGGGTGACTCACTTGAGGTCAGGAGTTTGAGACCAGCCTGGCCAACATGGCAAAACCCTGTCTCTACTAAAAACACAAAAATCAGCCAGGTGTGGTGGCATGCGCCTGTAATCCTAGCTACTCAGAAGGCTGAGGCAGGAGAATCACTTGAACCCTGGAGATGAAACTTGCAGTGAGACGAGATTGTGCCACTGCACTCCAGCCTGGGCAACAGAGTGAGACTCCACCTTAAAAAAAAAAAAAAAAAACAAAGCCGGCCACAGTGGCTCATGCCTATAATGCCAGCACTTTGGGAGGCCGAGGCGGGAGGATCACCTGAGGTCAGGGGTTCAAGACCAGCCTGGCTGACATAGTGAAACCCCGTCTCTACTAAAAATACAATAATCAGCTGGGCGTGGTGGCGCATGCCTGTAGTCCCAGCTACTTGGGAGGCTGAGATAAGAGAATTGCTTGAACCCAGGAGGTGGAGATTATAGTGAGCCAAGATCGTGCCACTGCACTTCAGCCTGGGTGACACAGCAACAGAGTGAGACTCCGCCTCAAAAAATACAAAAAAGAAAACCAGCAGGCCAGAAGGGGCAGCAAGCCGGACCTCACCACAGTCTACCTAATTCTGTATGTTACTTTGGAAATTTCTGGAGCTGCTTTTCAATGGTCCACTATGCTGCACAATGCTGAATGCACAATAAGCACTCGATAAACACATCGCCAAAGTTCGGACAATCAGACCTTCAAAACGGCCGAAACGTTGCATCCTACCCTGGGCATTGAGGTTCACATGTTATTCTCTTACAAGGCTCCCAGGAGGCCGCTGGGCACTTATCTGAAGGAGGCAGCAATCCTGCATTCGCCACACCCCTCCGGGCCAGCTGTGTGATCTCTGAGAAGTTCCCGGATTTCACGGAGCCACAGGTGCTCACACCCAAGACGGAGACGATGACATTCCCAACACTTCGCAAGGTTGTGGCGAGTGCTAGAGGGGCTGGCGTGCAGCCTGCGGTGCCTGGCAGCTCGTGTGTGTCCAGCTCAGGGCCACAAGCAAAACCGGGTCACGGAGACAAGCAAGGCAAATTCTCCCACTCCTGCGGGTGAGGGACTGGACGGTGGCATCACACCGCTCGGGTACACAGACCTGGTCCTGGTCAGCAGGCCACAGGGTCTCGATTTGATGAGGCTTCCCAGTGTGCCAGCTTTGCCTGGGGGCTGCAGACGACACGACACACTTTTCTTCTTTAAAGTGTCAGAAAAGAGGAAGCTGGCTGGATTAAGGGTCCTGGGTAGCCGAGCAGGGTTAGGACTAGAAAGTGAACTGACGAGGAGGCTGCCAGATGCCTGCAGGGAAGTGGGGGTGAGGGGCCAGGGAATGGGGGTGAGGGGCTGAAAAGTGGGAGTGAAGGGCAGGGGAGTGGGGGTGAGGGGCAGGGGAGTAGGGGTGAGGGGCAGGGAGTGGGGGTGAGGGGCTGAAAAGTGGGAGTGAAGAGCAGGGGAGTGGGGGTGAGGGACAGGGAGTGGGGGTGAGGGGTTGAGAAGAGCAGAGCCTGAGGGGATCCCCATCTCCCTGGGCTGCTTCAGTCTGCCCCTGGGGAACAGAATTCAGATTCTTCAGGGTCTCTTTAAATTGGGGGTGGGCACCTCCTCCCCGATTTTGCAAAATGAGAAATTACATGAAAGAAAAAAAAAAGGGAACCAAGTGAGCAAAGAAGGACCGGTTCCATAGCAAGCTTTCCCAAAGCACCCCACGACGCGGACCTGAAGGAGCGAGGCCGGGTGGTAGCTTTGATCACTGCACGCCCGTGGCGTGGCGGGATCTGTGCCGCTGACCTGCCCAGAGCAGCGGGTACCTGCCTGGGGTTGTTGGCCACAGGCAACAGCAGGTGAGCGGAGGGTGCAGGGTGGATCCTGTGTGCAGAAGGCCTTGGCTGGGAGAAGCATCCCATCCAGGCCAGATGGCAGACAGTGGACAGGAATACAGAGAGGGACAGTTTCCAGTGGCCAATGGCGGACAGAGGAGGAGGGAGGGAGCGCTCTCCAGGACACACTCCCATGCCAGTGGCGATGGTCCTTGCCCTGAGCTTCAGGATGGACCACCAGGACTGTAGGGGAAAGGAGCCCACTCCAAAGGAGGGAGGGCCTCTCTGGGTCCCAGGCCATGTGTAGAACAGGGCTGGGGAAAGCAAAGAGACATAAGGAATCTGCGAAGAAATGAAAATTGTGGCACAGGCCGGGCGCAGGGGCTCATGCCTGTAATCCCAGCACTTTGGGAGGCTGAGGTGGGCGGATCACGCAAGGTCGGGAGTTCGAGACCAGCCTGGCCAACATGGCGAAACCCCATCTCTACTAAAAATACAAAAATTAGCTGGATGTGGTGGCAGATGCCTGTAATCCCAGCTACTGAGGAGGCTGAGGCAAGAGAATCGCTTGAACCCAGGACATGGAGGTTGCAGTGAGCTGAGATCGAGTCGTTGCACTGCAGCCTGGGGGACAAGAGCGAGCAAGGCTTGGTCAAAAAAAAAAAAAAAGAGAGAAAGAAAGAGAGAGCGAAAGAAAGAAAAAGAAAGGGAGGGAGGGAGGGAGGGAGGAAGGAAGGAAGGAAGGAAGGAAGGAGGGAGGGAAAAGAAAATCGTGGCACAGACACATTTATTGAACACCTACTGTGTGCTGGGCCTGTTATTAGGCACTGGGATGGGGGGTCAGCCCATCTCCTGTCCATGCCAAGACGGGGCTGCCTTCCTTCTCTGCACCTTTCCCGAGGCAGCTTCGAGAGCAGGACTCTTTACAAAGATTTTTGTTCCAACTGCCCTGAGCCCAAAAACCACGGCCTCTCCCTGAGCATCTCAGATTTCATTTTTCCTTCTTTCCCTTCTGCTGTGAACACAACATCTGGGTTTGAGATCAAGGGTGATACACTGGCTGATGAATTCGCCGCCAGATGCTGGCTACTGGAATGTACAACCGTCGGCTGAATTCAAAGCACATGCAACCACAGGGTCCCCGTTCCCACCCCTCCGGCCCAGGACACCACATGATGTCACCTCAGAGCCTGCAAAAACAATCCCAAGTGCACCCGCCAGAGTAGGGATGGAAAAGAACTGGGTGGGTGAAAAACCACGGTCGCGGGAGACGATCCAAGAGGATGGGTTACGGTCGGACGTTGAGAATCACACCCGCCTCTGGAAAACCACCGGAGGCTGACCGGTGCTGCTGCTCTCGGAGGGGAGTGGACAGTGAAGGGGGCTTGCTGGAGAACCTGGTGTCCCCAGCACGAGCCAGGGCCAAGGGCTGGCCGGAGGGGCGGCACACTCCACCGACCCCAGCCATGCCTGGGCAGAGACACCAGGGCTTCTGTGGCACGCTCCTCTCTTGTTCTCTCTCCTCCGTGTCCCCTCTGCAGCCATCAACATATGGGTCCTGTGTCCTCAAGTCCCCTTCACACCCCACCAACATCTTTCCAATCCTACTGTGTCCACAGAAGCACCATGGGCGTTCCCGCGGAAAATAAGAACAAGCCATGCCCACTATTGGGGGAGGGAGCCAGACCCCAAAAGAAAACCGCCTCGAAAGCCCGGGCACAGTGGCTCACACTTGTAATCCCAGCATTTGGGAAGCCAGGGCGGGTGGGTTGCTTGAAGCTAGGAGTACAAGACCAGCGTGAGCAACATACCAATACCCCACCTGAAAAAAAAAAAACGAAAGTTAGCTGGGCATGGCGACATATGCCTGTAGTCCCAGCTACTCAGGAGGACTGCATGAGCCTAGAAGTTCAAGGCTACAGTGAGCTATGAACAAACTACTAGGTTTCAGTCCTGGGTGACAGACGAGACCCTGCCTTTGAAAGAAGAAAACTGCCTCTAAGAAATGCACGTGTTCTGCACTCATTGAATTCCCTTTATCATCTTGCCAGGGGCCCGACTGCTCTCTGGAGGAATCCCACGTGCTGTATGTATAAATACATCATATAGAACATTTGCCACCTGGGCCACTCTGCCGGGCTCCCAGCCCCAGGTTAGGGACAGGTAAACCGGTGGATATGAACACCCAACCTCTAGACCACTCACGGCCTATCCCCAGGGTGCTCTACACGCTGTTAACTGCATAGTGCCCGTTTTGGCTGAGGGATGCACTCAGGCAGCAGAGGGTGGCCCACTGTCCCTCAAAGTCACGTGTCTGCCCAGACAAGGTGCAGGGATCCCCGGGACTCAGTAAATATTCGGCTAAATACAAAGTCAAAACCCAGCTGGATCATCTGTACCTTGCATGCACACTGACTTGGACTGGCATTTGCTCAGTATCCCCAGAGGGCACTGGCTCCTCCCAGCCATCCACCCTCTTCTGCAGGCTCCAGCTTCCACCCGGGGAAGGATGCCCACAAGACCAGCAGTTGCAACAAAGCGCCTTCCTCTACTCTGTCCTGTCCTGCTCATGGCTCAGCAGAGAATGCCACGAAGTCCCCATGCTCTCAACACTGGTCATTCCCAGGAGTCGAGGCAGGGCGTTGCACACATGCCAAAGACCCTACTGGCCCAAAACACCCGTGGGTGGGGGGTGTTCTGATGCTGCAGCTGGATTGGAGTCAGCCCAGGGCACCCACGGTGGCACTGAAGACCAGTGGCCACTGCATGCGTCCCAGGGACCAGCCTGTGAACCGTGTAGATGCAAACGCAGTACCTGCCAGCTGGAGCTGCAGACATCATCTGAGAGTCATTTGGTTCATCTGCCTCTAGGTGGAATTACATGCCAATCATTTCAGAGGAATTTTAAAAGAAACCATTTTCTCTCCCAGACGAAACCCGACCTCCACTCACTCCTAGAAAGAATCCAACGGCAGTCACAGGTGCACTCAGCTTTGCTCGTTTACTGGGGAAGGACTGCGAGGTTCAATGCCGTCTGTCTAAACTGTCTAAACTCTCCAGAAAATCGGGGTGCCACGAGTGCCAACATCCACATCCTCAAATCACACAGCAAGGCTCTCGCTAATGTCTATAACTTGCGTTGCCATTCGGGATGAGAGTCTCTTGTCCTTTGGCTGGATGTACCACTGTAGAGCTGGTTGACCTGGCTGGGGCGCTTGACCATTGAATTTGTTTTTAAACTCCCAAACCAAGTTTTGCTCTTGTCACCCAGGCTAGAGTGCAATGGTGCGACCTTAACTCACTGTAACCTCTGCCTTCAGAGTTCAAGCAATTCTCCTGCCTCAGCCTCCAGAGTAGCTGGGATTACAGGTGCCTGCCACCATGCTTGGCTAACTTTTTTTTTTTCTTTTTTGTATTTTAGTAGAGACGGGGTTTCACCATGTTGGCCAGGGTGGTCTGGAACTCCTGACCTCACATGGTCCACCAGCCTTGGTCTCCCAGAGTGCTGGGATTATAGATGTGAGCCACCTTGCCTGGCCTGACCATTGAACTTTGATTAATACGTCCATAGCGCCAACTGAGGGTATACCAGGGGCCTCTCTGCCTCAGCCGCCCACAAGGTCAGAGTCTAGAAAGGGAGGTGAAGCCCTGTCCCCACTTCCAGTGTCTATACCATCAGCTGTGTCCCGACGTCCAGTAACACAGTTGTGGCCCTGTCCTGCGGCTGCTGTGATAAATTACTATATTTTTCCCGGCCTGCTCTCAGGTCACTGTGGGATCTATAAGTGCTTTTGTGTAACTAATCTCGTTGGGCTTTGGGATCATAATGAAGACCACTCAGAAACACAGAAGCTCTCCTTCGGGCAGCATCTCCTTCTTTCAGCGGGATGGGGCTGACCTTGCCAGCTGGAGGGGCAGAGGTGGCCACAGACGCCGCCAGGGATGGCAGACGGTGATCTGGGAAGGGCTCTGCTCACAAGGCCCCCAAACCTGCTCTAGCCCTCCATGTCTAGAGGCCACAGACTCCCTATGGAACTGCATGGGGGGCACGGGTGGGGCTCAGCAGCCAGGAAGTGTCACAAGGGTTGGGGGGTGGCAGCGAGGGTTAGCTGGTCCAGCCCACCTGTGGCCTCTGGCCTCGAGCTACACAACTGGGTAACCTCGGTGGGCAGTCGGAGGGTCTCCCCTGAGCTCTGGGCTCTGCCTTCTGTGGCCCCCTCATGCAGGCCCTTTCGGTCAGTGGCGTGGCAGACCTCCTCCAAGTTTGCTCCTTTTAGGGAAATGAGCAAAAAAGGAGGCTGTGGCCTGGTAATTGAAAACAGCCCTTTGGTGTGGGCGGGAACCCGGCTTCTGCCTGCCCTGCAGCTGCTGCAGAGGTCAGACCCACCCTCAGGCCTCCCAACCTCCCCGGACCCCAGGAGCCAGCAATGGGGCCTTCTGGGGTGCAGGAAAGAGCTCAGCAGCGGGAGTATCCTGGATGCATCCTGGATGTCTCTCCCCAGCTGAGGATATAGACACTGGAAGTGAAGACATGGGCACCACCTCCCTTTCTAAACTCTGACCTTGAGAGTCTGTGGGTGGCTGGGACAGAGGGTCCCCAGGTCCACCCGTGACATTCAGGGTGGGGACAGAAGACTTGGCCAGCGTGACTCAGGCCAGGGTGAGAAATGCTTGGAATGACAACTACTCAGAAAAGATGTTTTTTTAGGTGGGTGGGGGAGGCGGTGGGGCAGAGAGGGTGACGGGCGTACAACAGTGATCAGGGGACAGAAGCGCAGCCTCAGCCTGGGCCATACCACCTGCCAGCTGGAGGTGTGCCAGGCCCGCCCCGAGGGAGCACTCCCTCCCTGCTGCCTGAGATCCTAGCGCGTGAGCGGCTGGCCACTGGATGCCCGTCTCTATGGAGATCAGCTCTCCCATCTACTTCCTGCCCATTCGCTCTGGCTCCCCTGGGGGAACTGGGGAACTCGAGCAAGCAAAACACCATCTATCAGAGAGCCTCAGCCACAGCCCCGCAGAGCAAAGCTGTACTCTGCCCAGCCTTCCTGCTGCCCTCCCGGCCCCCTCCCTCTGCGGCCCTGGGAGGACCTGGGCCCCTGTCCTGCCGCCCTCCCTCCGGGGGCTGGGCCTTTCCCATTCACGTGCTGCTGAATCACTTGAAAAAAATGCACCCGATCCTGGGAGGATTTGTTGAGAACAGTGTGGCTTTGTGGAGGGAAGTGCAGCTCTGCACTTTCTTCGCCAAGATCCATGGAAGAGCCAAGCTTGGCCCTGCAAACCTCAAGCCAGGGCTGGAGCACAGGCAGGGGCAGGACCGTGCAGGGCAGGAGGCAGAGGGTGCTTGGAGAGGCGCCGAGGGAACCTCACCTGTCCCTGCAATCCTCCCTCCCCAGGGCTAAGCAGGGGGCCAGGGTGACAGCTCTGGGGCCAGGGGCAGCTATGGATTCTCTCCTTGCACTGTCGCTGGGGGGCTGCGTGGTGGGCAGGGCACTGTTCCTCCCAGGTCAACCCATTTTAGGGGCGAACACGAGGGCTGGGCCCGTTTTTTTTGGGCCCTGGCTTGGGGGCAACCTGGGGCATGTGGCCTGTGGGCTGACCCTGGCTTGCTGCATTTCTCAGGAGACAAACAGGGACGTAAAGGCTGTAATCCGGGGGCCCAAACTCCCAGGAGAGAATGAAAGCGGGAGAGGGGGCTGGCGTCCCCAGTCCCCCTTCTCTTCCTCCTCAGTGCAGTTTCGAAAAGGTGCTGAGTGGCCCCAGTCTCCCTGAGCCTGCCCTGGGGGATGTGTCTGTGCAGACCCATTTCCAGCCGGAAGCCTCGGCCTGGGCTGTCACAGCAGCCTCAAGTGCAGGCTGCTCCCCGCCCCGACCCGTGTCTTCTTGGAGGTCTCAGTAAAATTCACTGGAAGAATCCCTGCAGGTCAGGAGGGGTGCCCTGCCCACCTGTCCCCTCTAAAAAGCCTAGTTTCCCTTTGTTGTATGTGTCTGAGATCCTGGTCACACAGGGCTTGGCGGGGAAGGGAGATTTGTGAGGAAAAGACGGACACCCCCAGGGCAGCTCCCAGCATGGGGTCACATCCACAACCCGACTGGCCAGCAGGTGCGGGGAGAGCAGGCCGAGAGTGAACCGCTGGCCCTGTCAGACCCTGCCGTCCTCCCCCCGCCCAGGGACAGCTGACCTCGGCAGCACACACAAGCGACACTGCTGCTCCCCCTCCAAGCCTCACGGACACACAGTGCGACCCCCACACCACTGCTCAGCCATGGCGGCCTTCCTGGGCCCCTGTGGTGTGGGGAGAAGGACCCACAGGGCAGGGAGCAAAGATGGGGCAGAAGGATGAGGGTTCCCGCGAACGCAGAGTGAGGCGGGAACACGGAAGCTGGCCCGAGGATGGGGCAGAAGCACCAAAGCGGAGCAGCGCTCTAGAAGGCGCAAAGCGTTCAGAGAGGGAGAACCGTCGGGCACCTGGGTGCTATGGAAGGATGCAGGTGAATATGGCCACCACATCCGGGGTCCTCATCCCACGGGCATGGCAGTGCTGTCTGGAAACCTTGGGAACCCCACAGCCTTTCAAGTGGCTCCATTATCCATTGTACAGTCAAATGGAGGCTGGGCAAGGGCTGCGGTGTGAGTCCAGAGGGCACCCCTGAGCCCGCCAGCATTGCCCTATGAGGTCCCCGGCACTTCGGGGAGGATTCAGGCTCACAAGGTAGGGGGTGGGCCCTGTGCACTTGTGTCTGGAATAAGGGCGGTGGGAAGAGAGATGCTGGGGCCTGGGTGTGCGGTGCAGGAGGCGGAAGGCCAGGCCTCGGAGAAGTGCGGAAACCTTAACACTCCGCGCTGGTCACCAGGCTGTTGGCAGGTGGTAGAGCCAGGGCTCCAACCTGGCAACAGGGCTCTCACCGGCTCCTAGTGGAGGCTCTGGGTGACGGCGTGGGATGGGGTGAGCCAGGGGAGGCTGGAGGCTGCCCCACAGCCTTTCCACCACAGTCCAGCTGTGCCAAGGTGACCAAGTGGGGAGGAGAACACAGGCGCTGCCAGACCCGGGGATGGAAAGTTACCCATGACCTCTCCGTAAGAATCCCTGGGGAGCCATGGTTTTGGGTGTGGGCATCCTGGAGGGCTGTTTTAGTGCCCACACCAATGCCCCAGGCAAAGAACCAGCCTGTCATCCCCTTTGCCTTCTGCAGGACAGGTGGGAAAGGGCCGGGTGTCTGGTCTGGCTGCCAGGGGACAGTGTAGGTGTGACTGTCCTGGTAGAGGTGAGTCACCCTCCACCCTGTCTCGCTGCCCGTCTCCACACCTAGTTTTAGCTCAAGTGAGGCCAGAAGGGGCAATTCCTTACCTACAACACATGGGCCACAAATACTACCTTTGAAAATGGCAACAAAAATAACCCACTCAAAGGCAGGCTGCGCCCCCAACAGACTGGCTTCCAGGCTAAGGCAGGAAGAACGGCCACTCAGTGTTCAGGCCCCATCACGGCCATGGCTTTTAACTCAGTCACCCCACAACATCCTCCCTGTCCTCTCCGACAGAGCCCATGCCACAATGACAGGCGGCTGCGCTCCAGGTCTCCGTGTGCTAAAAACAGCCAGGCACAAGGCAAGTACAGAAACAGCAGCAGCACGGTGACACCCTGCCCCGAGGAATCTATGTGGCTTTTGAAAAACAGCAGCCCTCCTGACCCTCAGGTTCCTTCTTCATCATGTTGAGCGTACAGCAAATCGTGGAGTGGCTTTGCAACCCTAGCCCATGACATTCTGGAAGCAGAGAACAGAAAGAACCAGGCTGAGATCAAAGTTTTCTTTCTTTTTTTTTTTCCCGAAATAGGGTCTTACTCTGTCACCCAGGCTGGAGTCCAGTGGTACAATCACAGCTCACTGCAGCCTCAACCGTCCACGCTCAAGTAATCCTCCCATCTCAGTCTCCCTAGTAGCTGGAACCATAGGTGCAGGCCAGTACACCCAGCTACTTTCTGTATTTTATTTATTTATTTATTTATTTATTTTTTGAGACGGAGTTTCGCTCGTTACCCAGGCTGGAGTGCAGTGGCGCGATCTTGGCTCGGCGCGATCTCGGCTCACCGCAACCTCCGCCTCCCGGGTTCAGGCAATTCTCCTGCCTCAGCCTCCTGAGTAGCTGGGATTACAGGCACGCACCACCATGCCCAGCTAATTTTTTGTAGTTTTAGTAGAGACGGGGTTTCACCGTGTTGACCAGGATGGTCTCGATCTCTTGACCTCGTGATCCACCCGCTTCGGCCTCCCAAAGTGCTGGGATTACAGGCGTGAGCCACCGCGCCCGGCCTTTCTGTATTTTTATACAGACACAGTATCACTATGTTGTCCAGGCTGGTCTCAAACTCCTGGGCTCAAGCAATCCGCCTGCTTTGGCTTCCCAAAGTGCTGGGATTACAGGTGTGAGCCACCAGGCCTGGCCCCGAATTTCCTCTACTTGACCTCAAGCGGAAAGCCACAGACAACAGAGACCTAAGCTACTAACGACTGAAAACCCAAAAGCAAAAACAGAAAGCCTATTCCCACCCCGTCCGAATGAGCATTAAAGCTTGTTGGTTCCACGAGCTTCACACGCTCCAGGAAAGTCCGGCCTGAGGTTCTCAGAGGCGTGTACCTGGGGCCCCGTGGGGGATCTCGCTCCTCACAGCTGTAGTTCTAGCTTTTACTCATCACCTGCGTCCCCGCCAGAACGGGAGTCCTGTGGTTCCATGTGGGTGGCTCATCGCTCATCTCTAGTGACTGGGACAGTGTCTGGGACTTATATTTGTAAAAAAATTTTTTTGGGATGGAGTCTCACTGTCTCCCAGACTAGAGTGCAGTGGTGCGATCTTGGCTCACTGCAACCTCTGCCTCCCGGGTTCAAGTGATTTTCTGCCTAAGTCTCCCGAGTAGCTGGGACTACAGGTGTGAACCACCACACCCAGCTAATTTTTATATTTTTAGTAGAGATGGGGTTTTGCTATGTTGGCCGGGCTGGTCTCAAACTCCTGACCTCAGGTGATCCACCTGCCTTGGCCTCCCAAAGTGCTGGGATTACAGGTGTGAGCCAACGTGTCTGGCCTCATGTTTGCAAGTTAAATATTTTATAAGAGCAGGTCAATCTCTTCTGGGGAAAAAAGGTAAAAATAGAAGGAAAAAAAAAGTAATAAACGGGATCTCTCCCACATCTACATCCCAGCCGTGCCAAAAGCACTTTTTGATGCCTGGTCTTTTGATCCAAACGCATCCGGGATATAGTCTTCTTTTTGGAAATAAGCAGGGAACAGGAGAAGCTATGCTTCCGGGAGGAAGGCTCGTATACACGATGAGAATATCCCGCAGTGAACGGGAGCACGCCAGGTGTCCGTGTGATGTGGGCGCATGCCAGCGACCACGCCGAGGCCAAAAAACTTAGATTCCCACAGACCCCAAATAATATCATTGTATAAAGTTCAGAAACAAGTAAAACTAAACACTACACCATTTAGCACACATATATGGATAAAGACAGGGCTAAACCCCACGTTCAGCAGTATCTTTTTTTTTCTTTTTTTCTTTTTTTGAGATAGAGTCTTGCTCTGTTGCCCAGGCTGGAGTGCAATGGTGCGACCTCAGGCAACCGTAACCTCCGCCTCCTGGGTTCTCCAGCCTCAGCCTCCCAAGTAGCTGGGATTGCAGGCGCCTACCACCAAACCCAGCTAATTTTTTATATTTTTAGTACAGACAGGGTTTCACCATGTGGGCCAGGCTGTTCTCAAACTCCTGACCTCAGGTGATCCCCCTGCCTTGGCCTCCCAAAGTGCTGTGATTACAGCTGTAAGCCACCTTGCCCGGTATCTTTTTGTTTCTGAGACAGGGTCTCGCTCTGTCACCCGGCCTGGCAGTGGCGTGATCACAGCTCCCTGCAGCTTTAACCTCGGGGGCTCAAGCGACCCTCTTGACTCAGCCTCACTAGTAGCTGGGACTATAGGTACGTGCCACCATGCTCAGCTAATTTTTTAATCTTTTGTAGAGCTAGGGTCTGCCAGTGTTGCCCATGCTGGTCTCAAATTCCTGGGCTCAAGCGATCCTCCTGCGCTGGCTTCCCAAAATGTTGGGGTGACAGGTGGGAGCCATCAGCACGTATATATTCACAGAGGCAGCGGGGGACGGAAAAGGGAAGTGGGGCACAGGTGGTGAATATTCTGGGTCTTGGGTCTCGGTGGGGGGCTCACAGTAGTTCATTATATTATCTATAAAATATGCATAAGATAAGTAAGGCCATTCGTGGACCAATGAGACCAATATGTCACAAACAAAGATTGGTTGATCTAAGTCAATGTATCTGAGGTTTCTGGAAGGGAGGGAGGGAGACAAGACTCTGTAACCGTCCCAGTCCAGGGGCAGATGGCGTCCACCACCGACTTTTGCCGAGTCTCACTGGAGCCCAGCCACGCCCTTTCATTCATGCATCATCTGTGGCTGCTTCTGAGCAGCTGCCATAGAGCTGGGTAACTCCGCCAAGGCCTGCACGCAGCTGACAAACGCTAACGTAGTTACTCTCTGGCTCTTTGCAGAAAAAGTACGTTGATCCCTGTCCCTAAGTCTGCAATTGGCAGAAGACACGCTACCCAGTGTGAGGTGTCCGCGGCTGTGGTGGACGCCAGGTCAGTGGCAAAGCTAGCAGGGAGGAAACGGATCAAACATCCAGGTGCCCATACCCTTGCCAGCCCCAGAGGAGCCACCAGCGGGGTGAGGGTGGCCTGTCTTCTCTTTTCTGTCTTTCTCTCTTTTCTTTTTTTTTTTTTTTTTTTTTTTTAGACGGGGTTTTACTCATGTTACCCAGGGTGGGGGGCCAAGGCCCCTCCTTTGCGCCCCCCGCCCCCCGCCCTCTGGGTTCTGG
>NW_022436988.1:4130283-4142377 GCF_009761245.1 Sapajus apella | reverse complement strand
GCTGGAGTGCAATGGCGCGATCTCGGCTCACCACAACCTCCGCCTCCTGGGTTCAGGCAATTCTCCTGCCTCAGCCTCCTGAATAGCTGGGATTACAGGCACGTGCCACCATGCCCAGCTAATTTTTTGTATTTTTTTAGTAGAGACGGGGTTTCACCATGTTGACCAGGATGGTCTCGATCTCTTGACCTCGTGATCCACCCGCCTCGGCCTCCCAAAGTGCTGGGATTACAGGCGTGAGCCACCGCGCCCGGCCTCTTTCTCTCTTTTCTCTCAAATTAGAGTTAGAAGAATGTACTGAGCAACATGCTACTTAAACAATGTTGGTTTTGTCGCTCTGAAAGACTAAGAGAGGTTTTAGCTTTGGTTCAATCTCTGTTAATATCTCAGCCCATAGCTAAGCACCAAGCAAGTGATCTATCTTCTGAAACTGTGCCCGTCTGACTTTGGGTGCCCCTGAAAGACCCATGTTTATTTGGCTAAAACATCTGAAGGGCATAATTGACCTGGAGTTTCCATCTGTCACCCAGGCTGGAGTGCAGTGGCATGATCAGCTCTGGGAGACACACCGCCGGTATGTGGGCTAGACCCCCCCACTGGAACCCACACGGGTTCCTATTTTTGTGCATAGGAGGCTTCTCAAATGGGACTTCATTTTAAAGGTAAGACTAAGTAAGGAAGGAGTCCCTGTGAGGGAATTTGCCCTGGAGGATGGTATAATGACAGAATGCCCTTTTTTTTTTTTTTTTTTTTTTGAGACGGAGTCTCACTCTGTTGCCCAGGCTCGAGTGCAGTGGTGTAGTCTCAACTCACTGCAACCTCTGCCTCCCGGGTTCAAGCGATTCTCCTGCCTCAGCCTCCTGAGTAGCTGGGATTATAGGCACATGCCACCACGCCTGGTTAATTTTTATATTTTTATAGACACGGGGTTTCGCCATATTGGCCAGGTTGGTCCCGAACGCCTGACCTCAGGGTTCTGCCCTCCTCGGCCTCCCAAAGTGCTGGGATTACAGGTGTGAGCCACCGCGCCCAGCCCCAGATTGCCCATTTTATACAGGCTTAATAGTCTCGAAGGCGATGACGCAAACACAGATCTTAGAGACTCGGGTACCAGTTCTGGCATCTCCATTAGCAGTGATGTATTTCCCCGGGTGGGACTCTCGCGTTTAACATATGTTCTGAAACTCCTGCAAGCGCTTCCTGGCTTCTGCAAGAAACTGCTTGTGCAACTTGCTTTGCTCTAAAATCTGCTGCTGCCGGTCTCGGATCATCTGACTGTGCTGGTCGTCGGTGAGGCTGGTGCCCGACAGGGAAGTGGTGCTGAGCTCGGACTGGCTCTCCCTTTCCTGGGCTGTCGTAGAGGGGGACCTCAGATGGGCCCGTCCAGCTCCTCTTTGCTGCCTCCTCTCTTTTTCTAACTCAGCCTTGTGGATTTCCAAGCTCCTGTCTGGGTGTTCCGTGCGTTCAAGCGATTCCAGCTGCTTTTGCCTTCTCTGCTCCGTCTCTGCTTTCTGCCTTTGCCTGGATGCTGTCAAGCCTACTGTGTGTGCCTGGTCTTGAAGGTGGAGCTGAAGGGGGCCCTCTGCCAGCGTGCCCAGTTTGGGCGTCTCCTGCCCAAATTCAGTGCTGTACAAGAATGAGTCCACTTTGTTGACACATATTTCTGCCTCGGGAGACAACGTCTGACTTCCATTTCTAAATGTGGGCTTGACCGTGGGGTGACATTTTTGGTTCCGGACCTTGCCCGTTAATGTTTTCAAGTGGGTCCTGGACACCGCCTGCTGCTCCTCCTCCCCTGCCAGGCTCCTGCGTTCCCCGGCGGGCATCATCTCTGTGTCTGCCATCTTCTTCTCTCTCCGGATCCTCCCGCCACATTCCTGCATCTCTGAGACGCCATGCTGTCCCCCAGGGCTCTGGTCCATCCTGGGCTTCAGGGCCAGGTACAAGCACAGGTGTTTTTTCAGCTTTCTGTTTATACGAAACAACTCTTCAAAGGCGAACTCCAGCTCTTTCTGCCACTTGTTCTGGAGCGTGCACTGAGCTGCTGGGGACACGGCTTCCCTCCTGGGGCTGGAACCAGCCGACCTCCCCTCCAGACTCTGCCCCTGAGAGCGGCTGGTCAGGCTTGGAACGAAGCAAACTGCCCCTTTCCCCGGCCGCCTCCTCCCTGCCTGGGCCGTTCCTTTCTCTTTTTCCTCCACGCGCCTGATCTCTCCTGCGCCCACCACAAGTGGGTTTTGCCTTTCTGAATCCACCTCTCTGTTCCCCCAAGGGTGGGTGGCACAGCGGCCATCCCCAGACTTGGTCGAAGGTTCTCTCCTTCCCTTTCTCTTCTCAGGCAGGGTCACGTGAGAATGCATCTGATCTGTGGCTTTTGTAGTCTGCGGCTTCTCTGGGCTCGCTGGCATCTTCCGGGGCCTGGTGTGCCTGGGTTGTTGCCGGTCCAGCTCTTCCCTGCAGCTCCTCTTGTCGCTAAGGGCTGTTTTCTGCTTCTCTTTGCCCCTCGGGGGCCTGGGTGATCTTCGCTGGTCGGGCCCCTCCGAGCCAGGCTTATTTTCTGTGGCCCGTCCTCCTCCCCAGCCTAACAGACGTGCTGACTGCAGCCTGTCCAGGTCCCTGACTTGCAGGTACCGCGACTCTCGCCACTCTGCCCTCAACTCCTCAGCCAGGCGCTGGCGCTGGTGGCTTTTCCACAGTTTCGCATCCGCTCTCCTCTGCAGGGTGAGATCACCTTTTCCCCGGGCTGGCAGCAATCTGTGCTTTTGCCTCCAAAGCAGGGGTCTGTTATCAGGGCAAAGGCTGAGCCACATGGCTCCATCCATGATTCTGTTCCTGTCTGCGAACCTGGCAGACACAGCTTCCCAGGGACGGTGCTTGGAGCCAAGAGTGGAGGGTTCAAGGGGCGCCCCCGGGCCTGAGGGGCCACAGAGGCCACGACTGTTCCACAGCAAGCCCACGAGGACAGGAGCACAGGTGCAGCTCTCCAGAGTGCTCCCACGAGAGGGAGCAAGGCCCTGACGACAAGCACATGGGATGCTCACTGCGGGGACAGACTCCAAAACGCACCCTCCCAGCCCTCCTGCCAACACCCATCAGGGCCTGTTCTGAGCCTCCCAATTTCTGTCCTACACACTTTTGACAAGAGCTGGAGGGGAGCTGTTTTGAACAGGGTGTGGTTTTGCTTCCCAGGGGATGCTGCACTGCAATGTCTGGAGACATTTCCCATGGTCACAAATGCAGGGAGGAGGTGCTCCTGGCCTGCAGCTGGGTGGAGGTGAGGGAGGCTGCTAAATACCCCCACACTGCACAGGAGGGCCGCCCGGGACAGCGAATACCCGGCCAGAGATGTCAGTGGTGCTGAGACTCAGAACCCCACCCTAGGAGGCGAGTGTTAGGATTCAGGTCAGGCTGGAGTGGCGCAAAGAGCAGTTCTTGAAAACAAATATTGACAAGAGCAGGTGGAAGCAAAAGAGGAAGTCTGGGCCTCTGGAGGGAGAACTGCTTATAAAGGAAAGGAGGAAGGGACGGAGGAGGGAGGAGCTTGCAAGCATGTGTGTGTGCAGGGATGTGTGTGCAGGGATGTGGGTGCAGGGATGTGTGACTGTGTGCAGGGGTGTGTGTGTGTGCAGGGATGTGTGTGCATGCATGTATGTGCAGGGGTGTGTACAGGGGTGTGTGTGCATGTGTGTGCAGGGATGTGTGAGTGTGTGTGCAGGGATGTGTGTGTGCAGGGGTGTATGGGTGTGTGTTCATGCACGTGTGTTCATGCATGTGTGTTCAGGAGTGTGTGTGTGTGCAGGCTGTGTGCATGTGTGTGCGCAGGGATGTGTGGGTGTGTGTTCATGCATAGGTGTGCAGGTATGTGTGTGGATATGTTCAGGGGTGTGTGTGGGTGTGTGCAGGATGTGTGTGCATGTTTGTGCAGGGATGTGCAGGTGTGTGTGCATGCATGTGTGTGCAGGGGTGTGTGTGTGCATGCAGGAGTGTATGTGTATGCATGTGTGTGCATGTGTTTGTGTCCATGGGCATGCTGGCGTTTATGTGTGTATGTATGTGTGTGCACGTGTTTGTGTCCATGGGCATGCTGGCGTTTATGTGTGTATGCATGTCTGGTACTTGAATCCAGCAGAAACCAGAGAGGAGGAGAAGCTGGTGTTAGCGCTGTTCTTGATTCCCAGCTGTTTCCTTTTATAATGATCAGAGGAGGACTCTTCCAGGTCTCTTTGGCATCAGGAAAGGACCCACGCTTTGTCGGGCCTTCCTAGGAAAGGAGGGGCATTTACACCAAAAGAGTACGGGATTGTGTCTGTTGCCACGGGTGGCGGATGCCAGAAACAGCCAGATCTGTGAGCTGCAGGAACAGCTAAGGGACAGCCACGGTCCATATGGAGTCCCCTCCACTGCCCCTTCCCTTCTTTCATCTTAGTCTATGCGGAACCGGGCTAAGCAACTGGAGTCAAATGTAGTTGCAGAAGTCAGAACATACTGCGTCTGTATTACAGCTAACATGAACCGGGCAGGCTCCCCTCTGAGCACTTGGCAGATTCGTTTATCTCTTCTACAGTAATCCTTTGAGATAAGAAGCTCCTATCACCCCGGTTCACAGATGGGGAAACTGAGGCAGTCAGAGATGAAGATGCTTAACCCAGATCACACAGCTGGCAAGTGGCAGAGACAGGCCCTCTGCTGCTTGGGCGAGCCCTAGCGCCTTTGACTAACCTCAGGTGGTCACGCTACAGCTGGCTTTGACTTCAGTCTTCGAGTGGGATGACCTTGCACATCTTGGTAAATCAGATCACACATTTAGAATACTGGTTAAAATTACATTTAACCAGACTTCCAACCACCATGATGATCAAGAGAGACAAAGGGAGAGGGAGAGCTGGGCCCTTAAATTCAAATGACAGATTTTCAACAAAGGTGCCACAGCAGTTTAATGGGGGTGGGGGGAGAAATAATTTTTTATTTTTCAACAAATGATGCTGGCACATTGGACAGCCACATGCAAAAAAATGGGACTTCACATCATTATCTCACCCTACTTACAAAAATTAACTTACAATGGATCCATAGGCCTTAATGCAACATCGACAACTGTAAAAGTCTGGAAGAAAATCTAGGTGTGTATTCATGACCCTGAGTTAGGCAAAGATTTCTTAGATACAACCAAAAACACAGGCAACAAAAGAAGAAACGGATACGCTGAACATCATCGAAATTAAACAACAACAACAACAAAACCACTGTGCTTCAAAAAGATGCCGTAAGTAACGTGAAAACACAAGGCACAGCCTGGAAGGAAGGATCTGCAAATCATATATCCAACAGAAGATCGAGTCTAGAACATACCGACAACTCTTACTACCCAGTACGATGGCAAATAATCCCATTTAAAAATCAGCAAAAAGAAGGCCGGGCATGGCAGCTTGCACCTGTAATCCCAGCACTTTGGGAGGCTGAGGCTGGTGGATCACTTGAGATCAGGAGTTCGAAACCAGCCTTACCAACATGCCAAAACCCTGTCTCTACTAAAAACACAAAAATTAGCCGGGTGTGTTGGTGCGTGCCTATCATCCCAGCTACTCGGGAGGCTGAGACAGGAGAATTGTTTGAACCCAGGAGGCAGAGGTTGCAGTGAGCTGAGATCGCACCATTGCACTCCAGCCTGGGCGACAGAGTGAGACTCTGTCTCAAAAATAAATAAATAAAACGAAAAATCAGCAAACAGATTTAAATAGCTATTTCACCAAGGAACATACATGTATGGCTGATACAGCACATGAAGGATGTTAACTGCAGCGGTCTTTAGTGAAATGCACACTGACTCTGCAACGTCCTGCCACTTCATACCCACCCCGATGACCTTAGGCAAAAAGACAGACATCAGCCACTCCTGGTGAGGAAGGAGGCACGAACCCAGCCCTGCACACACTGCTGGTGGGAACGGGAAATGGTGCAGCCACGTTGGAAAACAGTCTGGCAGTTTCTTCCAAAGGGAAACACAGACTCACCATATGACCCAGCAATTCCACTCCCAGCTCTAGAACCAAGAGAAGGCATGAGTCCACAAAAAAAAAAAAAAAAAAAAAAAAACACCAAAGCTCGGAGAGGTGGAATGACTTTGACTTTCCCAGCTCACACGGAGGAGCTGGCCTCAGACACCAAAGACCACCATGAACGGCCACGGGGATGTCCAACGAGGTAGGGTGAGGCTGAGGCTGCTCTGAATGCTCTTCTGTATATTGGATGGCACCTGGAGGCCCCAAGGCTCACGGTCTATTTCTGTGCCAAGAGCCATTGGGTTACACCCCTTGTCAGCCAACAACCATCAGTAAAACCTGGACAAGTCTTCCCTGCTCTGGAAGTGCCCCCAGCCCGCTGAATGACCTCGGTGCACCCTGTGCCGGGCCACTGGCATGGGCATCCCAATGAGGCAACCTGGATTTTCCTGGAGACACACAAATGGGTAAAAATTTAACACATCTGGGCAGAGACCTTTGGGGTAAGTCCAGATCATTGCAGCCAGCTCCATCATTCAGGAATTGATGCCCACGTTGATACCATCAGATGCAACCTTGCCCCTGCCGCCCCCAGCTCTCCCTGCTCTTCCCTCTGAGCCCCTCCCCACTTGCTAACTTGAGGCAGAGGGGAGGGTCTCACGTGGACTCGTGCAGACATCGGCTGGGAAGGCAACTAAGCCTTAGCTGAGCCCGAGATGACGGAAGAGAAACAGCCGTTCACCCGGTGCACAGCCCGCTGGAATGCCTGCCTCTACCTGTGATGTCCAGCCTCCAGGCAGCCCAGGGGCTCTCCAGCCCTGCCAGACAGGCCGTCTGGTGCCCTAGGCAGGACACGTGCCAAGGAAGAGAGCCATGGTTCCAATCAGGGTCCTCACTACAGCTCCCCTCCCAGAGGCACCTGCCCTCTCTGGTTGGTTAGAATATTCCAGAAGGGGCAGAGATCCTGGTGCTCCTCGGAGTGTTCTGAGCATCTAGGGCTGCTTTGATGTTTCCTACTCCCCCCTGCCCTCTGGTCCTGCCTCCCAGAGCTGACAAGGCTGCCTTCAACCACTCGGGAAAACCACGGCTCCCTCCTCCACGGAAGCTGCGCTCAGAGCAGCAGACAGGAAGGCAAAGTGGACACCCATCTGGCCTCTGGACAGCACCAGGGCCTCCCACAGAGCCGAGTGGACACTGGGCCCATTCTCCTCCTCCCTCGCTCTCTGAGGCCCTGTGGCCCCGTGCAGGAGCCAGCCTGTGGCAGCTCCACCCCAGACCGATCCAATCCCAGGGCCTGGGCCCAGGAATGTGCTCAGGTCACCAGCTTCCCAGTGACTCTCACCAAAGTCAGCCAACCTCTGGCCTACAGCTGGAGAATGACGTCCCAGCAGCTTGCCTTTCCCCGGGCAGCCACTCAGACAGCTTTTTGACAGAGATGGACCTCACCCAGGGACCCTCCACCCAAGCAGCAGGGAAGTGCCAGGACCCACAGCCAACAGCACCCGGTGTCCCCCACCCCACGCTTCTCGACACCTTCTGAAGGAGACTCCAGGCCTGCTGTGCACTCCTGTGGAGTCAGGGAGGACGGGGGTGAGGGGGGTGGGGGTAGGGATGAGCGTCACAGTCGCAGGCTGGGTGAGGTGCCCAGAATGGGGACTCCACGGTCAGACAGGCCTGTGTCCTGGCGGTAGGATCCCGGGTTCTGCAGTTCCCTCTCATCCGCCTCACACTGCCCGTCACACCCCAGGGTATGAGAGCGTTTGAACAACACACGCGCCCATCCTGGAGCCCTGGGGTGAGCCCGTGAGAGTGGCCCGCGCCCCCCCAGTCGCACAGTCCCACGGCTAAGTAGGGGCGGTCATGACAAAGGCTCAGGCCCTCCACCCACCAGGCTGTGCTGTGACAAGGCTGCTGGAGCCCCCGGCACCATGACGGGATGTGGGGAATCCGCCCACGGGGGTGACTCTCAGTGTGAGACCAGGCCTGGTACACTTCTACACCCAAAAATCGACACAGCAGATGTCGCATCCCCTGGAGAAGCCCCCCCCCGACCCCAGACACGGGGGACAACGGCAACCCTGGCCATCCCTGAGGACAATGGGAGGACTCAGAAGGCCTCTCTCCTCCTCCAGGCATGGACCAGTCCCTCGAGATGCAGGGACGACCTTCCCTTCCCACCTCGGCCTGTAACAGACACAGCACAGGCTGCATTCTCTGCTGGAGTCACCGTGACCCGGGGAGTGACTGTGAAAACAGGAACAAACGGGGCTGCTATGTCGGTTTCCTGGAGACACGGAAATGGGTACAAACTTAAAACATCTGGGCAGAGATCTTTGGGGTAAAGTCCAGAAAATCACAGCCAGCTCCATCGTTCGTTCTGGAACTGATTCCCCCCATGCCACCATCAGACGCAACCTCGTCCCTGCTGCCCCCAGCTCTCCTTGCTCTCCCCTCTGGGCCCACAGAAATAAACAAAAGCTCGGAGAGGCTGAAAACTTTCCCAGCTCCCATGGAGGACCTTGGTTTGAATCCAGATGTGACACTGATCGGCACGCAGACTCGCAGCGTTTACTCTTCCAGCGTCTCACACACACGTCACACATCTCACCACCTCACGACCCCACCACCTCACAACCCTACCACCCCACCACTCCACCACCTCACCTTAGGAGGCGAGGCCTATTCCTATCTGCATGATCTGACAGGAAAATTGAGACTCAGAGAGGTTAAGTAACTTTCCTAAGGCCACGCAGCTGGTAATCAGGGCAGCAGGGATTCCAAGCTGAGCAGGCAGCCCCTGATCCAGGCTCCTATCCTGCTGCCCAGGGAGGTCAGAGCTGGAAGCCACTTCTGCAGCACGAGGAGACTCTGCCTGGGCTGTGCTTGGCCTCACGTGACCTCTGACCTCCCTGACCTGCCTGTGACTCTGACAGGTGTGCTGAGCTTCTGACGGGTACCGAGGGCTGCAAAAGGGGCCTCCATGCGCTCCGTGCGCATCGACCCGCGACACCATGGTCAGTGCCTCTGAGTTCATCACGTGGACCAGCCCCGCCTTCACTCCTCTCAAGTACTTGATCTCTCAACACGCACGGAAGGGCATGACCGAGCCATGGTGCTGCTTGAATCTTGTTAAAAGTCAGGCTCCTATTCAACAGCCTGGGTGGGGCTCAAGACCCTGCATTTCCTTCTTTTTTCTTTCCCCCACTTTTTTTTTTTGAGACAGTGTCTTGCTCTGTTGCCTAGGCTGGAGTATAGTGGCACAATCTCAGCTCGCTGCAACCTCCACCTCCTGGGTTCATGTGATTCTCCTGCCTCAGTCTCCCAAGTGGCTGCACCACCATGCCTGGCAAATTTTTGTATTTTTAGTAGAGATGGGGTTTCACCATGCCAGCCAGGCTGGTCTTGAACGCCTGACCTCAAGTGATCTGATAGGTATTAGCCACCTCGCCCATCCTGACTCTGCATCTCTAATGTATTCCCAGGGGATGCGGGTGCTGCTGGCTGGGGGACCACGCTTGGGAGTACCGCCGCCCTGGCAAGCTGTCTCTTCCAGGAAACTGCATCTTGCTCTGTCCTCCTCCCCGGCCAGCAGCTCAGCCCTCATCCTCTCTCACCCAATCAGCCTCTCTGCCCCAACCCCTAGGTCTGCACCTTGCCCTCTCCCGCACTAGGCCCCGGCGCTGTCTACCTGAGCGGCCTGGGTTACATTTTAGCATCCCCTGTGTGATCCCCTGCTGTCCACACCAGCAAGCCTCCGAGTGCCACCCGAGGCCACCACCTGCATCATCACCTGACTGCTGGTGAAGGGGTGGACTCCTGGGCCTCCCCCGGGGACAGATCCTATCCCAGCCTCTGCAGGAGGGGCCCAGGAAAGCGGCCAGTTCACCGGCTGCCCTGTGATCCTCACCAAAGCCAGGCAATCTCTGGGCCTAAAGGCTTGAGAAGGGTCAAGCTGCTCGCCCTGGCTCCCCTGGGAGCCACCCCAGCCTGGAGCACTGCCCAGCAGACGGGGCTGGCAACCAGCAGCGCCTGGACTGTGCCCATGCAGGTTCCTCGTGACATGGACCGATGAGGGCTGAGCTGCTGGCCGGGGAAGAGGACAGAGCAAGCTGCAGCTTCCTGGAAGAGAGAGTTTGCCAGGGCGGCGGTACTTCAAGTGTGGTCCCTTCCCCATCCTACCCGCATGTCCCCTTCCCACTCCCCTAGGACGCCCCAGCCTCCAAGGGAACAAAGAAAACGTGCTTCCCTTTCTCCAAAAGCCCAGCGCTGTGTCTTTGAAACGTAAAAATAGCTGTAAAAGGGCTCCCGTGAGCTGGCGAGAGAGATCATTTCCATATAATTGGAGCTTAGCCTTTCATATGGAAAGTTAGACATTTCTTTGTCTACTGAGCCTCCTAGAATATGTAATTTGACCTCCTTTGGGGGAAACTTTGGATTGTCTTTGGGACGATAATATAGGAAATCCCTCCAGGGCTTTTAAAATGTGAAGAACCTCAGAGGTCCCATACACTAAGTGACCCAGGAATGCAGTTCGGGTTTTCTGTCACCTTTTTATCACTTCCTGTGTCCTCCCTACCCTGGTCGTAACTGTCTGTGTGTCTGATAGCAGCCACACAAATAAGCTTATTAAAATTGTGGGGTTTTTTGGCCAGGGTGGTGGCTCATGCCTGTAATCCCAGAACTTTGGGAGGCTGAGGCAGGTGGATCACCTGAGGTCAGGAGTTTGAGACCAACCTGGCCAACATGGGGAAACGCCATCTCTACTAAACACAAAAAACTAGCCAGGTGTGGTGGTATATACCCGTAAGCCCAGCTACTTGGGAGGCTGAGGCAGGAGAATCACCGGAACCTGGGAGACGGAGGTTGCAGTGAGCCAAGATCACACCACTGCACTCTAGCCTGAGCGACAGAGCAAGACTCTGTTTCAAAAAAAAAATTACATTTTTTAATGAAGTCAGTAGACTCCGAGGGCAGTGGGCTCTTTCACAAGACCACTACCTGAGCTTTCACACGCGGCCTTAGCAATTCTGAGACATGGGCGTCACTGGATACAGATGACCCACGGGGGAGCTGGGAAATTGTTAGCAGACGCTAGCCTAGAAGGTCTTTAACAGCCTGCACACGTGGCCAGATCTTATAAGATGAAAGGTAATGGGAACGTATCTAAAACCCATAAGTGGGTCCCTAAATACCACTATGCAAGTAGAGGGGGCACGTGGAGCAGTACAGGAGACGAAAGACACTGGGCCACCGCAAGGGTCAATGGGACCGTCCCCTGCGTGAACAGAAATGTCTGTAACCCTCAAGCGAATGGTGCAGCCCAGCCGGCCAGACCTCACCTGGCCGTGGTAGGACACAGCAGGAAAGCGGCACACTGCGGTGCCCAGGATGCCAGCGGGCACAGTACCGCATCCACAGGCACCACTTGTTCCCACCCTATAGGATGCCACTGCACCAGAGGAAGGCACGGAGAACGGAGTCTGGCTCCCCGGAAGGCTCAGGAAATGCCCAGAGCTCCGCGGAGACATACACGTGGTGCTGGATTCCACGGAGAGGAACCCACAGGCAGACACGGAGCTAAATGGCGGCAAAAAACTACGAAGTGCTTGTGCTCTAGAAACGGCCGATTTGATCATGTCATGGGATAAAAGTTACCGACCTGTAATCCCAGCACTTTGGGAGACCGAGGCGGGTGGATCACGAGGTCAAGAGATCGAGACCATCCTGGTCAACATGGTGAAACCCCGTCTCTACTAAAACTACAAAACATTAGCTGGGCATGGTGGCGCGTGCCTGTAATCCCAGCTACTCAGGAGGCTGAGGCAGGAGAATTGCCTGAACCCAGGAGACGGAGGTTGCGGTGAGCCGAGATCGCGCCATTGCACTCCAGCCTGGGTAACAAGAGCGAAACTCCGTCTCAAAAAAAAAAAAAAAAAAGTTTCCGAATCACAATCGAACCGTGATGAAATGATCAGGAATAAAGGAGACGCACAATTTGGCTGAAGAACAAGGAGCAGACCTGAGTTAGGGAGAGGTGTGCCTTCCTGGTCAGCTCTGGGAAGAGGAGGAGGGCGCCGAGGATGGGGAGGAGGGGG
>NW_022436988.1:4109870-4129883 GCF_009761245.1 Sapajus apella | reverse complement strand
AGGATGGGGAGGAGAAGGGCGCCGAGGATGAGGAGAAGGAGGGCGCCGAGGATGGGGGGGCGCCGAGGATGGGGAGGAGGGGGGGCGCCGAGGATGGGGAGGAGGTGGGGGCGCCGAGGATGGGGAGGAGGGGGGCGCCGAGGATGGGGGGGGGCGGCGGGGGGGGGGGGGGGCCGGGGGGGGGGGGGGGGGGGCGCCGAGGATGGGGAGGAGGGCGGGGTGCCGAGGATGGGGAGGAGGAGGGCCGCAGGCTCAGAGCTCAGGAGGAGAATGAAATAAGTAGGTCCTAGGAAGAAAAGCCAAAGGAGGTGGGGTAGGGGAGGGGTGTTTGCAAAGCATAGAAAAATCCAGAATGTCAGAGTATGGTGCTTACGAATACTGACTGTGTGACCTAGGCCAAGCTACTTCACTCTGGGTGCCTCAGTTTACTCATCTTTAGAATGGGGATGACAGAGACAGCAGCACCCATCTGCAGAGATGCCAGTGCCTGTCATCACAAGAAGCACCTAAAATGCTTGGGGAAGGGGGCGATACTTACTGTGTGTGTCTCCAGATAACTGAGCTAGAAGACCAAGAACACATACAGGGAGGCAGAAGCTGGCAGGTGGGCAGGAAGCACTTTCTCCAGGGTTGGCTTGAAATCATTGGGCGGACTTGGTAGGTAGTGAGACGCCCATCACTGGAGGCATCCCAGATAAAACAAACATCAGAAACACTGTTAACTCCGTTTCTCCGAGTTCTAGCCTCTAAAAAGACCCTCCGTGACATGCTGTGTGCTGCAAGAGTCTTGGTTTTGGCCTCTTCTCTCGACTCTTGGCTAAGTTCCAGTGGTGGGGGAGCTTCCCGAGCCACTGCACTGGGTTTTTCGTTTTTGACGAAGTCTTGCTCTGTCGCCCAGGCTGGAGTACAGTGGCACAATCTCAGCTCACTGCAACTTCCCCTTCCTGGGTTCAAGCAATTCTCCTGCCTCAGCATTCCAAGTAGCTGGGACTACAGGCGCACACTACCACGACCAGCTAATTTTTGTATTTTCAGTAGAGACAGAGTTTCACCATAGTGCTCAGGCTCGTTTCGAAGTCCTGACCTCACATGATTCACCTGCCTCGGCCTCCCAAAGTGCTGGGATTGCAGGCATGAGCCACCGCACCCAGACTGACTGGGCTTTGAACTGGCTACCTTAGCATCACCTGGGGCAGGAGTGGGTCCCGTTAGAATGAATCCTGGCTAGGCCCACAGTAGGCTTTTTCACCTGAACCCTGGGGCCGCAGCTCATGAACCTGTGTTTATCCGTCTCCTGGATGCACAGCTAGGACTGGGACAGCTCTCAGAGGCGGAGATGGTTGGGCAGGCAGCCTCTGGAGGCAAGCTCAGGCTCAGGCCTCCCCTCGACCAGCTTCACAGGGACAGACACAGGCAGACTGACCTCCAAACTCACGGCTGAGACACAGCTTCCCACGTGAGGCGCTTACAGCTCACGACACTGGTGGCTTACTAAACATATCTCAAGAGCGTCAATTACCACTTCCCTGCAAACCTCAAGATCCCAAGCACCCAGCCTAGGTTTGGGGTCCCCAATCCCAGCAGCTGTTCCTGCTTCCTGAAGAGCCCACCCCCCACTCTTCCAATAACCGCATTCATCCCCAACCCAATCCCACCAGCTTCCCTCACCATCCTTCCAATCAAACTGCCTGTGGGGAGCCCCGTGGTGCGGGGACTTTGCCATTGGCCTTACAAACATGTGGCCCGGAGCCGCTCCTCAGCCCAGTCTGCGGGGCCCTCTTGGGAGCATCGCTAAACAGCTGGGCATGGAAAGAACCCCGCCCTCCCCCAGATGGGAGCAGACACAACTACAGCCTCAGCCTCACTGTGGTCCGCATGGGGTCTCAGGGGCCCACTGACCAAAAGTGGCTGGAATCACTTCCCCGCCTCCACCTGCAGCCCAGCCTCTGCCCTGGCTGGTTACTCACGGCAGGCTGTTGCCATGGGAACAGCAGAGCTGTTGAGCTGTGACATCATGGCAGGGGTGAGGTCAGGGACAGCTGCGAGCCAGCCAGAGGGCAAGTGTGTAGGTTAGGGATCAATCAACAAAGATTTGGCCCAAGCAGCCGGGAGCCACAGGGACATTTGAAGGTGCCCGTTTAAGGAGGTGTCGGTGAATGAGGACAGTGTAATGTACAATGCTCGTGGCCATACCAGGCAGAGAACATCCTCCCATCCCCAGCTGGCAGCACGGAGACCTCCCTGGGGTGTCTTTCTTCTCTGAGCTGTCAGGCCGTTAAGGAGGTACACTTCAAGGTCAGCGTTTCTGACAACGCTTGCCATCCCTTCTCCTGTAGGGACAGCGTCTGCTCACGCTTCTAAACAGCTCCAGAAAGCCATCGTTAAGCTAAAACCCACTGGAGGCGGGGGAAGAAAGAATCCCCTGTCAACCATCTGCCCACACAGGAGAAGAAACCACACACTTGGCCTCACTTACAGGGCTAGTTCCCCATAGACAGTTTGATGGGAAGGATGGGTGAGGGAAGCTGGCGGGACGAGGCTGGGGATGAACATGGGCACTGGAGGAATGTCGGGGGGTCTTTGGGAAGCAGGAATAGCTTCTGGCGTTGAGGATCCCCGACCTAGGCTGGGTGCTTGCATTCTTAAGGTTTGTCGTAAAGCGATGGCATTATCAAGATATGTTTCTTGTTTGTTTCTTTTTTAGACAGTCTTGCTCTGTCGCCCAGGCTGGAGTGCAGTGGTGCAATCTCGGCTCACCGCAACCTGTGCCTCCTGGGTTCAGGTGATTCTCGTGCCTCAGCCTCCCGAGTAGCTGGAATTACAGGCACGCCACCAAGCCCGGCTAATTTTTGTGTGTGTGTACACACACACACACACACACACACACACACACACACACACACATTTTTTAAGCAGAGATGGGGTTTTACTATGTTGGCCAGGCTGGTCTCCAACACCTGACCTCAAGTGATTTGCCTGCCTCGACCTCCCAAAGTGCTAGGATTACAAGTGTGAGCCACCACACTGGCCAGAGATACGTTTTAGTAAGCCACCAGTTGGATCATCTGTAAGCAACTCACTAGAAGCTTCTAGCATCCTCCACAAATTTGACAACTGGAAAACGTAGCTGGGAGTTACGATTTGGGTCCAAAGACATGAACGCCACCAATCCTCGGGGTGCTGTTTCTTGAGAGAAGGTAAACAACAGGAACTTGGCTGAGGTGTCCAAATCTCAGGAAGGATGAATCTCAGGAGAGCTGAACCTAAGACAAAGCCCTTTGTCCTGGGCGGGAAGGATACTGGAAAGGTCATCTGGTCCCTGACTCAGGGAAGGGGATCCATTCTCCCCACAGGAATGTTAACCACATTCACCGCCACCCCCCGCCCCCACCCATTTTTGAAGTCCATCTTCTCAGCCCTTGAGGGTTAATTTTATGTCAGCTTGGCGGGCTAAGGGATGCCCAGATCACTGGGAAAACATACTTTCTGGGTGGGTCTAGGAGGGAGTCCTTGGAAGAGACCAGCATCTGAACCGGTGGACAGAGTAAGATCCTCCTCGCCAGGGTGGGGTCATCGTTCAATCTGCTGAAAACCCCCACAGAACGAAAAGGCAGGCAGGCAAAGCCTCTCTCTGCAAGAGCTGGGACATCCATCCTCTGCCTTGCACCCCAGAGCTCCTGGGCCTAAGGCCTTTGGGCTCCAGGACTTACCCCAGTGGCTGCCCCGCTTCTCAAGGCTTGGGACTTAGACTGCATGACACCACCCCTGACCCTGCCGCTCTGGCTGGCAGACAGCACATCCCGGCCTTCATCCACGTGTGAGCCAATTCCCATGTGAAGCCCACCTCACACGGCTGCAAGCAGTCTATTGGTTCTGTCTCTCTGGGAACCCTAACGCGCCATATAGATACAAAGTCTTATATACGCTTCTCCTTTCTCCAAGAATCTCCCTAGAATCTCCCTACAACTTTTATCCTCAGCGTGGTCTTGACGCCCACCCTAAAGCACGGGGGACAGAGCTAGTGAGGAGGAAATAGCATGGGGCCCAGCAGGACAGCACACAGGCCTTTGATGGCCCTTGCAGAATGTCCAGCACGACTCCCAACTGCTCTTCAGGTCCTTCCTGGACTGAGGACATTTCTCTCAAGCCTGGGCTCACCTGACTCTGCCTTGGCAAATCCTAGAAGGCAGCCCCAGCCTCTGGATTAATCCCGTCTGCTAAATGGTCTCCCAGCCTGGGATTCACCATTGGTCAAGGGCCAACCCAGCCTTGAGAGTCTGAGTCCATATTACTGTTCTTCTGTTTTGTTTTGTTTCTTTGAGACTGAGTCTTACTCTGTCACCCTTGCTGGAGGGGAAGTGGCGCGATCTCGGCTCACTGTAACCTGCACCTCCCAGGTTTCTGTTTCTTTTTCAGAGTCTTGCTCTGTTGCCAGGCTGGAGTGCAGTGGTGCGATCTTGGCTCACTGCAGTCTCTGCCTCCTGACTTCAGGTGATTCTCCTGCCTCAGCCTCCTGAGTAGCTGGGATTACAGGCGCACCACCACGCCCGGATAATTTGTGTATTTTCAGTAGAGACGGGGTTTCACCATGTTGGCCAAGCTGGTCTTCCCCTGACCTCAGGTGATCCGCCCGCCTCGGCCTCCCCAAAGTGTTGGGATGACAGGCGTGAGCCACCGTGTCTGGCTGTCTGTTCCACTTTCTGATTACTTGTCTGTTCACTTGGAATAGCACTTTTTCATTTCCATCACATTCACAACTTGGCTGTTAGGCACAAGAGGCCTAGCTTTCAGGCTGTCTTGGCTTTCGACACACCCTCCTCGCTAAGCTTAATCATTCCTAGCTTTTGGTTTAAAGTGAGAGACATCTCGGTCTGTCTCTCAAGCTTGAATGCAATGGTGTGATCTCGGCTCACTGCAGCCTGGAATTCTCAGGCTCAGGTGATTCTCCCGCCTCAGCCTCCGGAGTAGCTAGGACTACAGGCATATGTCATCACACCCGGCTAATTAAAAAAAAATTTTTTTTTTTTGAGACAGTTTCACTCTGTCATCAGGCGCCAGGCTGGAGTGCAGTGGCACGATCTCAGCTCACTGCAACCTCTGCCTCCCGGGTTCAAGCAATTCTCCTGCCTCAGCCTCCCGAGTAGCTGGGACTACAGGGGCGCGCCACCACGCCCAGCTAATTTTTGTATTTTAGTAGAGATAGGGTTTCACCATGTTGGCCAGGATGGTCTTGATCTCTTGACCTTGTGATCCACCCGCCTTGGCCTCCCAAAGTGCTGGGATTACAGGCGTGAGCCACTGTGCCCGGCCTAATTTTTAAAATTTTTTTTTGGAGATAGGGTCTTGTCTTGCCCAAGCTGGTCTCAAACTCCTGGCCTCAAAGTGATCCTCCCGCCTCAGCCTCCCAAAGTGCTGGAATTACAGGCATAAGCCACTGCGCCCAGTCCCATTACGGGGTAATTAATTGGCCCAATTTCAATATTATTGTGTCTCAGGAAAAGGGAGAGGCCTGAGCAGAGGGAGAGAGACCAGAAACCGCCAGCCGGCCAGTTGGTGGGGTGGTCCGACACAGGCAACATGGGTCCACTAAGTTCACCATCTCATTTGGGCACAGTTCATGGTGCCCCTAAACAATTACAACAGTAATATCAAAGACTGCTGAAACCAGATCACCGTAACAGGTATAATAATAATGGAAAAATTCAAAATATTGCGAGCTTTATTAACATGTGACACAAACACGAAGTGAACACAGGCTGTGGGGAAAAAATGGCACCGATGGACTCGCTCAACTCAGAGCTGCCACAAACCTTCACTTTACAAAAATGCACAACTGCAGAGCATGGCAGAGTGCAGCCCAGTACAACAGGTGCACCCGGGGAACTCACGTTCATTCCAGGGCAACTTACGCACTTGCCAAAGAAAGTCTAATGACCCCTCATGTGTCCAGACATTTTACACTTCAGTTTAAAAATGCCATATCTGGCCAGGTGTGGCGGCTCACGTCTGTAGTTCCAGCACTTTGGGAGGCCGAGGTGGGTGGGTCGCTTGGGCTCAGGAGTGTGACACCAGCCTGAACAACATGGTGAAATTCCATCTCTACTAAAAATGCAAACACTTAGCTGGGCGTGGTGGCTTGGGTCTGTAGTCCCAGCCACTCGGGAGGCTGAGGCAGTAGGATTGCTTCAGCCCAGGGGGCAGAGGTTGCAGTGAGCAGAGATCGCACCACTGCACTCCAGCCTGGGTGACAAAGCAAAACACTCTCAGAAAAAAAAAAAAAGAGGGAGGCCAGGTGCAGTGGCTCACACCTGTAATCCCAGAGCACTTTGGGAGGCCAAGGTGGGAGGATCACGAAGTCAAGAGATGGATCGAGACCATCTTAGCCAACATGGTGAAACGCTGTCTCTACTAAGAATACAAAAATTAGCTGGGTGTGGTGGCAGGCACCTCCCAAGTAGTCCCAGCTACTTGGGAGGCTGAGGCAGAGGAATCGCTTGAACCCTGGAGGCAGAGGTTGCAGTGAGCCAAGATGGCGCCATTGCTCTCCAGCCTGGGTGACAGAGCAAGATTCTGTCTCAAAAAAAAAAAAAAAAAAAAGAAGAAGAAGAAGAAGAAAAGAAAAAGCTATACCATGTGATGCCTGCAGAGCATCTGATGCTGTGATTTATTTAACCACACCCCTGCTACTGTATATATAGGTGTTTCTAACATTTCCCTAAGAGAAGCAAGACCGAGATGAATATCCTTACAGCTAAATGCTTCCATGTGTTCAAAATTATTTCCCTCAGAAAAACTCTGAGATACAGGGCTGCCTGATCAAAGGGAAAACTTACTTTTAAAGTCCTTGTCACTGCTGCCAAAATGTCCTTCCACACCTCCAAACTACTCAAGACAAAATATACCTGTCGCCAAGTCCTTCCAAGGACAACATGCCTCTTGGCCAAAAAGATGAGAGTGATGCTAAGTCCAAAGCTGTGAAATTGAATCCTCTTTCAGAGACCAGAGCCAGAACCCTTCTCCATGGATTCCTGGCACTGCCACTCTGTGGGTGACCTTGGCCAAGTCATCGGCTGCTCCCCACCCACACGCCTGCCTCACCTCCCGCACAGAGCCCTTGTAAACAAGCAAGATGTGAAGTCGTCCGTGCTGAAAAGCCCTCCACAATATTGTTATGCCTTTGCCTGGTGGTTTTACCCCTGCTTCCCAGAATCAGTGCTCAGAAGGGAAGACTACCACAGGCATGTTCTTTCATTTTCCGCCCGGGAGCCACCTCAGCCTAGTGGACGAGACCTCGCAGCTGAGAGTCAGGGGCCAGCGATGCCCATCCCAGCTCCACTCTGACCCCATTCCTCTTGGCATACTCGGTTTCTGCCTGGGCCAGGGCAGGCTGGTCCTTGGCTTCTGGGGACAGCTCAGGACGGAGGATGAATGTGAAGAGCACCCACAGAAGAGAAAGTGTGGAACAAGGAGCCCAGGAGAGAGTCACGTGTGTACATGTCCATCTAAGCCTTTGCCCCAAAACAGCAGATGTGCCAGGAGCAGTGGCTCATGCCTGAAATCTTAGTACTTTGGGAGGCTGAGGTGGGGGTATCACTTGAACCCAGGAGTTCGAGACCAGACTGGGCAACACAGACAGATCTGGTTTCTAAACACAAAAATAATTTTAAAAATTAGCCAAGCCTGGTGACACACACCTGCAGTCCCAGCTACTCAGGAGGCTGAAGTGGGAGGATTGCTTGAGCCCAGGAGGTTGAAGCTGTAGTGAGCTAGTATCACCCCACTGCACTCCAGCCTCGGCGACAGGGCAAGGCCCTCATCTCTTTAAAAAAAAAAAAAAAAAAAAAAGATAAATCAAGGAGCCCATGTGTCCCCAAAGCTCTCCTGCCATGGTGTCAGCAATGCCTTCTGAGCATATAATTCCCCCCAGACCTCAAGCCCATGAATGACCACCCCCGGTGCTTCTAATGTCACATCAAGTGCTGTGTCACTGAAGCACCCTGTACCCCATCACGTGGTGCCAGAGGCCTGGCCGTGGTGCAGCTGGACCCCCAGCTGCTGTGTGATCATGAGCAAACAGATTATGTAACCTTCCTAGCATTAGAGACGCGGAGGTGATGAATGTCCTCTGTACCTAGGGTCACTGTAAGGCTCAGGTCTCATCAGGTTTCCGCATGTGCTCTAGACATGCAGCGTCAACCAACTCCAAGTCCCCAGCCTTGCTGGCACTCCTGGCTTTCTCCCTTGTTCCTGCCCCCACAACATTACGGGGCCCAGGCCGGGCCCTGTGACCAGTGGATTCTCAACTAGCCAGAGCAAACAGGGCACGAGAACACGGACAAGGCAGAGTCACACTCCCAGAGGCGGCGTTACCGTCGAGTGCTGGGACCCAGTGTGTTCCTTTAAGGAGCACACCTGCCCTCCTTATGTGATCTGGCATTTCTTTTTAAGGGACACATAAAATTGTAATATTTATGGTGTGTATAGTGATGTTTAGATACACACATGTAAGTGATCAGATCAGGGTCATCAGCGTAGCCATGATCTCAAGCATTCCTGTCTTTGTGGTGGGAACATTCAGTGTCTTCGGAGCTTTTTGAAACTATACGATGTACTACTGTTAATTACTTTTTTTTTTTTTTTTTTTGAGATAAGAGTCTCACTCTGTAGCCCAGGCTAGAGTTCAGTGGTGTAATCTCGGCTCACTGCAATTTCCGCCCTCTGGGTTCAAGCAATTCTGCCTCAGCCTCCGAGTAGCTGGGATCACAGATACACACCACCATGCCTGGCTAATTTTTGTATTTTTGGTAGTGACGGTGTTTCACCATGTTGGCCAGGCTGGTTTCGAACTCTTGGCCTCAGGTGATCCGCCTGCCTTGGCCTCCCAAAGTGTTGGGATTACAGGCGTGAGCCACCACCATAGCCTATTGTTAATCACATTAATCCAACAACAACATGGAACAGCAGAACTCATTCCTCCTAGCTAGCTATAATTTTGTATCCTTTAACAAATCTCTCCCTCTCCTCCCCCAACCCTTCCCAGACTCTAGTATTCTCTGTTCTACTTTTGACTTCGATGAGATTAACTTTTCTTTTTTTTTAGCTTCCACATATGAGTGAGAACATGCCGTGTTTAACTTTCTGTTCCTGGCTTATTTCACTTAACGTCTTCCAGTTCCATTCATGTTGCTGCAAATGACAGGATTTCATTCTGTTTTCTGGCTGAGTAGTATTTCATTGTGTGGATGTACCAACATTTACAATGAAATACTATTTCATTCTTTAGCTATTCATCTGTTGTTGGACACTGAGGTTGATTCCATATCCTGGCTATTGTGAACAACGCTGCCAGGACCGTGGGGGTGCAGGTGTCTCTCTGATGCACTGATTCCCTCTCCTTTGGATAAGTGCCCAGTCGTGGGACTGCTGGATCATATGGCGGTTCTATTTGTAGTTTTTTAAGGAACCTCCACCATAGTGACTATACTACTTTACATTCACACCCACAGCGTATACGAGTTCCCTTTTCTCCCCTTCCTTGCCTGGGCTGGGTCTTTCTGATCGTCTGTTCCCTTGAAATCTTGATCTCGACTGAGGGAAGAAGGGTGGCAGGGGTGCGCTGGGGAGCAGGGAGGAGCCAGGCTGTGGCAGAAGAAACAACATGGTGAGCCGGTTGTGTGGAATGGAAAGGCGAGGCTGATTTTCCTGCCTCACATTCGTGCCTTTCTTCGTTAAAGGCTCCTTGGACAGAGGCTGCAGGTTTCTCAGAAGCACTGTCTAGGATCTCAACATTCTAGAAGGGGCTAGGGTAAACTATTGAGCCCCTCCCATGCTTTTTTTTTTTTTCTGAGATGGACTCTCTCTCTATTGCCCAGGCTGGAGTGCAGTGGTGTGATCTCGGCTCACTGCAGCCTCCGCCTCCGGGGTTCAAGCGATTCTCCTGCCTCAGCCTCCTGAGTACCTGGGATTACAGGCACCTGCAACCACGCCTGGCTAATTTTTAAAGTTGTTTTAGTAGAGATGGGGTTTTGCCATGTTGGTAAGGCTGGTTTCGAACTCCTGACCTCAAGTATCTGCCTCCGAAAAGTACTAGGATTACAGGCGTGAGCTACCACACCCAGCAGAGCTTGTTCTGTCACCCAGGCTGATATAATCATAGCTCACTGCAGCCTCAAACTCCTGGTCTCAAATGATCCTTACCTCAGCCTCCTGAGTAGCTGAGAATACAGGCACGTGCCACCACCCCTGGCTAATTTTTAAAACTTTATTTTACGTAAAGATGAGGTCTTGCCCAGGCTGATCTGAAACCCCTGGGCTCAAGCGATCCTCCCACCTCAGCTTCCCAAAGTGTTGGGATTACAGGCGTGAGCCACTGTGCCTGGCCCGTCTGGGCTTTTGAAAGTACTACGCTCTGAACATTTTTCTAGGTCATAAACACATATCTGTAATATCGTTTGAAATGTCTGCTCACTCTGTCGCGGTAGGGAGAAAGCTGAATTTATTTAGCTTATCTCTAGCAGACAGGCAAACCTCACGAACAAGGCTGGCCTCAGGAGCTCCTCCCCCTCCTCAGTGGCTCCATCCATCACCCGTAGGGCTCCAGCCCAAGGCCACAGGGACCACCCTCTCCAAGCCAACGTTGGTCTGAATCAGCACCCTTCTGTTGACACACCTCCTTTTAAAAGCCAATTCTTTTTTTGTTTGTTTGTTTTGAGACAGAGTCTCACTCTGTCGCCTAGGCTGGAGTGCAGTGGTGCGATCTCAGCTCACTGCAATCTCCACCTCCCAGGTTCAAGCAATTCTTCTGCCTCAGCCTCCCAAGTAGCTGGGATTACAGGCGTGCACCACTATGCTCAAATAATTTTTGTATTTTTAGTAGAGATGGGGTTTCACCAAGTTGGCCAGGCTGGTCTCAAACTCCTGACCTCAGGTGATCCACCTGCCTCAGCCTCCCCAAGTGCTGGGCTTACGGGCATGAGCCACCATGCCGGCCTAAAAGCCGTCTCATCTTACTCTGCTATTTCCTAGCCAGCTGACCCTGAGCAAGTTCCTCAGTGGGCCTGTGCCTCGGCTGGACCCTCTGTGCAATGGGGATGAGGACAGGGAAGGAAATGGGCTGGCACTAGTGCAATGCAACAACACCCGTCTAAGCACTGGGCACCTCTGCCAGCTGTTACTGTTGCCACAGTCATTATCACGGTGTCATGATTCACCTCCCGGGCTGCTCCTGGGCCTCCCTCAGGGTCAGGCGGGGAGGAACAAGAACACAAAGATAGGGAGAGCTCAGGGTTTGAGGAAGAAAGAGCTGGTGCCCCCCACTAGCTTAGAGAGCTTCCTGGGAGGCAGGAAATTCACATCCTTTTTGGAGGAGTGGAAGTGGAGGTAGAGGAAGGCCACTTGTCCTAGATCGCACTGCTGGACTGAGTCTGGGGCCAGCATGTGACCTCCCACTCACCCTGTTTGCTATGAATGTCAGCTCCCCCTCGATACTGCTGACTGCCTTTACCCTCACTGCTCCGTTTTCCGTTCCCTCCGAGGCTGCGTCACACATTTTCCACTTCAGCCTGCTGAAGCTCCAGCTCAATTCCCTCTCACCCAGCCTTGACGTTCAGCAGATCCCAGCAGAACTCAGTAGAGACCTCCACCCGCCTGAGCTCCTGAGCAGCTTAGAGGACAGCTGGCCCCCGGGCATTGGGTCCAACCCCAGAGGCATCTCCCTTTGTGTCTGTCCATGACTCTCAGCCCGGCTCCAGGCATGCCTTCTGTTTCCCGGGTCTTCCCTAGTGCAGGTGCCAGCTTGGCTCCCCTGGTGACTGCGAGCCTCTCAACACCACCCTCCTCCTCAGTGTCATCCCCCTCCTGTCTGTCCCCTCTCCCCCAGTGCAGGAGCCACAACGCCCTCCCCACCGTCCAGCCTCCAGGCTTTGCTGCTCCAGCTGGGCTCAAGCCCACTTCGTTCCAATGCCTCTGTCCCCATGGTCCACTCTCTACCACAGCCAACCTGGGCTCCCCCTACCCACCCCAGGACCTTTGCTCAGGGCTCCTCTTAGCTCTGATGAGATCCACCCCTCTGGGCCCACCATCTTACCACTGTCCTAACCTCGGTAAGAGCTAGAGGTGCAGCCTGCAAGGTGACCAGTGCATTCCTGCGCTCACTTCCCTGAAGACAGGCACCACGGTTTTAGAGTTCGAGACCAGCCTGGCCAACATGGTGAAACCCCGCCTCTACTACTAATACAAAAATTATCCAGACATGGTGGCATGCACCTGTAATGCCAGCTACTCGGGAGGCTGAGGTGGGAGAACTGCTTGAACACAGGGGGCAGAGGGCGCAGTGAGCTGAGATCGCACCACTACACTCCAGGCTGGGGACAGAGAGGCTCCATCTCAAAAAGCTATATAAATTCCTTGAAACACCTGTCATAGCATTTTTGCATATGGTAGGCACCCAAATTCTATTGTACAACAAAATATAAAAACCCTTAAGCAAATAAATTCTGTAAAAAGCAGGTATTTAAGACACAGACACCAGGCCCTTCTTAACTGTTGAGGTCTGGGGTTCCCTCAGGCCATGTGTGGTCCAACTCTGATCAGAGTTTTAGATGGAAGGGCAGCTGCCATCTGCCAAGCATGCCTTCCCCACAGAAGACAACCACAGAGCCTCCCAAGTCTTTGGAGCCATCCCTGAGACCAGCTAGGAGGCCAAGGACACCAAGGGCCTCCTTTCCCCAGAGCTGGTTACAGACCTACCTTGGAGCCCTGCCTCGTGGTGGCAGAGTCTGAGTGGACCCTGGCTGCCCAGGGCAGCCAAGTACCGAATGAGGGGGGAAAGGACAGAAAAGCAAGATCATTAACACTGCTCAGCTCTGAGACCAGGCAGATATTCGCAGCAAACCGAAGACTCGAAACCTACAAAAAGACTTGAAACCTACAAAAAGACTCCTTTTAAATGGCAGTGACTTAACTTTTGGAGGGCCACATGCACCTTTGAGAAGCTGGTGGCTGCCACATCCACTGTCCACAAACACAAACACACACACACAACCACTTAGTTTCCAGGCTCGTGGCTACCCCCAAACCTGCCAGGCCTATCTCTGGCGGGGTGTTCACACGCTTTGAGGTAAGACCCCTCTTTTATAAACACCGTTCCTCAATTTGCTTCTGTTAGAAACAAAAATGCTCGTTCCTCAGTGCCACAGAGAAACAGCACACGAACACAAATTTTAATTTTCTCACAAGGCCATTTTTACTTCTACAGAAGGGTGTGTCTTGCAGATGGCGCCATAGCCAGAGCACATCTGAACGAGGGAGGGGAAGGCGTTCTTATTCCTGACGCAGGCAGCCCCTACTGCTGTGTCGTTCCCCTACTGGCTAAAGTTGGACCGCACAGTCTAAGCTAACTCCCATCAGCTCTTTTAAAGAGAGCAGTGGTAACAGTGATGGGGTGGGTATCTTGGCAGGAAGGATGGTTACAGAACAGGTCAGCGCAGGGGGACCAGGGGGGACTTAGGTCAAAGCAGGTGACCAGGGGAACAGATGAGAAGTACCGATTAGAACTGGCGGGAAAGCTGTTTACCGAAATTCGAGGCAAGAGGGTGAAGAGAACCAGGAAGTTAAACTTTAAAATGGAGAATTAAAGAATAAGACAGCTGAACATGCTGACATACGGATTCTTTGAAGAGAAACCTGGAGCTCACTAAATCTAGCAGCTTCTCAGAGCAAACACACGCTCAACCTGACTTGCTGGGGCTCCTTCTGGAAGCCTTCCCTGGGCTCCAGTCTGACCTGGCTGGCCAGGGAACAGCTCAGCCCTTAGATGTAAGGTGGGATTCTTCGGCGTGGGGTCTGTGTATCCTTCCCTCTGCTGCTGCACAGCCATGCGCCAACAAATGTACCAGGCCCCAGGGCGTGGGCTCCAGGGATTCTAGCCCACTCAGGCTGCAGGGTCCAGGTGGGTGGGCCCTGGGGGGTCTTAGGGGCACCAGCTTCATCTGCCTGCTGCTCTGAGACATCCATGCTCCTGACCGTCTCTCCATAGGGAAGTCTGAGTCCAACCCCCTTCCCTCCTCCCAGCAATCTCAGGGTAGCTCAACTGCCTGCTTACCCTGTCCCCAACACTGAGGTGGTCAGAGCCTCCACACTTCCTGTTCAGACCCACAGGCAACAAAAACAAAACCTTGGCCAAGCACTCACAATATCAGACATTCACTAAAAAGCATGTACAGGCCAGGCGCAGTGGCTCACGCCTGTAATCCCAGCACTTTGGCTGGCTAAGATGGGTGGCTCACTTGAGCTCAGGAGTTCGAGACCAGCCTGGGCAACATGGTGAAACCCCATCTCTACAAAAAACTTAGCTGGGCATGGTGGCTGCTTGGGACACTGAGGTGGGAGGATCGCTTGGGCCCAGGAAGTGGAGGCTGCAGTCATCTGTGATTGCACCACTGCACTCCAGCCTGGGTGACAGAGTGAGACTCTGCCTCAAAAAATGAATAAAAATTATATCTAAGTACAAATCTCAATCCATATGCTAACTTTTCATACCATTCCTAGCACCAAAGTTGTACTGGGCACCCCTCTGGAGACAACTGCTCTATGCCAGCTTTGGCAGGCGGCAGCAGCGCCTGGAGAGTCCTGAAACTCTGGTGCCCACACCTGGGCCGCTCCAGCACGTGGGTCTAGGCAGCTGCCTTCTACCAGGCTCCCTGGGCATCACCTGCTGCCAACCCACAGCCGGAACATCCTTGGTGGCTGGGTGGGCCCTGGGATGGAATGAGGATGTCACGTGAGTCAGAGCAGCAACATTTGGCCCCCATTTCCTTGGGGGTCCCCCTGAACTCCCGCTCTCCTCTTCAGCCTACACTACACCCAGAACTCTCACCATTCCTGGGGCAGCTGGTCCCTTAGCTTAGAACACCTGTGCACACCCCACCCTGCTGCCACTACCTGACCGGGGCTTACACTCCCCAGCACTGTCCTCCAGAGCGGGCTTCTTCACCCTCCCTAACCTTGATCTAACTCTGCCCTCCCCTCTTGAAAAAGACCATCCTAGCCACGCAGCCACTTGCCCATGGTCCCTGGTTTGTGAGCCTGTGCATGCTGCAGGGGACAGAGGGCACGTCCAGGGCATACACCCCTCCTGCCCCTACCCCCGCCACGTCTGCCTGTCTTTGCTTCCTTCTTTTGATATCCTCCTCCCTGCCATTGCTTCTGTCCTCGCAGCTGCCTGCGAAGCCTCGGGCACACCTCAAGGACGTTTTGAAACCCCTCCTCCCTATACACACGCCCCAGTGGTTCTGCATCAGGACTGGGGCGGCTGCCTGTGCCTCTCTGTCTCCCAAGAGTCATCTATGCCCTGTTCTCCATGTGCTCAGGTGTCGCCACAGGGTTTGAGCCTCTCAACCCACACCAGTGGCATGCACCTAGCAAGCTGGCTGGGACAGCAGGAAGGAGGGAGGCAGGTACCCAAGCCCACCTGCAGCTCACAAACCACAGGCCAGGACTGCGTAAGTGGCTGGCTCTGCACCGCCAGAAGGGTACAAATGCCGGAGGCCCCAGAGGCTCCCAGGTGGGCACTGTCCTCAGATCCCAGACGGGGAGATACGAGTCATTGGGAGAGCTCCTTCCAGCACCTGCCACAGCTCCAGGCCGCGCGTGTCTCTCCCTGCTCTTCCGGTCTCCAGGCCTTGGGAGCTGCCAGCAATTCAGGGGCCAGTGACTCCCCTGGCAGAGCTTGTCCCTCCGAGGAGACAGTTCAAAACCGAGCCAGAGAGCTCCAGTTCTCTCCACAGCCCCTTCCTCGACCTACCATGGGGCCCCGTATCCTGACATCTTGCATATGCGTTTCACGTCGTCACATGATTACTTCTGAATTCTGGTTATTTGGAAAGTCTATCTGCTGTTCATTATTTGCTAGAAGCGCATCAAGTGGACTGCCTTTGGACGGCACCCTGGCAGTTGAGGAGGGGGTGCTTGCTCACCACACCGTGCTGCGGGGGCCCCTTCCTTCCACACTGCCCGGCACTGAAATGCGCAGTCCGGCCCCTGCCTCCTCCACCACAGGGATAAGGTCCTGCTTCTCCTTTATGACCCCTGGGGCAGAGCCAGCCACCCCACTATCGCTTGTTGAAACACAGACAAGCCCAATACGAAAATCAAGATGAACAAAACTGACAATACAAATCAATCACATGCTTCGCACGACTCGCCAACAGTTTCTTTAAAAAGCATCACCCTCGCCCCCTGGCACGGAAGGCCTGATCCAGCGCACATGAATCTGATGCTGTGTTGCTTTTTCTAAGCACGTGTCCTGAACACAGAGCCGTTTTTGACGATGTGCTGTGTGTTTCCTCGGGCAGCCCCCCATCTGTCTGGTCCCTGTCACTGTCTCGCAGGAACCAGGCCACCCTTGGCTGTGCACCCCGGGAACCAGCAGCTGTTTCCCTCTTGGCTGTTGGTCCCCGTCTAGCTGGAGCTGGAGGGCAGGTTCTGGGAACATGTGGAAAGATGTTACCACGGAGGTCTTCTAGGAGAACGTGGCTTTCGATATTGCCACCCAAGCCAGAGGGGAGGTTTATTCTCTGCATGCAGAGAGCTCCTGGCTTCACCCTTGAGTTCAGAAGCCGGCCCAAGCAGCCCGAGCTGCCAAGTAGATCAGCTGGCTAAGTGGCTCCAGGCATGGTACTGCCTGAATGGTGAGCCCAAAGCTAATTTCCAGCCAGTAAATGTGAAGGACTTCGCTGGGTGAGAGGAAGCTGGGCCAGCGGCGCGTTTCAACACTGCTGAAACTGAGACACGGAATGCTTCCCATTTGTGCTGGCCTTCCTGAAAAGGATGAGGACTGGGGCATCTCTTACCATCCCTTATCCTAAAAGCCATCACCTCAGAGTGAATGATCTTTGCCAACCACAGCTCCAGTCCTACCAGCTGCGAGAGCTGCTAGGGAAATACCTCCCGGAAATCCTTCCCAGGGCAGACAGAAATCGGACTGTTTACTAAGCCAATTGCCTCTTGTAGACACCAAGCCATTTAACAAGCCTACAGCAGCCAAGAGGAAAAGGAGCCAGCTCGCCGCATAACAAGCCAGCCTGTATGAACCCCCACTGTGTCGTCCTGCTGTGACCTCTGGGTCACAGCCCTGGTTGCCCAAAGTCGCCTGTGGGCCTTTTAAAACTGCAAAAGCCGAAGTCTGAGCCAGACCCTCTGTATCAGGGACCCAGACCTGAGTAATCGTTCAGAATCTTCCAGGCAATTCTGCTCTGGGCCAGAATGGGGAACTGTGACCGAGAAAGTCACAAACCTGCATCACTTCAAGGAGAGCCGGACAGTGGAGAATAGGCCACTAACGTCCCTGTGGGATCTGCTCCGGGATCCTACCCTGGGATGTCCTGGGTTTATCCCGAGTTGGCCGAGCATGGAAAGGGTGACTGGGAACACGAGAAGGCAGCCTGGCTGTACTGGGTCAAATCGTGTCCCCCTCCAACGCACCTCTAGTCAGATCCTGGAATATGACTTTATTTGGAAATAGGGTATTTTTTGATATATCAAGATGAAGTCACACTGGATTAGGGTGGGCCCTAAATCCAATGGTTGATGTCCTTATAAGAACGGAGAAATTTGGCCGGGCGCAGGGACTCATGCCTGTAATCCCAGCACTTTGGAAGGCCGGGGCAGACGGATCACCTGAGGCCACGAGTTTGAGACCAGCCTGGGCAACATGGCAGAACCGTATCTCTGCTAAAAATACAAAAAATTAGCTGGGTGTGGTGGCACATGACTGTAATCCTAGCTACTAGGGAGGCTGAGGCAGGAGAATTGCTTGAACCCAGGAGGTGGAGGCTGCAGTGAGTCGAGATGGCACCATTGCACTCCAGCCTTGCTGTCTCAGAAAAAAAAAAAAAAAAAGAACAGGGAAATGTGGACACAGAGACACACAAGAGAGAAGGCCATGTGAAGAAAGGCGGAGACGGGAGTGATGTGTCTACAAACCAAGGCACATCAAGGAGGGAGGCATGGAAGAGATTCTCCCTTGGAGCCTCCAGCAGGAACCAGCTCTGCAGACGCCTTTTCAGACTTCCGGCCTCCTGAGCTACAGAGAATCCATTCCTGTTCTTTTAAGCCCCCGGTTTGTGGTCATTTGTCACAGTGGCCACAGGAAGCGAATGCCTTGGGCTCTGCAGTGCAACTCTGGCATCTGATGGGGCCTCTGAGCCAGGATGGGGTGAAAACTGTTAGCTACAGGATGATTTTGATACAAACGCCAGGCGGCCCAGGCAGGGGGGAGGCAGGCACGGAGGAGGCGGGAGGAATGAACGGCCGCCCTCCAGCCTCTGCCATCCTGGATCCACACCCCACGCAGAAACAGCTCCCAGCTCAGTGGCGGCCTTGACTCACGCCAGGCAAGGACAGAACGGCTGCCTGGACATTCTCCCACACAGCTGAGGAGTGTGGGGGGGGGGGGGTCCCAAGGCCCGGCTCCTACGAACCCAACCCCCAAGTCCTTCTGGCTGCGGCTTCCCAGCCTTCACTTCAACCTGCCCCACCACGTGCTGGTTGTGGGGGAGCCTGGACAGGCCTGCACCCCCTACCTCGAGGCACCCCCAGAGAAAGGCCCATTATGGCTCCCTCATCAAAGGAGCCTCAACTTTGACCCCAGATCCTGCTGAGCACCAAGGCTAAACTGGAGAAAAGACCTGGATTTTGTGGAAACTGGGATACAGGCACACGCCACGCCCTCCACCCAGGTGGCCTGAGCCACCCAAGACCTGTGACCCCAATAGACTGGAGGAACTGGAAACTTCCCCAGCTGGGCAGGCAGCTCCCAGGCCAACCCGGTGGAGTATGGGAAGGGCGTGGCTGACAGCAGGAGAAACAGAAACTCCCACCTCCAGTCTGGGCAGGTGAGCGGGCTTCCCGGCCTTGCTCCATCTGCCCTGGACAGGTCACTCGGCTGAGACTCAGCCACGAGAATGAAGGAGGGCAAGGGGCTTCCGAGACCACCGGCTGTGTAGCCAGACTTGCCCCAGGAAAACCACGCTGACCAGTACCAGGGCTGCAGAGGCTTGAGGTGTGGGACTAGGGTGGAAACTCCGGGCCAGCGGGTTCCTCCCATTTCTGCTGGTCCTCCCCCTCCACGGACCAGAACAAATAACTGGGTCCCTCCTCCCTCCCTCCATGGCGCCTGTCTTTTGGGGGCTAGGAGTCCTAAGGTTGCGGGTATTTGTTGGGGAATCTGAGCAGCCGCAGGGTCCCACGTGCCGGGTCCAGTCACCAAAGTCTCCAGCTTTTGTGGACGTCCCGACAAAGCAGACACTCAGGGGTCCGGGTCCCTGCCCAGCCAGTTTGCAGGGCCTCGAGGGCAGGGCACCAGCAAGGAGCCAGGCCAGGGGACGCCACAGGCCTTTCTCACCTGCCCCTCTGGTGCCTGTGGAACCTGCCTCGGGTAGGGGGGGCTTCCATCCCACCCAGCCTTGATCGGGGAGCCCCAAAATGGGGCGGGTGGGAGAAACCCCGGCAGAGAAGCCCTTCCCCACCCAGCCCCAAGCCGAAAGGAGCCCAACTCCCACCTCCTCTGCGAAAGTTTCTTCCTGGGGTCCCCAGTCCTCCAGCCCCCCCGCCCCCACGCCGTGTCCCCCACGCTCCCCGCCCCCAGCGCTGGCATCCCAGGGCCCGCCGCCTGCCAAAACCCAAGCCATTCCCTGGCTCCCTTTCCTGGGGCTGGAGCTGCGGCGGAATTTCGGTGGAATTTTGAGGCTGAGACGCATCTCGGCAAAGAGGAAAAGAAAGGGAGAGGAGGGAGGGGGGAAAGAAAGTCGGCTCTGGGCGTCCACTTGCAGGATTCGAGAAGCCGCCGAGGAGCGGGAGGCGGGCGCCGGGGTCCCTCGGCCCGCGGCAGGCGGGCGGGGCGTCCGCGAACCAACCCTCGGGGGTCGCAGGGGAGGTGGGGCCCCGCGCCGGGGCGGGGGTCGCCGCTCCTTACCTACACCCGCGTTCCAGACCCCCTGTTGCGGGTGCACCGGG
>NW_022436988.1:4062553-4109770 GCF_009761245.1 Sapajus apella | reverse complement strand
GGGCCGCGGCGCCCATGGCGGGCCGGGGGGCTGGGCGGGCGGGGGCCGCCGCCGGGGGTCCGGGCGCTGCTCGCGGCGGCGGGCCGGGGGCGCGGGCCGGGGCTGAGCCGGGGCCGAGGCGGGCCCCTCCCGCGCGGCGCACCCTCCTCACCTGCCCCGCTCGGCCGCGCAAACTTTCTCTCTCCTCTTTGTCTCGGGGGCGCGCGGGAGGGGCGCGGGGCGCAGTTCGCCGGGCGGGGCGGCGGGTAGGGGGCGGCGGGCGGGCGGCGCTGCGGCTCTCGGCGGCTGCGCTGCCTTCTATGGATGTGTTTGCTGCGGGCTCGGGCCGGGCCGCCGTTTTATTGCGCTCGGAGGATTGTCTGCTCCTCCTCCCGGTGGCTGGCGGCCAATGCAGGCTCCGGGCGCTCCCAGCAGCCCCCTCCTCCCCCTCCGCCCGCGCCTCCCCCGAGCCCGCGCTTTTGTTGCGCCCGGCCTGGCACGTCGGGGGCTTCCCGCACCGCCCAGCGCCCGCGGCCCGCACCCGCGTGGGGTCCCACAGTCACCAGACCCCCGACCCCAGCCCCCGGCGCGTGGCCTCCTGCGCCCGGGGGCCCTGGCTCAGCACGTGGGACTCGCGCCTGGTCCCTCCGGGGCCCGGGGAGACCCACCCGCCGCCCCCCTAGAGGGCGACGCCGCCCCGGGGTCCCTCAGAGTCCAGCCTCGGGGCGAGCCCAGGGATGTGCCCTTTGGAGCCGAGGCCGTTCCGTGTCGCCGCCGCCTCCCCATTCCTGTGGGCGGGTGGCCTATGAGACACTGACAGGATCCCTTTTTCAAATGGAGGCCTTAGAATTTTAAGTGCGCCTGACCACTTTAGTTGGGGGGTGGGGGGTGTGGTTACTGGGAACAAAACAGGATTTTATATAAACTGGCCATATTTTTGACCAGCCAACAAGAGGCGGGGGGTGGGCCGAGGCGCCCGGGAGCCAGCAGGATCGCAGCGGAGGCATTGGCGGGGCTCCGCTCAGTTTCCTCTCTTAGCCGGCAAATGTGGGAGCCGAGGGACTTTTCCCAAAACAATTTTGTGTTCCAGGAAAGACCCAGGCACATGAAGGTATGAACATGTGTAGGGTGGTGAGGCGGGCCTCCTGGCTGTGAACAACCTGCCAGCGCCTGGCTGTGGGCACCCACCCTGCGCATCTGGTGTGTGCCCCGCCGGGCTCCGTGGACACTGCTGCGCTCGGGTCAGCACTCTAGCCCTCAGAGTGTCGCAGTCCAGCTAGGAAGATGGAAGCCCAGGAAGATGACACAAGAAGCATCAGGGCCGGGCACGGTGCCTTGCGCCTGTAATCCAAGCACTCTGGGAGGCCGAGGCGGGAGGATCACTTGAGGCCAGGAGTTCGAGACCAGCCTGGCCACATTTAGTAGCCACAGTGAAACTCCATCTCTACTAAAAATACAAAAATTAGCCGGGCGTGGTGGCAGGCGCCTGTAATCCCAGCTGCTCGGGAGGCTGAGGCAGGAGAATCACTTGAACCCGGGAGGGGGAGTTTGCATTGAGCGGAGATCTCACCCTTGAGCTCCAGCCTGGGTGACAGAGTGAGACTCCGTCTAAAAAAAAAAAAAGAAGAAGAAGAATCACCCACTTAACTGTGCGGTGCTGACTTGAGGTATGAAACTTTGGAAAATACTGAAAGAATGGAAAAACAGCTTCTTTCTGTTCATGTATGCTTTGTAACAGACAACTCCAAGAAAAGTTAAATAGGCAGTGACCTTGCTTCTAGCACCCTGAGAAATGCAAAGTCGTTTCTTCGGTTTTTGTTCGGGCGAAATGGAGTTGTGTCGTCCACGAAGTGATGTTTGAAGCTAACTTTTCAAAGTGCAGTTAATTCTGAAAATTGTTCCCTGCTGGCTGCTTGAAGCCAGTTCATTACTTTCTCTCCTTCTTTTTGGTTACAAGGGGAACGAAATGCTGTTGAACTTGACAGAAGTCCGGAATCAGTTCATCAGTTCATGATGGAAACAGGCAGCGTAGGGGCTCTCGGTCTTTTAAACAGGCTCTATTCGTAAGTGTGATCAGGTACGTGTATTAGGTAACAAACACCTTACAGCAGGTGTGGTGCCGACAACCAAGGGGGAGGGGCTCACATGGGATGTACCTGGGAGGAGAGGGCGCCAGGGCTCCAGGGTGAGGGGCACAGACTGGAACTTCCAGCCCAAAGCCTCACCTCGGCGTCCTGGACGGCCCTCCCCCAAGTCATCCCCACCAGCACACAAACAGGCTGGAATTGCTCCCGGGAAGAATTAAACAGAAATCTTGCCAGGTGCAGTGGCTCACGCCTGGAATCCCAATACTTTGGGAAACTAAGGTGGGAGGATTGCTTGAGGCCAGGAGTTTGAGACCAGCCTGAGCCACATAGTGAGACCCCGTCTCTACCAAAAAAGTTAGCTGGGCCTGATGGCGCACACTTGTAGTCCCAGCTACAGGAAGCTGTGGTGGGAAGCTTGATCCTGGGGAAGTCGAGTCTGCAGTGAGCCGAGATCGCAACGCTGCACTCCAGCCTTGGTGATGGGGTGAGACCCTGTCTCAAAACGAAACAAGAGTCTCGTCTCCCCTCAATTCCCCCACCAGAGAGAACCCTACTTTTCTGCTTTCCCTACCATGATCTCCTCCAAGCAGGTCTCTGTACCGGAAGTTTTCAGCTTTCTTTTCCTCCGTTTTCTCTTGGTTCTCTCTCCCGCACTCTCCCTCCTCCTTCCCTCCCTCTGTCCATCAACAAATACTCATTTGAGCGTCTGCTGTATCCTGGACACCGTCCTGAGAGTGAGACATTCAGCGTCTACAGAACAGAGGAACGTCCCTGAGACAGCAGGTGGAAACACGCAAGACCCCAAGGCTGGAAAGTGCTGGTCTTGGTGGAGCCCCTGGTGTGGCAGAGGAGTGAGAGGAAGGAGGGCTGAGGCAGGAGGCCAGGAGCAGGGGCTGGGAGGGGACGTGGCGGAGGGCAGCCAGGCCGCCAGGAGGATGTGCATTTAGCTTTGAGTGCGGTGGGAGCCTTCAGAGGGTTCTGGGCAGAGGGGTAGGATCGGACGCATCCTCTAGAAGGATGGGACTCTGGGGGATGGCCTGGGTGGGGGCGGGGAACTCAATGAGAGGGCAGGTGCCTGACATCCAGAGACTCCAGAGCCACGGAATGGTGAACACGGAACCTCTCTCTGGTGCAGTCCTGTGAATGGCTGACCTGCGGCTGCAAAGTCAGGAGCAGAGGGGACTGAGGTCTGAGGGGCTCAATGACTCTCCCAAGGGCACAGCAGGGATGGGGAGAGGCTGGTCCCAGAAGGCAGGCCTCCCTCGCAGCCCATGGCCCCCAGCTCACTGACCCAGCCCCCAGCTTGCTGACCCAGCCATTTCCCTGCACTTGGGGCCCTCAGGGTCTCGGCTCCTGGGCCAGCTTCTGTCACACCGACCTCCCTCCGCCTTCCCTTCCAGTTCGGTCCTCCCATCTCAAAACCAAGGAAACTGCGGCCTCAGACCAGGAGCCTGCTGAAGACAGGGAGTAGCGGGGGAATCTGGCTCATGGCAGCACAAAGACTCTTGCTTTTGCTTTTTTTTTTTTTTTTTTTTTTTTTTTTTTTTTTTTTTGAGATACTGGGTCTCACTCTGTCACCCAGCCTGGAGTGCAGTGGCATGATCTCAGCTCACTGCAACTTCTGCCTCCCGGGCTCAAGTGATCCTCCCACCTCAGCCTCCTTCATAGCTGGGACCACATGTGTGCACCACTACACCCAGCTAATGGTTGTATTTTCTGTAGAGACGTGGCTTCTGCAAGCTGCTCCTTCTCCTTCTCTGTGCTCTGTGGCCAGGAAGGCTCGACCATGCAAGATGAACTTGAACACAGGGAAGGGCTGCCACCCATGGGGGGGGGACAGGGTCTGCATGCCCCACACCCAGGGCCAGAGAGGAAGGAGGAAGGCAGACCCTAGGCTGGGAGCTACCCCCACTGCTTCACTCCTTTTTTTCTTTTTTTGAGACAGACTCTTACTCTGTCACCCGGGCTGGAGTGCAGTGGCATGATCTCGGCTCACTGCAACCTCTGCCTCCCGGGCCCAAGCAATTCTCCTGCCTCAGCTTCCTGAGTAGCTGGAATTATAGGTGCCCACCATCACACCAGGCTAATCTTTGTATTTTTAGTAGAGACGGGGTTTCACCATGTTGTCCATGCTGGTCTCAAACTCCTGAGCTCAGGTGATCCACCCGCCTCGGCCTCCCACAGTGCTGGGAACACAGGCGTGAGCCACCACGCCCGGCCCATGCTTCAGTCCTCACCAGCCGCCTTCACCTCTCATCTTGATATTGGTGGGTAGGCTAACAGGCGGACCATAAGGTACACCCAGCCCAGCTGCAGCCTGGGGGACCTTGGCTTGGAGCAGCTTCAGAGAAAAGGCTTTCAGCCTCTTAGGACAGACAAAGCATGAGGGAGGCCTGTGGAGTACAGGGGGTGGGGTGGGGGGTGGTTTTAAGGGCCCCTCAGACCACACCCCAGGGGCTACCACTTCCCACCAGGAACATCGCCTTGCTCCCCCACCCCCTTGAAGAGACCTTCCCGGCAGAGCACAGCAGAGACGTCAGGCATGTGTGCACCCACGCCCAAACACGGCCGGCAAACACATCCCAGGCTGGACCTAGTGAATGCTATTTGGGGCCAGAGGAAGTGCCAAGGCCTCCTCCCTGTTGCTCCCGTCTCAGGTCATCTCCTGCCGGGTTGGCAGGAGGACGCCTGCTCTTCTCCAAGGCCTCGCCCTCCCAGGCTGGAGGAGAGCCATCTGCCCCTGAGCAGGTCGTGTTCACTTTCTGGAGACAGCTTGAGTGGACCCGAAGCCCCCATGCTCTTTCCAGCAGGTCTGGAGAGCCAGATGTTCTCATCAGGAGAGGGCATGGATGCTGGCCCCACACGCCCCGGGAAACTGACCCCTGCCGACGGCCAGAGCTCCGGCAGCCAGGAGAACACCACGTCCCAGGCAGTCTCTGTTAGCAGGGAGCTGGCAGCTGTAGGGGAATGTGGGGAGCGGGTCTGAGGCTGGCTGGCTGGGAGGTTTCTGTAGTCAGGTGACATGTGGCTCTCAGAGAGGAGCAGGCAGCCCATCTGTGCCTCCCCATCCAGCCAGGCCTCAGACTCTTGGTCACAATAGGCACCCAGCCCTGGTGTCCCTTCCCAGCGTCCACCGGTGGGGCTGTTCGGCATAGGAAGTCCTGAAGATGACGGTGGATTTCATTATTAATCTTCCTCATTAGGGGCCGGGCTTCTCAGCCTTCGCACAGTTGACATTTGGGCCAGATCCCTGTTTGCGGGGGGGCTCTCCTGGGCACTGTAGGGTGTTCAGCAGCACCCCTAGCCTGGACCCACTGGATGCCACCCTCACCCTCTCCAATTATGACAACCAAAAATGTCTCAAGACACTGCAAAACAGCCCTGGCTGAGAACCGCTAACTTAAACTCAGAAAAGTCTGGTCCTGAGCGAAGCAAGATGCAGAGACATAGGAACAAAGAGTTCTATTTTGTAGGACAAACAAGAATGCAGGTGGAAGAGTGAATGTACCTGCAACCTGGAGGCCAAGGCACGCACCACGCTCCCGGCACTGACAGAGGAGAGGGCCCAGGCACAGCATAGGAAAACGTTTTTTTTAAAGATGGAGTCTCTCTGTCGTCCAAGCTGGAGTACAGTGGTGCTATCTCAGCTCACTGCAACCTCCCTGCTCCCTCAGGTTCAAGCTATTCTCCTGCCTCAGCCTCCCAAGTAGCTGGGATTATAAGCACCTGCCACCACGCCTGGCTAATTTTTGTGTTTTTAGTGGAGATGGGGTTTCACCATATTGGTCAGGCTGGTCTTGAACTCCTACCTCAAATGATCTGCCCACCTTGGCCCCACACAGTGCTGTAATTGTAGGCGTGAGCCACTGCGCCTGGCCAAAAAAAATTTTTTTAAGTGTCCCTGCTGTGGACACTGTCTCACGCCTATCATGTCAGCACTTTGGGAGGCTGAGGCAGGAGGATGGTGTGAAGCCAGGAAGTTGAGACCAGCCTGGGCAACACAGCGAGACCCCCACCTCGATAAACAGTTAAAGAAATTAGGGCTGGGTGTGGTGGCTCATGCCTGTAATCCCAGCACTTTGGGAGGCCGGGGAGGGCGAATCACCTGAGGTCAGGAGTTTGGACCAGCTGGACCAACATGGCAAAACCCTGTCTCTACTAAAAGTATAAAATTAGCTGGGCATGGAGCCACATGCCTATAATCCAGCTATGTGGGAGGTTGAGGCAGGAGAATCGCTTGAACCCAGGAGGCAGAGGTTGCAGTGAGCCGAGATCACGCCATTGCACTCCAGCCTGGGCAACGAGAGCGAAACTCCATCAGTGGGCAAGGCCAGGTACAGTGGCTGATGCCTGTAATCCCTGCACTTTGGGAGGTCAAGGCAGGTGAATCACTTGAGGCCAGGAGTTCCAGAGCAGCCTGGCCAACATGGCGCAATCCTGTCTCTACTAAAAACAGAAAAAATTTGCTGGGCGTGGTGGCATGTCTGTAGTCCCAGCTACCCGGGAGCCTGAGTCATGAGAATCATTTGAACCCAGGAGGCAGAGTTTGCAGTGAACTGAGATAGAGCCTCTGCACTGCGGGCAACAGAGTGAGAGTCTGTCCAAAAGAGAGAAAGGGCAAAAATGAAAGAAAAGGGAGGAAGGGAGGTAGGGAGAGAGGAAGGAGGGAAGGAAAGAAAGGAAGAAAGAAAAAGAACAAAAGAAAGAGACAGAAAGGAAAAGAAAAGAAAGAAGTTAGCTGGGCATGGTGGCACATGCCTGTAGTCTCAGCTATTTGGGAGGCTGAGGCAGGAGGAGCACCTGAGCCCAGGAGTTCAAGGCTTCAGTGAGCTATGATTGGGTCACTGCGCTCCAGCCTGGGCAACAGAGCAAGAGACTGAGACTGACTCTTTAAAAAAAAAAAAGTTTCCATAATGAAACAGCATGTATAATATTTCATTTATGTGAGGTCAAACATGTGGGTCTAGAAACAAGTATCCAGGCCGGGCGCGGGGCTCACACCTGTCATCCTGGCACTTTGGGAAGCCACGGCAGGAGGATTGCCTGAGCCCAGGAGTTTGAGACCAGCCAGGGCAACATGGCGCAACCCTGCCTCTACAAAAAATACAACAATTAGCTGGGTGTGGTGGCAGCACATGCCTGCAGTTCCAGCTACTTGGGAGGCTGAGGCAGGAGGATCACCCTGGTTGCTTGAACCCGGGACATGGAGGTTACAGTGAGCTGAGATCGCGCCTGGGTGATAGAGTGAGACCCCGTCTCAAAAAAAGAAAAAAATAAAGAGGCATACAAAGGTGTTCACTGAAGGGTTGGTGGGTACGCCTGGGCAGTGGGGACCCAGGTAGGTGGGTGTCTTCTGTCCTGCTCCGTGTGCAACAGGTGGTATAACGTTCAGCCCTGAGGCGGGCAGCCCGGGGTGGGGGGGTACAGATGTTTCCCACACTTTCTGTTTAACGCTGTTAAAGGCTTCATGGCCACAGGCATCAGGGTTCACTTTTTAAAGATCCTGCTCCACCTTCCAGCCACTCTTGGTTCATGCCTCCCTATGGGTTTTTGTTTATTGCTCAGGCTGGAGTTCAGTGGTGTGACCTGGGCTCACTGCAACCTCCCCTCCCAGGTTCAAGCAATTCTCCTGCCTCAGCCTCCTGAGTAGCTGGGATCACAGGCATGCGCCACCATGCCCAGCTAATTTTTTATATTTTTAGTAGAGACAGGGTTTTGCCATCTTGGCCAGGCTGGTCTTGAACTCCTGACCTTGTGATCCGCCTGCCTCAGCCTCCCAGAGTGCTTACAGGCACGAGCCTCTGCACCCGGCCCTCCCTTTGGGCTTTGTTTTGCAGAGTCCGTTGGTATATTCCATACCATCCTATAGGCCATCTTTGGGAAAGTGGGACTTCGGCCTGTCTCCATCACCTCCATCTCCTATCACCCCAACCTGCCTCCCCTCCGCAGACAGGCGCCCCACAGGGCAAAAGCAGCCATGAGCCAGGCAGGGCACCTCCCTTTAGAAAACCTGCTTGGAGTCCAGCCTCTGCACACCCCTTGTGCAGGGCACAACCTTCACAGCCCCCGGCAGCAGCCCCAGAGCCAGCCCTGTTGCCATGGTCACGTCTCCCGTGACTCCAGAAGAGGAGAGGCAGAGAGGCTGTCCTCGTGGTGAGCAAGAAGTCCATGACATCATTGACTCCATAGAGAGAGCCCATAGGCCGGGCACGGTGGCTCATGCTTGTAATCCAAGCACTTTGGAGGCCAAGGCGGGTGGATCACCTGAGGTCGGGAGTTCAAGACCAGCCTGACCAACATGGTGAAAATCCGTCTTTAAAAAAAAAAAAAAAAAAAAAAAAAAAGAGAAAGAGCCTATAGAGCCAAGGTTGTTCAGCTGTTCTGCTGCAGCTAAACCACGTGGAGCAGGTGACTCAGATTGAAGGCACATGAACCCTTCTTCCAGGGAGGCCGCCCTGATACAGCAGTGGTTAACCCCAGAGCCAGGCAGCCTTTGCAGACTTTGCTTCACGTGGGCTGGAATGGCAGTGCCTCTCCTTCCTGTGGCCAGGTTTTGCCTCTTCTTTAACTCAGAAGCACCTCCTAAACAACAAGGGCAGTTTGGGCAGGCCCCTGAGCCCTCCTTCAAAGGGCTCCTGCAGCTGGGACACCCGAGAGTTGATGCCGCTGAGCTCTGCTGTCTCTCCCCACCTGTCTGTCCCCACACCTGCGACGCCGGCTCTCCTGGACCCTCCTGTCGCCTGGTTCCCATGAGGACAACGAGGAATCCCCACGAGATGCCGGGATTGGATGCTCCAGGCCTGGTGCTCGTGTTTCCTCATGCCCGGGCTATTTCCTTTGGGCCCCGGGCACGCGGTCATGTGCTTCCTTTCATGGGCGGGTTGGGGACCAGGGCCAGTGAGCAGAGCGGTCTCTAGGGCTTCTCCACCGCTGGCTCTCCCCAGGAAGCAGCCTCAGCTGGCGTTCTGGGGACTGGGGCTGGCCACCAGGGAGGGGTGGACAGTGCAGGAGCCGGCTGCCCGGCTCAGCAGGGATTTGTGGAGGCTGACTGGCATGGTTTTGGGTCCGACTTGCCTGGAAGCCTGGCCAGGGGTGGCTCAGGTTTCCCGCCAGCTGGGCTTCCTCCTCCTCCGTGTGAGTGACGCCCCACCACCATGATGTCATCACCTCGTACAAACAGAAGGGAGACTGGCTTGGTGGAGCTGGCAGCCGTCCCACGCTGAGTGCAGCAGTAAATTTCATTTCAAGGCTATGATTAGGTCTGTGCCCAAGAAAGTCCCCTCTCTCCTTCCCTCTCCCCAGGCCTGGTTTTCTCCCTCTGTTCCGGTCCTGCCTGCCCTTCCTCCCTTCGCTCCCCTCTGGTCCTTCCTCTGTTCTCTGAGGATGCTTCAGGTTCTCCGTGACAGGGAGCCTGCAGCCAGCAGCAGCGTAAGGCCCGAGCCAGACTCTCGTCACTTCCAGTCTCAAACCCAGCCTCGTGTCCTTGGAACCAGCTTCGGGAAGCGTGGGACAGGTCTGCGTTCCTGGACTTCCCCCCGGGGAGGATGGGTTGGGGTGAGGGGCAGAGTTCCTGAAGGCTGTCATTCAATCTTGAGCTGAAGTGCCAGACAGCAGGAGAGCAGGCTTGGGTGGCTGTGGTCACCACACCCAGACCAGAGGCAGCGGCGACGGGAAAGGTGAGAAGGAGCCGAGCTTCTTGGAAAGTGATTCAGGTCCTTCCCGCCATTCCCAGCTGTTTTCTTGAGATTTGGGGCTGACTCGTTAATTCATTTTTTGGCACGGCCACCCTTCCCTCAGCCCCGAGTAGGCCCCCGGGCTCCGTGGACACCTGCGACAGCCCTGCCACCCTGCACACTCTGCCTTTCCTCCTGTGTGACCTGGCCACCCTGGCTCTGTCCTGGTGCTCTCCGGCCCAGGAACAAGGCGATGGCTGGTCACCCTTCAGTGTCCCCTGCGTTCACTGTCCCCTGCTCACGTCCCCTCGAAGGCGCCACCCAGCCACAGAGCCGTCCTGCCGTGGATGCCCGTGAGGAAGGCTCTGAGGTCTGGGCAGGTGGTGAACCCCCGCAGCTGCACGAGGCTGGGCTCCCTGCAGGGATAGAGTGTGCTTGGGTCCCTGTCAGCCCTCCCTGTCCTGGGGGATTGTGGTTCTGACCCGCTGGAGGAGGCAGCAGAATGCCCTGGATGTGGCCTCGTCGCTGAGAGCCTGCAGTCACTCCTGGCCCCATCAGACACTGCCCGCCCCGCATTCAGCCATCCCTCCTCATTGAGACAGGCCTGGCCTTGAACCCTTGCTCACCAGGCAACAGCCAGCCCAGAGTAGGGCGAAGTGCTGCAGCCTCGGGGAGGGGCCTGGCGCAGAGATACAGTCACCCTAGCCAGGGGCAGAGATAGACACAGCCTTTCTGTGGCTCGTCACCCTGAGTCCCTCTGGACTCCCTGTATTGTATCTCAGAGATTTCTTGTTCTCACCTCCCCCCACTGACTATAACCTCTTAAGGCTACGGCCTCATGTCAAATTCATTCAACAGGTATTTCTGGGCACCAGCCATGGGCTGCGCAGGAGCTGGGGAAATGGATGGGAGGTGGCCCCCTTTTTCCTGCAGCGAAAACCATCAATATGAAAGAGACAGAGCCCATTGCAAAGAGTGTGCTGGGTGCCATGGCCAGTGTGACCCAGGGCAATGGGTGGGTGCCAGCAAGGTTGGTGTGGTCTGGGGGGCTGTCTGGGATGTCTCTAGTGGGACCCAGAAGTTGAGTCGGGTGATCCACGGGGAAGGAGGAGGCAGGCTCTGCTTCAGACCAGGGAGCGAGCGGCTCTGGGAGGCCCAAAGGCCGGAGGACACCCAGGCCTCCAGGGGGTCAGGCTGGCTGAACCAGAGCTGCGTGGGGGCAGGGCCTGGGCTGGTGGCACAGGGGTAGGGGAGGGGGCCGAAGGTGAGTCCAGGGAGATGGAGACAGCAGCAGCTGTTGGTAGTGACTCACTGCTGTGCCAGATGATTGAAAACACATGTTCTCACTGAGAGACAAGCTTATTACTCAGAGCCGAGGGTTCTTGGGTAACATGGACGTCAACAGGGAGGGGGAGGGGAGGGAGAGGGGTGGAGAGGGGAGGAAGGGAGGAGAGGGAGAGAGGTAGGGAGGGAGAGCAGTAGGAAGGGGGAGAGAAGGGGGAGGGGGAGGGGGGGGGGGGGGCGGGGGTAGGGGGGGGGGGGGGGGGAGGGGCTCCAGTGTTTCTTACTTGTTCCTGCTCACTGACTCTGCCCCTTAGAGTCTGTGGCAGGATGCTTGGCCATATTCCTACTTGCTACTTAAAACAAAAACAAAAAAGCAAAACACTTATGGCCCTGAAGGTGGTTCACGCCTGTAATCCCAGCTACTTGGGAGGCTGAGGCAGGAGGATCACTTGAACCCTGGAGGTGGAGGTTGCAGTGAGTTGAGATCGCACCACTGCGCTCCAGCCTGAGCAACAGGGTGAGACTCTGTCTCAAAAAAAAAAAAAAAAAAAAAACATGAAAAATTTCAGAATTGCAAGGAGAGAGGCCAGTGCCAGGCTGCCCCCGGCCCAATGCCCACGCTGGGAAATGGTCAACTCATCCAGGTCTGTTTCATCAGCATCCGCCCAGGTGGATTCTTTTGAAGCAAATCCCAGATGTTGTAGTTCACAGGCAAATACTGGAAGAACTTTTTTGTTGCTTTTACAATTTTATTTCTTATTTCTTATTTTTAAATGAAGGATTACCTTCTCTTCTGGCTAGAGAAACGTGTCAGCTTGATTCCGCAAGGCTCATCTTTGCACAAGACATTTCTCCTAAGGGCAAAACCAGCTTCCCAGCAGCCTTGCCTCGGAATCTTCACCCTCCGGGAAAATACACAACTTGTCACCGGTCCTTGAATTGTGCCCTGGGGATGCCTTTGGGCTTGAAGATCTTAATTTGATAGCCGGCCAACCAATATGGTTTATTTCTCCTTCCTAAATCCTTTGTTGGATTCTCGCGGGGCTCTGCCTGAGGCATTTGCTATAGGTAAAGGCTTGCAATTTTTAAAAATTAATTAATTAATTAATTTTTAGACGGAGCTCCACTCTTGTGGCCCAGGCTGGAGTGCAATGGTGTGATCTCAGCTCACCACAACCTCCACCTCCCAGGTTCAAGCAATTCTCCGGCCTCAGCCTCCCGAGTAGCTGGGATTAGAGGCACGCGCCACCACACCCAGCTAATTTTTCTATTTTTAGAAGAGGTGAGCCAGGCTGGTCTCAAACCCCTGACCTCAGATGATCCACCTGCCTCAACCTCCCAGAGTGCTGTGATTACAGGCGTTAGCCACCATGACCGGCCAAGGCTTGTGATTTCTCAGGAGCCTGGAGGTTTCTGGGTGGGTGAAGGGACATTTGAAATGTGATTGTTACCTGTCATGGTGGAATGCCTGCGACATGCTGCTTCCCAGCCATGGTCTGGTCTGCTGCTCATCCCGCCATGCCGTGTGGAGGACACTTTCATGCAGCGGCCCACTTGGGTCTGAGAATCAGAGAAGCTGGAGTTCGCCGCCTGCCGCTAACTGCGTGACCTGTGCATGCGTGCTTTATCGGCCCAGCCTCTCCTTACCTGGAAGATGGGATCCTGCTAGCACCTGTGTGATGGAGCTCACGGAACAGCGTCTAGCGCGTGGCAAGTCCTTGTGATGCTGGATAGGAAGGAGCCAAGAAACAAAAGCAGGTCGCACAGCTGGGAAGTTGCTGGAGCCAGGATTCAAACCCAAAGCCGTCAGACCCTGAGCCCTGTCCCCTTTGTCCAGCAGCAGCAGGCACCCCTGAGCTCCCTCATTAGCATCCACTGACCCATCGGGACCAGTGACTTTTGGTCTTGATCTGAAAGGCCTCTTTGCTGGGACCCATCCCATGGACGCCAGGGTTAGGGGAGATGTCCTGGGAAGCACTTTCCTTAAGAGAGCAAGGGCCTTGGGAACCCGTAGCAAGGGGGACCTCTCAGCCAATGGGGGAGCGGAGAGGAAGCAGATGAAAGCCACTCCTTTCACCCGGAGGCAGGTGGAGGCCACTCCTCCCACCTGTGGACAGGTAGCTTTAGTGTGACCCAGTCCAGTTCTTTGGGTTTTTTGTTTTGTTTTGAAACAGCGTCTCACTCTGTCACCCAGACTGGAGTGCAATGGTGCCATCTTGGCTCACTGAAGCCTTGACCTCCAGGGCTCAAGAGATCCTCCCATCTCAGCCTTCCAAGTAGCTGGGACCAGTACTTTTTTTTTTTTTTTGAGATGGAGTTTCGCTCTTGTTACTCAGGCTGGAGTGCAATGGCACGATCTCGGCTCACCGCAACCTCCGCCTCCTGGGTTCAGGCAATTCTCCTGCCTCAGCCTCCTGAGTAGCTGGGATTACAGGCATGCGCCACCATGCCCAGCTAATTTTTTTTTTTGTATTTTTAGTAGAGACGGGGTTTCACCATGTTGACCAGGATGGTCTTGATCTCTTGACCTCGTGATCCACCCGCCTCGGCCTCCCAAAGTGCTGAGATTACAGGTGTGCGCCACCGCGCCCGGACTGCACATTTTATGGAGGCAGGGTCCCTCTGTATTACCCAGGCTGGTCTTGAACTCCTGACCTCAAGTGATCTGCCCACCTGGGCCTCCCAAAGTACTGGGATTACAGGCATGAGCCACCATACCCAGCCGGGATCTTTAGATTCCAAGGAATAGACCTCCAGATGACACAGCTCAAAGGGGCTTCATTCAATGATACAAAGAACAGAGTTCGGCTCTGTCGCCCAGGCTGGAGTGCAGCGGGCTGCAATCTCGGCTCACTGCAACTTCCGCCTTCTGGGTTCAAGCGATTCTTCTGCCTCAGCCTCCCAAGCGGCTAGGATTACAAGTGCGCCACCACGCACAGTTAATTTTTGTATTTTTAGTAGAGGCGGGGGTTTCACCATGCTGGTCAGGGTGGTGTCGAACTCCTGACCTCAGGTGATCCACCCGCCGTGGCCTCCCATGATGCTGTGAAGAGGGGAGTGAGCCACCTCACCCGGCCGCCACCGGCTGTCTCTGCATCTCCATGGCCCATCATGACGGCTCTCACCCACTCTGCCACCATTTTAGTTCAGATACACCCATCTCATTCATTCTTTTTTTTTTTTTTTTTTTTGAGACGGAGTTTCCTTCTTGTTACCCAGGCTGGAGTGCAATGGCGCAATCTCGGCTCACCACAACCTCCGCCTCCTGGGTTCAGGCAATTCTCTTGCCTCAGCCTCCTGAGTAGCTGGGATTACAGGCACGTGCCACCATGCCCAGCTAATGTTTTGTATTTTTAGTAAAGACGGGGTTTCACCATGTTGACCAGGATGGTCTCGATCTCTTGACCTAGTGATCCACCCGCCTCGGCCTCCCAAAGTGCTGGGATTACAGGCGTGAGCCACCGCGCCTGGCCCTCATTCATTCTTCTCCAGGGTCCCATTCTTGGAAGTAAGGACCCAACTGAGCCAACAGGAGCCAATTGTGGTCACTGACTCCAACTGGGTGGTCAGGGCCTGGGAGTCTGAAGGACAGGGCTGCTCTAGATGGGAGAGCAATGTTCAATTGAAGGGAGGGCAGTGTCCCTGTGAAAAGAATCATGGCAGGGCCCTTGACTGCCCTCCTTTGAGACCCTTCTACCCTCAGAAGCTTTCAGCAATAGAAGGAAGTCAGGGGCTGGGCTTCTGGAGGGGCTGCCACACCCCTTGCTGTGACGGCCAGGTGCCTATCAGCTTGGGAGAGGTTGTGTTGGCCAGAAGGCTCCTGTGGGGTCCCATCCCTCAGGCAGTGATCTCTCTGGCCTTGATGGCAGGGTGGGGAAGGAACCCTATTTAAGGCAGATGGGTTCAGAATTCTGTCCCTGTCCACTGTGTCTCCTGGGCAGCTGTGGAGGGCAGTGGCCACTCCAGGCGTGGACTCGCCTGGGAGAGATGTTTGGGGCTACCACCCTCATACTAGCTGCCAAAGAAAATATTTTTTTGCAGGTTTCCTGCGACCGAGAATGAAACTCAACACCCAGCAGGATGAGCTGTGTAGGGCAGGGATGGAGGCTTGGCTCAGGGATGGCAGGGCTCCGGCCACACCAGGGCCTGCAGGTCCTGGTGGCTGTGAGGGGGCTGGGTGAGCAGTCGAGAGTGGGGCTGGCCTGGGACCCCAGGAGAAGTGGGGTTGTTGGGGCCAGGTCTGGTGGCTCATGTCTGTAATCCCAGCACTTTGGGAGGCCGAGGGGGGCGGATCACCTGAGGTCAGGGGTTTGAGACCAGCCTGGCCAACATGGCGAAACCCTGTCTCTACTAAAAATACAAAAATTAGCCAGGCATGGTGGCATGTGCCTGTAAAATCCCAGCTACTCGGGAGGCTGAGACAGGAGAATTGCTTGACCCTAGGAGGTTGTAGTGAGCTGAGATCACACCACTGTACTCCAGCCTGGGCAACAGGGCAAGAATCCATCTCAGAAAAAAAAAAAAAAAAAAAAAATCCAGGTGTGGTGGCTCACACCTGTAATCCCAGCACTTTGGGAGGCCAAGGTGGGTGGATCACCTGAGTTCAGGAGTTCAAGACCAGCCTGGCCAGCATGGTGAAACCCCGTTCTACTAAAACTACTAAATTAGCTGGGTGTGGTGGCACATGCCTATAATCTCAGCTACTTGGGATGCTGAGGCAGGAGAATTGCTTGAACCCAGGAGGCGGAGGTTGCAGTGAGCCAAGATCGTGCCATTGCACTCCAGGCTGGGCAACAGGAGCAAAACGCTGTCAAAAAGAAAAAAAAAGAAAGAAAGAGAGAGAGAGAGGGAGAGAGAGAGAGCAAGCAATGGGGTTGTTGGGAAAGTGCGTGCACTAAAAAGGCCAAGGAGACGGCTCAGGCTGAGCCTAGACACTCACCAAGAGGCAGGTGACTTCTCAGGGAAGATTGCAGAAGCTCTGGCTAAACAGAAATGGGATGATGACAAACACGTCTGAAAAACACAGAATGTACACGGAGTTTAGGAAGTTCAGATAAACCAAAAGAAAAAAATACAACCCATATTCATACAGAGCATTCCTCTTAGTATTTTGGCCCATATCACTCATTCTTTGTCTTTGCATATGATGATCACATACATAGCAAATGATATTGCATGTGCTGATTTGTTGCCTTTTTTTAACCCAGGAAGTTATCATGGACATCTTCACATGTCATTAAGCGTTTTCCTGCAATTCCACTTGGAACGTCTGCACAGCATTCCAACGCAGCTCTCTCCCTGGGAGGCAGAATGCGGTTGGCAGTGGCAGCTCCAGGCTTGGTGGCCCTTATAGCTCCCAGCCCCAAAGAGTAAGCAGGTGTCCTCAGCCGTTGCCATGGAAAATACCTGAGGAAGGCTCTGATTGGCCAGGCTTGGATCCTGTGCCCATCCTTAAGCCAATCCCTGAGGCCAGCAGGATTGAGGACTTTGATTGGTCAGGCCTGAGCCATGTGCCCATCCTGCAGCCAGGAGGAGGCAGCTTAAGGGATGCTGAGGAGACGGTAAGCAGAGATCCCCCAGGCTGCAAGCTAACAGGAACTCCACACATATGACTGGGAAAATGCCCCCTGATGTCTTGGGTCTAAGGCTGCAATCTGTGAGATCCAGCCCCTGCTCCTGAAGAAGCCTATAGTTTTGGGGAGACCCCAAAATATGGAAAACTTAGTTTAAAAAGGGTTCAGTGTCAAACATGAGGTCAACACTACAGGAGGCCTTTGCTGCGGGACAGACCTGGGTTTAAGGCTCATTTCCACCATGACCTCAGCCAATCTCTTTTCTCTTCTGGAGCTGAGCTCCTTTCTGCGTAAAGTGGGAATAAAAACACCTGCCACACTCATAAGTGGTTGAGAATTTGATCTGCTGCCATAAGCAATTTGGAGCCTGGCACATAGTAGGCATTTAATAGGTAATAATTGGTAGTAGTAGGCCAGGCCGGGCCAGGCCGGGCCGGGTGCAGTGGCTCACGCCTGTAATCCTAGCACTTTGGGAGGCCAAGGTGGGTGGACCACCTGAAGTCAGAAGTTCAAGACCAGCCTGGCCATAATGGTGAAACCCTGTCTTTAAAAAAACAAAAAACAAACAAACAAAAAACATAGTAGTAGGCCGGGTGTGGTGGTGGCTCACACCTGCAATCCCAGGAGGCCGAGGCGGGGGGATCACCTGAGGTCAGGAGTTTGAGACCAGCCTGGCCAACATGGTGAAACCCCGTCTCTACTAAAAATATAAAAATTAGCCGGGTGTGGTGGTATGTGCCTGTAATCCCAGCTACTTGGGAGGCTGAGGCAGGAGAATCGCTTGAACCTCAGGGGAGGTTGTAGTGAGTCAAGATTGCGCCACTGCACTCCAACCTGGGTGACAGAGTGAGACTCCATCTCAAAAAATAAAATAAAATAATGAAAACCACGGAACTGTCTGCTTTAAATGGGTGAATTCTATCTTCATATAACTATTTTTTTAAAGGAAGGGAAAAAGAAATGTGAATCTGAGACTTGAAAGCTGGGTTAAGTTTAGAGAATTCAGGGAAAAGAAACCTTCCAGGTGGCAGGGAGGACTTGCCTGAGGACAAGGGGAAGCACGACAAGGTCGGGCATGACCTGGTGAGAAGAGGCTCACGGTGCAGGGCGTGTGCTGGAAGTAGGTGGGGAGGGGAAGGCAGACTCAGGCGACCCTGGAATCCTCGAGACAGGAGCCGGGGGCCGGGCCTCCTACTTCTATCTCTGTGCAGCTCAGAGTGTCAGGACAGACAGGGACCGTTCCGCGGCTTTGTCAGGATGCTGTGAACAGGAGAAACTGGGCAAAGGCTCAGCCCACTGGCTCCCAGGAAGATGCACTCCAGAAGCCCCGTGCCTGTGGAGGATGAGAGTGTGTCCACGCCACCTGCTCACACCCCACCATCTGCAGCTGGCCTCTCCTTTCCCTGATAGCCCTGCATGCTTTCTGCCAATGATCTCTTATCCACCTCCTCTCTGAGCCAGGACTCACACGAACCACGCACATCCGCTGTGATCTAGCCAGTAAGAAATAAGGCGGAGCAGAGCAGCGGCAATGGCAGTGCCACCAGCTCCCGCATCGCCATCCTCTCCTCTTGGATAGGAACGCCCTCAACACGGGAGTATGTTCTGCCACTTGGCGCCCACCCCGGCCCTCAGAGCTATGAGGTCTGCTGGTTGAGTGCTGGGCATCTGAGTGGGAGTTGTGGGTGAGGGAGGGGCCAGAGGAGGCGAGAAGAGCTTCTCACGCATGGGCTGGAGAAGGCAGAGCTTTGCTGGCAAAAGAGCAAATGAAATTAAATGAAGCCACCTTAAGAGCAGGTGAAGAAAGGACAGGAGTCGCACACATTGGCTAAGATGGGTGATGTTTCGGGGACGCTGGTGGCAGGAGTGTGAGGACTCTGAGGCAGCTGCTGTGGGCTTGATGCAAAGAAGATCCGGGAAGGAGGAAGTAGGGGTGTTCTGCTGAGTATTTTAAAAACAATGCCTTCACTAAAAGCCTTCATTAGACGCCTGTAATCCTAGCACTTTGGGAGGCTGAGGGAGGATTGCTTCAGCCCAGGAGTTCAAGACCAGCCTGGGCAACACATCGAGACCTTTATCTCTACAAAACATTTTAAAAATTAGCTGGGTGTGGTGCTGGCCTGTATTCCCAACTACTTGGGAGGCTGAGGTGGGAGGATCACTTGAACCTGGGAGGTTGGGTCTGCAGTGAGCTGAGATCATGCCACTGCACTCTAGCCTGGGCAACAGAGCCAAAACCTGTCTCAAAAAAAAAAAAAAAAAAGCAGGCGGCCCGGAAGACATGAAGCCAGGTCTGTGCTGTCCTCCCAGTGCTGCTGAAACCTGATGTTTTCCTGAGACCTGGTCCTGCTCGGGAGAAAGAACCAGGCTGAGAGCTGGCGAGGGCTGCCCTCCGCAGCAAGGGCTGGGCTGGCTGCTTTGCAGGCCCTATGACCCAGCTTTCCCTCAGCCTCTCCATCCTCACAGACATCATGAGATACTGCGATCGCTTTGCTCTCTGTGATCATGGAGTGTTTGATGGGGAGGCATGGGGCATAAGGAAGGGGCACTCCTGACATCTTGAGGGCCTCTGCTGCCCTCAGGCACCCTCTGAAGGTTGGCATCATGGTGGCAAGTCCCAAGAAGGTGCAAAAACCTCTAAAAGGCAGGTGAACTTCAAGGAGCATTCCAGGGCCAGCCCAAGTCCAGAACAGGACACACAGCAAAGCCGTTCTCATCCGCGTGGGCAGACACTTGGCCTCCCCGCACTGCTCTGGAGGGCTGCCCACCAGCCTGGGCACCCCATGCCCCTTGCCTTCCTGCGTGTAGAACTTCACAAGAGACAAACGGCTTACCCTCAAATCAGAGTGGTGGCCTCGTGGCTTTGGAGCTCAGACCTCAACCCTCTGCTGATTTCCTTTTGCTGGGTATCTTGATAGGTGTGATAACTTTGTGACCCCTCCCTCTCCACGGTGGCTCCACGGGCTTTGCACCCATCCTTGTACTGGCTTCAGCTGCTTGAGGGAAGACTGCCAATCTCTGACCACCCCTCAGGGTGAGCTTCAGGTGCCCCCTGGCCTCCGCAGATACCCAGAGCCATGTTTTTATTCAGTGCACAGATGTTGAAGGTAGAGCTTGGTGCATCTCTGTACCGTGGTCATGCCCTGGTGACGACCGTACAGAACGAGAAATCAAATGTCACCAGTCCCCAGACACCAGTCCCTCGAGTCCCTCCCAGTCACTAGCCCTGCTCTAAGGTGGCTGCTGTCCTGACTTGGGGCGCTGGGCGCTCACTACCAGTCTTCTGTTTTAGGTCAGATCGTCCCAATCACACATCCCAATTTGCCAAAATCCCGTCTGGCAATTTTTTTTTTTTTTTTTTTAAAACAGTTTTTTTTTTATAGAAAACACAGTCTCTGCATAGTTTGGTTAAACTTTTTTTTTGGGGGGGGGAGTATGGAGTCTTGCTCTGTTGCCCAGGCTGAAGTGCAGTGGTGGGCTCTCGGCTCACTGCAACTTCCAGCTCCTGGGTTCAAGAGATTCTCCTGCCTCAGCCTCCCAAGTAGCTGGAATTACAGGCGTGTGCCACCACATCTGGCTAATTTTTTGTATTTTTAGTAGAGACGGGGTTTCGCCATGTTGGCCAGGCTGGTCTCAAACTCCTGACCTCAAGCGATCCACCTGTGGCAGCCTCCTAAAGTGCTGAGATTACAGGCATGAACCACCATGCCTGGCCAAACTTTTAATTTCTTGCCAACAGTTTGTATTTATCTATATCAGCATGAGTGTCTTAGGGAAAAGTTACTAGGTTTCTAAGTTATCAACATCTTGAGCAATTTCTAGATTTGATCGACAATCTCAATCCTGTCCTGAAGAACCAACCCAAATAAAACTAAAGGACAGACAAGATGGGAAGGTTTTCCCTGACGCCGTGTTGTGATAACAGGTGTCTCACAACGTGGATTCTTGTGGCAGGCAGTGGGCAAGGGAAAGGCCGTCACCTCTCCAAGGCCGGGCCGCCACGCCAAGTCGCAAACGGACACACTTAATTCCGGGCTCCCTGTTGGGTGAGATGTTAAAAACATCTGTCTTGGCCGGCGCGGTGGCTCACGTCTGTAATTCCAGCACTTTGGGGGGCCGAGGCGGGTGGATCACCTGAGCTCAGGAGTTCCAGACCAGCCTGGGCAACACGGTGAAACCCCGTCTCTACTAAAATGCAAAATATTAGCTGGGCGTGGTGGTGCCTGTGTGTAATCTCAGCTACTCAGGAGGTTGAGCATGAAAATTGCTTGAACCTGGGAGGCAGAGGTTGCAGTGAGCCGAGACTGTGCCATGGTACTCCAGCCTGGCAGCCTGGGTGACAGAGTGAGGCTCTGGCTCAAAAACAAAAACAAAAACAAACAACGAGTGACGCAGTGGAGGGCGCTCCCAGCCCGGGGTCTGCCTTCCTCCTTCCCCTCTTGCCCTGGGCTCGGGGCATTCGGACCCTGTCCCCTCCCCAGTGGGCGGCAGCCCTTCCCCGTGTTCAAGTTTGTCTTACATGGTCGAGCCCTCCTGGCCACAGAGCACAGAGAAGGACAAGGAGAAGGAGAAGGAGAAGGAGAAGGAGCTGCTCGCAGCCTGGCCATCATGGTGAAACCCTGTCTCTACCAAGAATACAAAAATTACCTGGGCGTGGTGGCACGCACCTGTAATCCCAGCTTCTTGGGAGGCTGAGGGAGGAGAATTGCTTGAACCTGAGAAGCAGAGGTTGCAGTGAGCTGAGATCGCACCACTGCACTCCAGCCTGGGTGACAGAGCAAGACTCCATCTCAAAAAAATAAAATAGGAAATTTGTCTTGCTTATGTCTGTTGAGTTGGAGTTTTATTTGCAAACCAGGGAGAGAGAGACACGCAGTATCAGAACACAAGGCGTTTCCACCCACTGAAGAAATTTCATTTTCTGAAAAAAAGGCAGTGATAAACTTTTCCTCAGTTTACCCATTTCTCATGGACAGGTAAAGATGGGCTGCCACCCTTCTGGGACCAGCTTTGGACTCGGCTCCAAGCGGCCAGTTCTGAAGGAAGTGTGCAGGGGACAGGCCCTGAGCACCCACACACTGGGGAGGGTGGGCGGAGTGGGGAGGGGAGGCAGGAGGCTGGGCTGCCGGGCACGCCTGTCCCAGAGACGCTCTCAGGACGCTGTTATTCCTGGAGGCTTTCTTGACCGTGCTCAGCAAAGCTTTATGTGTCAGCACTGCGGGATAGGGCTGGGTGCGTGGGAGGAAATCGCACTTGTAAAAGTTAATCTTGGGTAGAAAAAAAATAAAAATTAAATTAAAGAAAAGTTAACCTTGGGCAAAGAAAACAAGAGTGGCTGTGTCTCCGGCCGCAGGCTTTTGCAGTAACAAGGCTGAGTTCACGGCCATGAAACGTGCTGATAACATAAAGGCAGTGCCCCACACAGGTCCTGCACAGACCATCTATTGACAATTTCTGCCAACAACCCAGGGAAGCAGCAGCCGCCTGGTGCCAAACAGATTGCCTCCTCTGGGCTGTGGGAGGCCTGAAGAGGCTCTGAGCACCAGGCCGGGGAGGCAGGGTGGCCCAGGCCCTTCTTCCCATCTTCCACCAAAGCCACATCTTAGAGGACTCAGCTGCAACATGGGGGTGGCATTTGGGTTTTGAAAACAAGTGACTGGGCCGGGCATAGTGGCTCACGCCTGTAATCCCGACACTTTGGGAGGCCGAGGCAGGCAGATCACCTGAGGCCAGGAGTTCAAGACCAGCCTGGGACACATAATGAAACCCCATCTCTACAGAGAATACAAACATCTGGATGTGGCGGTGTGCACCTGTGGTCCCAGCTACTCAGGAGAAGGGAAGAGAAGTGAATGGCTGGGCATGGTAGCACATGCCTGTGATCCCAGCACTTTGAGAAGCTGAGGCCAGAGGATAGCTTGAGGTCAGGAGTTTGAGACTAGCTTGGGCAACACAGCAAGACCCCATTTCTACCGAAAAAAAAAAAAAAAAAAACACACACAACTAGCCAGGCGTCATGGCACGTGCAGTCCCAGCTACCTGGGAAGTTGGGGCAGGAGGATCACTTGAGCCCAGGTGTTCAAGGCTGCAGTGAGCTATGATCATGCTACCACGTTCCAGCCTGGGCAACAGAGTAGAGCCCTGTCTCTAAAAAACAAAAAGCAACATAATAAATAAATAAAACTTCATGAACCTTGCCATATTCAGAGGCAGAGAACATGTTTTATAACATAAACACCTAAAAATTCTAGATGAATAGCTATGCTTGTCCTCATTTGTTTTCTCTCCAAGTATGAATTTTTTAAAAAAACTTTTTTATAGAGACAGGTGGGAGGATCACTTGAGCCTGAAAGGTTGAGGCTGCAGTGAGCTAAGATTACACTACTTCACTCCAGCTTGGGCGACAGAAACCCTGTCTCGGAACAAAACAAAAGAAGTGTCTTTTAAACAGCAGTTCACGACTCTTAATGGTTATAAAAGAAATACTTACTAGAGAAAAATAGAACTCACGCCTGTAATCCTGGCACTCTGAGAGGCCGAGGTGGGAGGATTGCCTCAGCCCAGGGTTTTCCACCTGCCTGGGCAGCATAATGAGACTCTTTCTCTACAAAAAATAAAAAAATTAGCTGGGCATGGTGACATGCCCCTGTAGTCCCAGGTACTCAGGAGGCTGAGTTGGGAGGATTGCTTGAGGCTGGGAAGTCGAGGCTGCAGTGAGCTATGATCTTGTCACTGTACTCCTGCCTTGATGACAGAGACCCTGTCTCAGAAACAAAGCCACCACCCCCCGACACACACACACAAAATCAACGTCTGTCACATGGAATCAGATCACGCCTGTTCTGGTTGCGTATGAATACACGCTGCGTCCACTAGGTAGGGATGCGACGCTCTTGCTTAAGATGCTCTCTACTGTAACTATGTACCAAACTCACACAGACCTAGACGGTGAAGTAGGTTTCCTTGCTCACTTCGGGGAGGGAAATGTGGACACTGTACAAGGCCCTGCCCTCCTCTGGCCATCTGCTTCTTTCTCAGATTGGATCACCGCATGGTCACAGAAAGGCTGCCAGTACAACCAGAGTACGCGCTTCCACGTTCAAGTTGCTTTCTTCAGCCACAGACCGGAAGTCTGGAACTTGGCTCTGAAGTGGTTAGCAGCGTAGGCTCAGAGTCATATAGATCTGACCTCTAACTTTGTCTCCATTGTTCTCTGGCCTGTGACCTTGGGCAAGTTACAAACCCAAGTTTCTATAAAGTGGAAAGAAAAATCATTCCAGTCTCACTGAGCTGTGGTGAGAACTGGGTGAAGGAATAGTAAGCACTTAGCACGGCCCTGGCGACACAGCGAGCGGTGAGAAGGCCAGCTGCAGAGGGTCCGTGTCTGCCTCAGGGCTCTCACAGGGGAAAGGAGATGGGCTCCTCTCCCTTCTCTGGGGGACTCTGCTGGTTTTGTTTAGAATCCACACCTCCCCGAGACACTCTCTGGAGAGCTGAATCTACGCCAGCTCCATCAGTGACAGGTCCTATCTGCTGGCCTTGGTTATGGGTCTAGTGCTGGACAAATGGCCTAAAGAGGCTTGGTGAGAATGGGGGAGACATCTGCGGGGGACTGTGGCAGAAGGCATTTTCCGAGCTGGACACAGCAGCTCCCACGCCACACACACTCAACGTGACATTGACGCTCCTCCCAAGAGTGTTGGGGTATGCAGCCCTGCCCCTTGAATCCAGGCAGGGCTTTGTGATCACCTTAACCACCGGTCCATGACAAGCAGTGCTGTGTGGCTTCCAAGGCCAGGTTGTAAAATGCCATGTGCATCTGACTTGCTCTCTGACCCAGTCACCCTGCTGTGAGGAAGCTTATGCAGCCTTCTATGAAGGAAGCCAAGGCCCCCATTTCTGTTTTTTTTTTTTTTAAGACGAAGTTTCACTCTTGTTGTCCAGGCTGGAGTGCGATGGCGGGATCTCAGCTCACCACAACGTCCACCTCCCAGGTTCAAGCAATTCTCCTGCCCCATCCTCCTGAGTAGCTGGGATTACAGACATGCACCACCACGTCTGGCTAATTTTGTGTGTGTGTGTATTTTTAGTAGAGACAGGGTATCTCCATGTTTGTCAGGCTGGTCTTGAGCTCCTGACCTCAGGTGATCCACCTGCTTCGGCCTCCCAAAGTGCTAGGATTACAGGCATGAGCAACTGTGCCTGGCAGAGGCCCCCATTTCAAAGCCCTGGTTGAGTTCCCAGCCGACAGCCAGCACTGTTTTTCAGCCACGTAGGCAAGCCATCTTGAAATGGATCCTCCAGTTCCCAGGTGAGCTGCCCCAGCTGATGCCACGTGGAACAGAGATGAGCCACCCTTGCTAAGCCCTGCCCAAATTGCAGACTATGGGCAAAATAAAAGATCCTGGCCGGGCACGGTGGCTCACGCCTGTAATCCTAGCACTTTCGGAGGCTGAGATCGGTGGATCACCTGAGGTCAGGAGTTCAAGACCAGCCTGGCCATCATGGCCGCATCTTAAAAAAAAAAAAAAAAGATCCTTTTTAGCCTCTAAGTTTTGCGGTAATTTGTTATATATAAATAGATGAGCACAGTGGAAGTTCTGGAAAAGGGGCTCACTCCTGCCTTTTATCTTTTCGGGGTCTCACGCTGTCACCCTGGCTGGAGTGCAGTGGTGTGATCGTAGCTCACTGCAACCCCAAACTCCTGGGTTCACACAATCCTCCTGTCTCCACCTCTCCAGTAGTTGGGACTACAGGCTCATGCCACTCCTGCCTTTTGAATGTTGTGGTGTAGAGCCTGGAGCCACTGCAGCCACTTTGCCACCATGAGGGAAACTAGTATGAGAATGAGTTACTGCTACAGAAGGCACAAGAGAGGAAGACCCGAATCTGGTCCTCTGGACATGGTTGAACCACCGGGCTCAACTGGCATGAAGTCCACCCAGCTGGTGCACTTTAGTTAATGTGAGTCAAAACACCCCCTCCAAAGGGTAAGCATTTCTCAGATGTGTGACTTGTAGCCCAAAGCATCGAAACTAATACATCTCTGTCTCTAACAGAGAATCATCAGCTGGGTTTAAGCAGAGGCAAATGTCTCCATGAGGTACTTTATCTATTTATTTTTTTGCCCAAAGCTTTAAAGTGAGATTTTGACAACACATGAGGTACTTTAGAACAACAGCTATGGTGGCTCCACAGGGCTGGCCTGGAGGGGGCTGGGGGACGGGGACACCAGCCAGGAGTCTGCAGGAAAACTTCTAGGCACGAGAAGGTGGGGGTCAAAGTTATGGAGCAGGAGGCCGGCATTACAGGGTAACGGGGCAGGGCTGTGGGTGACGGGACACAGCAGACTCCACCTCTGCTCCACGGAGAGAGGAAGGAGCCCTGGGCGATTGGGGATGGCAAAGGAAACTGCACCAACGCCCCCTCCTCTTCCCAGAGAGGAAGCCTCTTGCTTCCCTTATCCTCACTGCCTGACTGTGAGGATTGGCCAGAGCTTGCCCAGGACGATTTTGGAGAAGGCCCTAAAGGAAGGAGAAGCTTCTAGGCCCAAGTGGCTCTCCCCTTTCAGCTGCTGCCCGCCCCCTGCATCTGTGCTTGGTCGGTCCCCACCCAGCTGACCTCAGCTGAGCCAGGACCGGCTAGGACCCCGCCCCCAGCGCCCCACACAGCTGGGAGTTGTTACTACAGGCCCTCAGATGTTTACCCAAGGGCCTGCCCTGCCTTTGTGCTCTGCTGGCAACGCAGATTCTTAAAGGGCCCGGGCTGGTTTCCCTCCCCTGGGCCTGGGGGACCCTCCTCTCTCTGAACCTTCCTAAGAGTCCCCTCCAGACCCTGCCGTCTCTAAGGGAACCTCCTTCTGTGGGGAAGGGGGGCTGGAGTTTGGACAGCCAGGGCTAGGTGGCCAGCCCCTGGGGCCCAGGTCCCCCTGACTGTCTGAGGTGGCCCTCCTAATTGGACTCCCTTTCTTCCATGGCTGGGAGGGCATTCACCCCCACCCTGGGGAAGCTCAGGGCAAGTTCCCAAGACCCACTTTTCCGGGATCCCTCCTGCCAAGGTCTTCCTGGCCAGGCCCCTCTCTGATTGGGCAAATAAACACAGAAACCTCACGGTTTGGGGAACCCACAGCCCCAGAAGTGCCAAGCTATGCTGAAATGCAGAAACCCTTTTTAACGGCCAGGCGCGGTGGCTCAAGCCTGTAATCCCAGCACTTTGGGAGGCAGAGGCGGGTGGATCACGAGGTCAAGAGATCAAGACCATCCTGGTCAACATGGTGAAACCCCGTCTCTACTAAAAATACAAAAAAAAAAAAATCAGCTGGGCCTGGTGGTGCGTGCCTGTAATCCCAGCTACTCAGGAGGCTGAGGCAGGAGAATTGCCTGAACCCAGGAGGCGGAGGTTGCGGTGAGCCGAGATCGCGCCATTGCACTCCAGCCTGGGTAACAAGAGGGAAACTCCGTCTCAAAAACAAAAAACAAACAAACAAAAAAGAAACCCTTTTTAAGGGAGCTGAAGGTTTTAAGTATTTGAAGGCATTCTCTGAACTTGTAAGAGACCAGGCAGGCTGTGGACATGTCCCACGGACCCACCGAGCCCGAGGGAGCTGCGCACTCCAGCAGGGCGGGAGGAGCCGGCGTGGCCCATCAGGTGGTCAGTGGTGGACCCTCCGAATGGCTCCCCAGGCCGGGACCACGGCGGAGGGCAGAACAGCTCCGCCCAGGCCTCGGTGGGTTCAGCGTCTGCGGGTCCAGCTCCTCTGCTCTCCTCCTCCTGAGCCCCAGCCAAGGAAAGCCTTAGGATTGTGGCAAAGCCTGAGCCCCAAATGTGGAGCACTGCCCATAATCAGATGGGGGTGAGAGAGAGTTTGTAGCCCAGGCTGGGACAGCATCGAAATGCCTAACCTGGGGCTCGGAAAGAGACAAGATTCCTGCAGGATGTAGCGTGGAGCCTGCCCTTTGTGAACATCAGTAATGACAAGAAAAGATGCTGGCCGGGCGCAGTGGCTCACGACTGGAATCCCAGCACTTTGGGAGGCTGAGGCGGGAGGATCGTCTAAGGTCAGGAGTTCGAGACCAGCATGCCTAACGTGGTAAAACCCCATCTCTACTAAAAATACAAAACATTAGCCAGGCATAGTGGCGCACATCTGTAATCCCAGCTACTCAGAAGGCTGAAGCAGGAGAATCAATTAAACCCGGGAGGTGGAAGCTGCAGAGCCAAGATCGCGCCACTGCACTCCAGCCTGAGTGACAGAGCAAGACTGCCTCACCAACAACAAAAAAAAAAAAAAAGAAAGAAAAGATGCATGAACATCCCACCATCTTGATCAAAGTCACTTGTTCAGAGGCTTCAGATTCCTTTCACTCAGTATTGACAACACCCGGGAAGAGAGGTCAGCAGCCCACATGACAGAGACCAGAGCCGAGCTGCAGACAGGGAGGCCTCCTGCCTAGGATCACACAGCCAAGAGGCAGGCGGCCAGCCTGGACTTGTGACCGGAAGTGGCATCTCACCACCTTTTGCAACGGATCCATCTGGAAGCCAGAGGTCACGTTGCTCGCCTGGCTGTGACCGCACAGCGAGAGGCAGGTGTGGCCTCGGGCTGCCGGGGTAAGACCAGGGCAAGCAGGGCCTCGGCTTTGGGTTGGGGGCTTTCAAATGGGCCCAGGACTCCTTTGAGCCTCCTGGAGAAACCAGTCTCACAGAATAGCTGCCCTCTAGGATGAGAGGGCGGGAGGGAGGGGTCGCTGAGTGCTGAGTCGGCTTGGGAACGGCCCCAGTGAAAGCGGGAGAGGAGAAAGCCAGCAGCCCCAGGAGACGGTGAAGGTCACACGCAGCCCTGGTTACCATTGCTAGCCAGCCCCCAAGTCTTTGCGTTGCCACGGCAACACTTGCTACCCATCCCCGCACGGGGTCTGCTGTGACTGAAGCAAAAAACCGCTTCCGTGAGGCTCCTTAGAAAGGGACTGAGGCTGTGTAATGGGGACCAGCTGCTCAGCAAATTACAAACACGCAGAAGAATAAGGCCCTGCTGGCAGCTAGAGTTCCCCAGCCCAACCCTCCCTGCGTGCAGTTTCTGCTGGGGGCAAGAGAGCAGCCCCCTCCAGAGAAGCCATCCGCCCACCTCTCCCACCTCTGACAGCCTCCCCAGAGCTCAGGAGTCCAGACCTCAGACACCTAGCTGGCTCCCCGACTTCCATGTCAGCTCCCCGCTTTGTCCTCTGTTGAAAAAGGGACAGGGGCAGGGAGACAGCCCAAACAGAGCACACCCCATCAGAAGGGTACAGTGGGGCAGAGGCGTTCCTAGTGTTCAAAGCTCCCAGGAAATTCCAATACACAGCCCCAGAGGTGAATCACCGGCCTCCACCCAGTAGGTTTTATACTCACGCGGCACCAGAAACACAAACTCACCCCGATTCCCTGGTCTCCAGTTCAGTCAGACTGGGGTGTTCCTCAGAATCTTCACTGCTGACTGGTTTCTGGGCACCGGGACGCTGCCAATCGGAACCCCACTTTGAGAAGCACTGCTTACCTCTGCTCTGAGGGCGAGCAGCGCGGTTCCTGCATTTCATACCTTTTTCACTTCCTCCACTTGTGACTCAACTAGGATTCATGTTCGGAGTTTTGGGGGTTTCCTTCTCGGGGGCAGATGTAGTGAAGGTGGACATAGGTCTATACGGGTCTTCTGTTTCAATGCATAGGTTCATTCATTCATTCAGCAAAGACTTAAGGGCTGTGTTCCCACTGGGTGCTGGGCTTCCCCAGAAGCGGATGGTGGGAAAGATGAATTCAGTCTGGCTGTGGGGACACAGAGTGTGCTTCGGTCACAGGGTGGGGCTGAGATTCGGATGCCTGAGAGGCACTCTCAGAGGTCATGAAGGCTAAGCCCCTGGTTCCCAGAGTGTGGCCAGAGGACCCGCAGCATGGGCGTCGCTGGAGAGTTCGAACCGCAGCCGCGCAGGCCCCACTTAGTAAGAGCTCAGTGGCCCGAGGGTGCTCAAAGGTTGAGAGAGCCTCAGAAGCACATACAGAAATTAACCTGGTAAAGAAGAAAAAGAATGTTCCAGCCTGGCCGACGTGGTGAAATCCCATCTCTACCAAAAATACAAACATTAGCTGGGCAGGGTGGCGGCCACCTGTAATTCCAGCTACTGGAGAGGCTGAGGCAGGAGAATCGCTTGAACTCGGGAGGAAGATGTTGCAGGGAGCTGAGATCAAGCTACTGTACTCCAGCCTGGGCAACAGAGCAAGACTCAGTCTCGAAAACAAACGAAAGAACAAAAAGAATGTTCTAGAAGAAGAAGTCATATGCATGCATTACAATAATTTTGTTTTTTTTGAGACAGGTTCTCCCTCTGTCCCCAGGCTGGAGTGCAGTGGTGCCATCTCAGCTCACTGTAGCCTCAGTCTCCCTGGGCTTATGTGGTCCTCCTGCCTCCGCCTCCCAAGTAGCTGGTACAACACCATGCCTGGCTAATCTTTGTATTTTTTGTGAAGGTGGGGGTGTCACCATGTTGCCCAGGTGGGTCTTGAACTCCTGGCCTCAAGAGATCCACCCACCACGGCCTCCCACAGTGCCCTGCTGAAAAGAACTTGTCAATCAGAGCCCAGATTTCTGGGGCTAGGTCATGGGAATGCGGAAGCATCTTTCTTTGTGAATTGACTATCAGGGGCTGCTGTTGGCCCCTTACCTGGGGTGGCCAACCCTCCCAGTTTGCCCAGGATGGAGGGCTTTCTGTTGGTCATGTTAAAGAAAATGATGGCGGGGCATGGTGGCTCACGCCTGTAATCCCAGCACTTTGGGAAGCTGAGGCAGGTGGATCACCTGAGGCCAGGAGTTTGAGACCAGCCTGGCTAACATGAGGAAACCCTGTCTCTACTAAAAATACAAAAATTAGCTGGGCGTGGTGGCAGGTGCCTGTAATCCCAGATACTCAGGAGGCTGAGGCAGGAGAATCGCTTAAACTCAGGAGGCACAGGTTGCAGTGAGCCAAGATCACGCCACTGAACTCCAACCCAGGCAGCAGTGTAAAACTGTCTCCAAAAAAAAAAAAAAAAATTCAGTGACACCTGTGGGAGCGCAGTGAGGCCGACTTGACTCGGGGCCATCTTAATAGGCACAGGGACCTGCACTGGGGGCCTGCTGTGGGGAGAGGTTGGCTCAACTCGAATGTAGCCCAGCCAAGTGGATTTCCAGCCAGGGAGCAGGGTGGGGGTCGGAGCAGGGAGTTACTAAGAGGAAGCACAGGGGTCAGGGGATTTCAGCTAAACCAACCTACCAGGATTCTCGCTGAAGGCAGGCCAGGGTGACCAGATATCGTCTGGGGGACGGTAGAGGATGGGGGCTTCTTGGTAAGCTGACTTTGCAGGAATGGCAGAAACTGGATTTTACAAGGAAGCACACAGATGGCCTGGGAGAAGGTTTGGGAGCCTGAGGCTAAAGTGCCCAGGGCTGCGTCTTCAGTCCCCCCACCTCCGACTCTGCCCGGGGATGGTGGAATGACTCACCTGATGGATAAAACTGGGTGTCGATTTGCTAAAATCCCAAAAGCAGGTCTGCATTTAGAAAGCGCTGCCTCCTTGAGAAGACTGGCCTGGAACCTGGAGACCAGGTGGGCTCCTTAAACAGATGATGGCTGAGCGGTGTCACCTGGATGCTGGAAGTGAGGGAGGAGGCAGCAAAGCACTGTCTCTTGGCCTGTCCCCAAGTCAAAAGGGCCAGTTGCTTTGACTTGAGAGAGGGAAAGGATCCTAGAAGTCATCAGGGCTTTTACGGACAAGGAGTCCGGGGGAGGGGAGAAGGGCCTCAGCTCTGAAACTAAGGACTGGACCTCTGGTCTCGAGCCCCAGTCTCAAGAGCTGCTACTTCCTTCTGAAAGTCTGGCAGGCCTCCAGGACGGGCTCCGTCCAACGCCAGCCGTCTTGTCTCTGTCCCACTCTGTTAGAAAACACCTCCTTATATTAAGCCAAAACCTGTCTTTTCCACAGTTTCTTTGATTCGGCCTCTCGGATCTTTTTAAGATGCTGTGATGAGTGACTCACTCGAATCCTCTCACCAAGCCCCACTACCAGCATCCTCACATTGACTGAATTCGCTGTTTCTAAGGTCAAATTTGCAGCCACTTCCTGATGCCTCCCACGGAGGCTGGCTCTGGTCCCCTAGGCAAGCAGGTGGTCACGGCCAAGGGATTCACCAAACGTGGAGGTTTGCCAAAGTTATGTCAAAGAGCCTGGATCTCAAAGCGAGCCGTCTCCCAGGAAACAGCTCAAGACGTTCAGATTCTGAATATCCACTCCACACGCGGCAGGGGGTTGGAGATCTCAGCACGTTCCTGTGAGAGAAGTGGTCCTGGGGGCCCCCATGGGTTCTGACATCCGGGAGCCTTGCAGTGGGAGGATGGGGGTGTGGGAAGGTACCCTTGGGAGCCAGGACTCCACCCCACACCCAACTTCCACCTGGCTGCCAGCACGATTTGGATTAGAGAATGCACGTGACGGCCAAACAGCCTGGATTCCTAGAACCCTGAACAGCCTCCTGTGGGAGGAATTCCGTCCCCCAGAAACATACATCTGTGTCCTGACCACCAATACCTGTGGCTGTGACTTTATTTAGAGGATCTTTGCAGATACAATCAAGGCTCTCAGCTGAGCACAGTGGCTCATGCCTGTAATCCCAGCACTTTGGGAGGCCGAGGCGGGCAGATCACCTGAGGTCATGAGTTCGAGACCAGCCTGGCCAACATGGTGAAACCCTGCCTCTACTAAAAATACAAAAATTAGCCTGGCGTGGGGGCAGGCACCTGTAATCCCAGCTACTCTGGTGGCTGAGGCAGAGAGTTACTTGAACCCTGGAGGCATAGGTTGCAGTGAGCCGATATCACCCCGCTGTACTCCGACCTGGGTGATAGGAGACTCCATCTAAAAAAAAAAAAAAAAAAAAAAAAAAAGGATCTCAAGATGAAATCACCCTGCATTTAGGGAAGGCCCTGAACCCAGTGGCTGGTGTCCTTGCAGGGGAAAGGAGAGGGAGATTAGAGACCCAGAGAGAAGGATGCGTGTGATGCCAGAGGTGGAGGCCAGTGTGGTGCATCCACAAGCCGAGGGGCAAAGAGGATCGCCAGGAGCCACCAGAAACTGAGAGACAGGGCTGGGACAGATTGTCCCTCAGAGCCTCCAGGAGCCAGCCCTGCAGACACTGTGATCTGAGACTCCTGGCCTCCAGAGCGGGGGGGCGGGAAGGAAATTCCCATTGTTTTAAGCCCCCCAGGAAATGTCTGTTGTTTGGGCGGCCCTGGGAAACTGCTACCAAGCCCCCCATTCCTGTCCCTTCCCCGGAGTCATTCTGGGCATCACATAACCCCCAGGATGTGAGGTGGGCCGGAAAGGCTGGAGACTGGGGCCTGCTCTGGGGGGCTGAGGGGTCAGAGGCCTGGCAAGCTTGGGTGAAGCGGAGATCTGCAGGCTGGCTCCCGGCTCCCTCCCGGCTGCCCCCACTTGAGCTGATTCTGATAAGGAGGCAGGGCCGGACAGCCTGACTCAGGCCCCGCCCACTCCGCCTGGCCCTGGGCACTACAGTGACGGCCCAGAGTCCAGCCCTCGGGATGGGCTGACCTGGTCCTCCTGGGACCCCATGCCCACTCCTCGGGATGTCGGGCTCTGCCCAAACCATCTCTGGACACCTCCCTCCTTTTGTCTCTGGGGTCACAGCGCAGGGTCAATACCCCGCTGCGTCCCTGCAGCCAGGCTCCAGCTCACCTCCCTCCCTCCTGGTAGCTGTGCCTTTCTCTCCACCTCCGCTGTGGTCTGCTTATCTCCTCTCCTCCCATTAGACTGTAAATGAAAGCTGTCTACTTCTGACGCCCATTGTGTGGGCTTGCCTCCCCCATACCAAGTAGTCTGTTTTTTTTTATTTTCCTGAGAAAGTGTCTCACTCTTTGCCCAGGCTGGAGTGCAGTGGTGCCATCATAGCTCCCTGCAGTTATGCGATCCTTCCACCTCCTGCCACCACGCCCTGCTATTTAAAAAAAATTTTTTTTGTACAGATGGGGTCTCAGTATGCTGCCCACAATGGTCTCAAACTCCTGGGCTCAAGAGATTCTCCTGTCTCGGCTTCCCAAAGTGTTAGGATTACAGGCATGAGTTAATTCGGTCCTGAAACTATCCGGAGTTAGCACAGACCTATAGGTTAGGAGTTCAAGACTGCCCCCCACCTCAGGCCCCGAGGACAAGCAGAGGGTCCTCAGCTTGCCCACATTTCGGCCCAACTTGGCTACAAACTGGGGGCTCCCAGGACCCCCTCCTCAGGTTTTCAGGTTTGGTGATTTGCTTTTTTTTTTTTTTTTGAGACAGAGTTTCCCTCTTGTTGCCCAGGCTGGAGTGCAATGGCACTATCTCGGCTCACTGCAACCTTTGCCTCCCGGGTTCAAGCAATTCTTCTGCCTCAGCCTCCCGAGTAGCTGGGACTACAAGTGCGTGCCGCCATGCTGGCTAATTTTTGTATTTTTATAGAGACGGGGTTTCACCATGTTGGCCAGGCTGGTCTCGAACTCCTGACCTCAAGTGATCCGCCTGCCTCAGCCTCCCAAAGTGCTGGGATTACAGGCGTGAGCCACCTTGCCCAGCCATGACTGGCTATTGATGGCTTCCACAACCTCCTCCTCAGGTGTGGTGAGTTGCTGTGGAATGGCTCACAGAACTTTCCTTAGGGTCTTGGGTTGATGATAAAGGATGCCAGATGGAGACACACACAGATCAAGGTCCAGAAGGGTCTGGAGCAGGTGATTCTGTCCCCACGGAGTACGCGCTGTGCCAGCCTCCCAGCTCATGGGTTCATTCATCAACCTGAAGTTCTCCGAGCCCTTTCTCTTAAAGCTTTTATGGAAGTTCCACTATGTGACCACGACTGATGAAACCATGGCCACTGGTAATTGACTCAATCCCTGGCCCCTCCGCCTTCCTGGAAGTCAATGGGTGGGTCTGCAAGTTTCAACCCACTAATCCCATGGTGGGTTCCTGGGGCAGCATCCCCCATCCTGAGGCTTGCTAGGGACCACCAGTCACCTCATTAGCATTACTATGGATGGTGGAAAGGGGTTCCTTATGAATAACAAAAGATGCTTTTCTCAACTCTCTCACTCAGAAAATGTCAAGGGTTTTAGGAGGTGTGGGCTGGGAACCCAGGAACTGAGAACAAAGACCAAATAGAATATATATTTCTTGCTGGGTGTGGTGGTTCATGCCTGTAATCCCAGCACTTTGGGAGCCTGAGGCGGATGGATCACCTGAGATCAGGAGTTCAAGACCAGTCTGGCCAACATAGCAAAACCGTGTCTCTACTAAAAATACAAAAATTAGCCAGGCGTGGTGGTGAGTGCCTGTAATCTCAGCTACTTGGGAGGCTGAGGCAGGAGACTCCCTCAAACCCAGGAGGCAGAAGTTGTTGCAGTGAGCCGAGATCGTGCCACTGCACTCCAGCCTGGGCGACAGGGTGAGACTCCATCTCAAAAAAAAATCCCGACCGGGCGCGGTGGCTCACGCCTGTAATCCCAGCACTTTGGGAGGCCGAGGCCGGTGGATCACGAGGTCAAGAGATCGAGACCATCCTGGTCAACATGGTGAAACCCCGTCTCTACTAAAAATACAAAACATTAGCTGGGCATGGTGGCGCGTGCCTGTAATCCCAGCTACTCAGGAGGCTGAGGCAGGAAAATTGCCTGAACCCGGGAGGCGGAGGTTGCGGTGAGCCGAGATCGCGCCATTGCACTCCAGCCTGGGTAACAAGAGCAAAACTCTGTCTCAAAAAAAAAAAAAATCCCACAAAAACAAGAATATCTATTTCTTATTCTATCACAGTGCTGACTGAGCCCCTGGAAAACAGCCCCCAGTCCTCTTGCTGGTAACCCTGAGCTCAGCCTGGAGGAGCCTCTGTGAGAATCTGCTGAACTGGGCTTTTGAATGCACATGCGCAAATGCACACATGTGGTGCATGCCTGTGTGCAGACAGAATGCACATGTGACACTTGGAGTGCGAATGCAGGCGCAGGAGCGGCAGAAGGAGGCCTGCATTCTTTCTCTGCGTTTTGCAACTTCCACATGCTTGGCTCCAAGCCCCTGGCTTTGCCCCAGTGACATTCTTTCAGAAGACCAGCTGCTGCCACATCAAACCATTTCTGTCCAGCTCTCGCTCAGGCCCAGGGCCTGCCACCTCCTTGGGCCACACAAGTGGGGCATGAGGAAGCCCAGCCCTTTCAGCGAGTTCATGAGTGTATTTGTGCAAGGGCATGGCCAGGACCTGGGTGTGAATGCCTGAACAGCCAGGAGGCTGCTGTTAAGAAACATTTCACTTGATGAGGGGCACACAGTGTTTCCGATGTGAAAGGGTCATCCATGATTCCCCTCCCCCAGCAAAGGTGCTAACACAGGTCACATGCTCTTCTCCCTCTTAGCCAAATCCATCCCAAACCAATTCTGGTGGCAAAGAGGATGGATTCCCCAAGTTCCTCCCCTGGATCACCCCAGGCTGCTGCCCAGCAGGATGGTTCCCTGAAGGCACGTATAGGTCATTTGGGGAAGGAGGAAGAGCGGGGAATGGAGACTCAACAGCCAGCCAGTGAACGTCCTGTACAGGATTGTTCTGCAAGTTGCTCTTTTGAAAAACTTGGGCTGGGCCAGGCCAGCAGGCCAGGCAGGTGGATCCCGCCTGTAATCCCAGCACTTCGGGAGGCCGAGGCGGGCAGATCACGAGGTCAAGAGATCAAGACCATGCTGGCCAACACGGTGAAACCCCGTCTCTACTAAAAATACAAAAATTAGCTGGGCGTGGCGGCATGCGCCTGTGGTCCCAGCTACTCAGGAGGCTGAGGCAGGAGAATCGCTTGAACTTGGGAGGTCGAGGTTGCAGTGAGCCAAGATCACACCACTGCACTCCAGCCTGGGCGACAGAGCGAGACTCCATCTCAAAACAAAACAAAACAAAAACCCACTTGATATTGTATCATGAAGATCTTTTATGTCAGTACATTTGGGGGCCACAAATTTTTTTTGAGTAGCTATACAATATTCCAGTCTCTGGATGCCAGAATGAACTTAGCTGTTTCTCAATGCATTGAATCTCCTTCTGCCTTTGGGAAGCCCGTCCTCCTGTGAGCTTTGAGGCCCAGGCGGCTGCTCTCAGATGGCCGCCTGGGGCTTTGAGCCTAGAGCAGGGCTCTCAGTAAGGCAGGAGTGGCTCAAATGCTTGCTGTGGGTGGTGACAGCGGCCACAGCCAGAATCCAGTGTCCCATGGGGGCAGTGAGCAACTCTATGTCAATCCCAGCCTGATTATTCCAAGTCCAGAGGTCTTCAGCTTCCTGGCTATGGCCAATTACAAATGGTCATGAATTCTTTGCAGCAACTCCCATCAGGAGGTGGGGTCTATTTTCCACCTTCGGATCTATGCTTGCCGTGTGATGTGTCTTCCAAGCCTGGACCTCAAGAAGCCTCGCAGGTTAGGCTGGGCATAGTGGCTGACGCCTGCAATCCCAGCACTTTGGGAGGCCAAGGTGGGCATATTGCTTGAGCTCAGGAGTTCAAAACCAGCCTGGGCAATATAGCGAGACCCAGCTACTCAGGAGACTAAGGGACAGAAGTGGGAGGACTGCTTGAGCCCAGGAGGTCAAGGCTGCAGTGAGTCATGACTGGGCCATAGACATGATCACACCACTTGCACTCCAGCCTGGGCAACAGAGTAAGGCTCTTAAAAAAAAAGTTGTTCTGTTTTTTGTTTTTGAGATGGAGTCTCATTGTGTTGCCCAGGCTGGAGTGCAGTGACATGATCTCAGCTCACTGCAACCTCTACCTCTCCGGTTCAAGTGATTCTCTTTCCTCAGCCTCCCCAGTAGCTGGGATTACAGGCACGTGCCACCACACATGGCTAATTTTTATATTTTTTGTAGAGATTTGGTTTCACCATGTTGGTCAGGCTGGTCTTGAACTCCTGACCTCAAGTGGTCCGCTCACCTCAGCCTCCCAAAGTGCTGGGATTACAGGCTTGAGCCACCACACCCATCCAAAAAAAACAAAAACAAAAAGGTTCTGCATTCCATATCATGGAACACTGCCACCATGTGACCAAGCATGGGTTAGTGTCCACCAGAATGGCACCCTGTGGACAGAGAAGCGCCACCTTCCCAGCTCTCCCAGTATCCCAGGTGAGGCCTTTGATATGAGCGAGCCGGCCAACACCATGGGGAAAAGGTGAGCCCTCCCAGGTGAGCCCTCCCAGGTGAGCCCAGCTGGGGCAAATCGGATGAATGAGTACTGTATTGTTTTCAGCCACTGAGCTGGAACAGTTTGTTACTTAGCAAAAGTTCGCCACTGCTCAGTCACCTTATTTAATTCCTGCTCAACTCCTGAGCCTCGATCTGTAGGCTTCCCATTAATTCTGTGAGCTTCAGAATTTTTTCCATAAATCTTTTTTCTGTTTAAATTAACCAGAAGTGGTTTCTGTTGGTTGCAACTAAGAATGCTGGCTGTCATAAAAATTAACATGGGCCGGGCGCGGTGGCTCACACCTGTAATCCCAGCATCGTGATTACAGGTGACCTCCCAGGCTGAGGTGTGTGGATCACCTGAGGTCAGGAGTTTGAGACCAGCCTGGCCAACATGTTGAAACCCCTGTCTCTACTAAAAATACAAAAATTAGCTGGGTGTGGTGGTGCATGCCTGTAATCCCAGCTACCCAGGAAGCTGAGGTAGGAGAATCTCTTGAACCCGGGAGGCGGAGGTTGTAGTGAGCTGAGATCACGCCACTGCACTCCGGCCTGGGCAACAAGAGCAAAATTCCATCTCAAAAAAAAAAAAAAAAAAGTTCATAGGCACTTTACCCAAAATAACAACAAAAAAACCCCACCCTCTGAAAACAACCCCAATGCCCATCCCATGTAGACTAGGTTGATAACCCGTGGCATAGTCACGTGATGGGGTTTTACTTCCACTACAAAGAACAACGCGTGTGAATCTCGTCGGCATCGTGTGGAAGCTAAAAAGGCTGCAAACACTAAAGAGCGGGTGCTTAGTAAGATTCCATTTACATGAAGTTCAAGAGCAGGCATGCCGAGGGCCGGGCGCAGTAGCTCACGCCTGTAATCCCAGCACTTTGGGAGGCCGAGGCAGGTGGATCACGAGGTCAAGAGATCAAGACCATCCTGATCAACAAGGTGAAACCCTGTCTCTACTAAAAATACAAAAATTAGCTGGGCATGGTGGCGTGCGCCTGGAATCCCAGCTACTCGGGAGGCTGAGGCAGGAGAATTGCTTGAACCCAGGAGGTGAAGGTTGCGGTGAGCCGAGATTGCGCCATTGCACTCCAGCCTGGGTAACAAGAGCGAAACTCCATCTCAAAAAAAAAAAAAAAAAAAAAAAAAAAAGGAGCAGGAATGCCTACTCGGTGTTCATGGAAGTCAGAATTAGTGGTTACAGGGTGGAGGCTCTGACCTAGAGAGCCTTCTGGGGTGAGGCAAAGTTCGCTATATCTATCTGAGGGGTGGTGCCAGCAGTGTTTACATGTAATACAACAATTAAGTGAGCTCTACGATTCCCACCTATGTACTGTGTGTGTAATATACTAATAAAATTGTTTTTAAAAATTTCACTTGGGCCGGGCGCAGTGGCTCACACCTGTAATCCCAGCATTGGAAGGCCGAGGTGGGCAGATCACCTGAGGTCGGGAGTTTGAGACCAGCCTGACCAATGTGGAGAAAGCCCCATCTCTACTAAAAGTAAAAAAAAAAAAAAAAATTGCCTGGTGTGGTGGCACATGCCTGTAATCCCAGCTACTTGGGAAGCTGAGGCAGGAGAATCTCTTGAACCCAGGAGGCGGAGGTTGCGGTGAGCCGAGATCACGCCATTACACTCCAGCCTGGGCAGCAAGAGCGAAACTCTGTCTAAAAAAAATAAAAAATATAAAATAAAATTTAAAAATCTCTCTGGCAGGCAGGGTGTGTTGGGCTCTCACTTGTAGTCCCAGCACTTTGGGACACCCATTTGGGAGGATTGCTTCAGCTTAGGCATTTGAGGCCAGCCTGGGCAAAACGGCAAGACCCCATCTCTAGAAAAGCTCAAAAATTAACTGGGCGTGGTGGTCCCAGCTACGAGGGCAGCTGCAGTGGGGATCACTTGAGCCCAGGAGCTCAAGGCTGCAGTGAACTACGATCGCGCCATTGCACTCCAGCCTGGGTGACAGTGAGACACTGTCTCAAAAAAAACCAAAAATAAAGAGGCGCTCAGCCTTGGGATAGACAGCTAGGAAAAGTTTTTGTCCTTTTCTGCTACCTTCTTTTTGCTGCCTAAAAGGCAGAAGTGATGGCTAGGATCTCAGCAGCCATTATAGATCATGAGGGTAGGCTTGTGGGTGGCAGGCATGCAATAATGGTGTACAAATGGAAGAAGTTTCCCTCCAGAAGGGATGCCTTCTCCCTTTTATGTGACAGAAAAGAAAGAAAAATGTCATATGAGCCCCTGCCATGCTGGGCTTTCATTATAGAAAGCTGAAGCTAAAAATAGCCAGTACAGGTGCATGCATGAGAGATTTTGGCTTTGCGCGCTAGCTTGAGCAGCTGGGAGTGGCGCTAATTATCTTCTCAATTGCTGGACTGAAAACTGGAGGCCCAGATGGCCCGTGTGTGGCACTGGGGAGCCAAGGGGCCTGGAACGCCTGCCGTGTGCCGTCAACTGCTGTCCTCGACTCTGGACAGACCCAGGAAGCTCTCCTCCCCCGAAGCCCAGGGAAACATGCAGGGAAGGAGGCACCGGCCTCCAGGAAATGCCCTGTGGCTTCTCTGTATAGGTCGGAGAGGCTCTCTGGAGATGTTGAAATTGAAAGTGCTTCCTGATGGCCATGGGGAGGAGGAGCATGGGACCAAAATAGGGGGGCCGCTTGCAAAACCCTCACCTCATCTGTAGCATTCGAAAAGCTCACGATCAGGGCTGGGCACGGTGGCTCACACCTGTAATCCCAGCACTTTGGGAGGCTGAGGCAGGCGGATCACCTGAGATCAGGAGTTCAAGAACAGCCTGGCTAACATGGTAAAACCCTCTCTCTACTAAAAATACAAAAAATTAGCTGGGGGTGGCAGGGGGTGTGTGGGGGTGTGTGTACCTGTAATCCCAGCTACTTGGGAGGCTGAGGCAGGAGAATCGCTTGAACCTGGGAGGTGGAGGTTGCAATGAGCTGATTGTACCACTGAACTCCAGCCTGGGCGACAGAGCGAGATTCCATCACAAAAAGAAACAAACAAACCAGAAAGAAAAGCTCAGCTCAGCTCTGATGAACAGGCACTTTGCACCGTCACAGTAGAGTCCTGGCCGCTCACCCAATTCCTGGATCACCCCGAGCCCCTTCAAAGGAAAGGTGGTCAAATCTCTTAGAGAAAGGACCCTGTAATAAAATGACAAGGACTTACAGTACCAAGAATCTGCTTCCTGGCCTTCCCCAAAGGTCCTCTTGGCCATTAACCCAGTGACTGAGCTGCAGGGCAGGGGCTCTGGGGCTGAGGACGAGGTGAGGAGCTTCTCCTGAGTTACACCAGGTGAAGAAAGACGCACCTCTGTTTCAGGTGTGGCTGGCTGGGTAAATGAACACAGCCCTGCACGTGGAGGCAGCAGGTGCTGATGGCAATTCCTCCCCCTCCCTTTCTCTGTCTCTCTCATTTGTGTGCACACACGCGTGCACACACATTAGTGCACACACACGCGTGCACACACACGTGTCCTGCCTTAGGAGTGCACCCATGATCTCATTCTGTCTGCTTCCTGCCAACCCATCACGCTGCAGTCGTCACACTGGACCAAAGTGAACACCAGTGGGAGCCCTAGATGTGTGCCCCTTGGTCCCTTAGAAGCAGGCCCAATCTCGGCTAGATCCCTGTGGAAGTGGCTCAGGGTTTGTTAAGGTGCCAGGGCTGGAGGGAGGAGGGTGGAAGAATGAGTACCCGTGAGCTTTGGGAAGAGTGCAGGGACAGGCACCTGGGAATGGCCACGGAGGTGAGGATGCTTCTGCCCTGACTGTTCCCGGAAAGGCCCCATGGCGGTCCCATGCTGGGTGCCTGCCCCGGGGTGTGGGGACAGGTGTCACAGAGCATCACTCTGTGCCTCCCCGGCCTCCAGGGCCTGCTCTGCTGATAGGTGGCCTGGAGGGAGGGACCAAGGCTGACGGGAGCAGACCTCGCGCTCTATGGCCCTCATTCAGTGCTGGCTCCCTGATGGCTGTGGCTTTCGGCCGACCCTTTCCATGGAGGAGGCAGCCACTGGCTCCCCAGGAATCGACACTTACTCTAGATCCGAATACCTCCATTCTATACGGCACTCAGTGCCACCAGCCCTTCGCTGACCAAACACCTTTCCCGCCCTCCTGGCCACCCACACACATGCAGGTGACTTAGTAGCTGCAGCCAGGCAGTGGTCTCACAGTCACATGTGTCACCATCATGCATTCAAGGGCTCATGAAACAGGAAGGCTGGGATGAAGCCTCGGGCTCAGGAGCCTGGCTCTGCGGACGTGCTGGGCGGCAGTGGAGCCAGGCCCCGAAGTCCCTGCCTCCAGACTGCCCTGTACATGCTCTCGCCGCTCACTGGAGATGAGAAAACGCCGCCCTCCCCCTGCGGACGCACCAGCTCGCATAGCCCATCTGTGCTTCTTCCTGTTCAGAATGCACAGGTGTGAGCCAGGTGCCCTGAGCAGCACCCATCACCCAGAGCGAAGGTTCTACCTGGGTTCTGCTGGCATAGGGGTTCTACACCCGAGAGGAATGTTTCCACCGCGAGATATCTCCACATCCCCTCGAATTGGCAGTGAAGATGGGAGGAGTGTTTGGGAGGCTGGGATGGTTGGTCCTGACTGTCCCGGGGAACAGGGCTGCCGCTCAAACCTGCAAGCAGCACCGAAGGACTCAAGTGATTTCTCATACCCGCGCATTGACCAGCTCCACACGGGACTACAGCTTCCTTGCAGGCAGGACCCCGGGGTTCAGGGTTCTCTGGAAGAAAAACTCCAGTTACCTTCCCTGGCCCTGAGATGTCACGGAGGAGAGAGGGGAGCTGCTGTGGGCCTGGGCTGAGTGGAGAAACGGAGGCTGTCATTCTGGTCCTTGCTGTGTCTGCCACGCCTCCACCCTGTTTCCTTCTTCTTCCTGATCTGTGGTTCGTCCCCAGTAGAGGCGCTGGGGGTGGTCCATGGTGCGATGTAGCCCATCAGCTGCTAAAATGTCAACAGGATCAAAAAAGAAGTGGGGGCGGTAGGCGGGGCAGAGTGGCGCCTGTAATTCCAGAACTCTGGAAGGCTGAGGTGAGCAAATGGCTTGAGCCCAGGAGTTTGAGACCAGCCCGGGCAACATGGCAGAATCTGGACTCTACTAAAAATGCAAAAAAAAAAAAAAAAAAAAAAAATCTGGGCATGATGGCTCACGTCTGTAATCCCAGCACTTTGGGAGTCCGAGGCGGGTGAATCACGAGGTCAGGAGTTCGAGACTAGCCTGGCCAACATGGTGAAACCCCATCTCTACTAAAAATACACAAAATTAGCTGGGCGTAGCGGTGGGCACCTGTAATCCCAGCTACTCGGGAGGCTGAAGCAGGAGAATCGCTTGAACTCGGGAGGCGGAAGTTGCAGTGGACCAAGATCGTGCCACTGAACTCCAGCCTGGGTGACAGAGCGAGACTCGGTCTCAACAACAACAAAAATTAGCCAGGCATGCTGGCGCATGTCTGTAGTCCCAGGTACTCTGTAATCCCAGAGGCTGAGGCAGGAGAATCGCTTGGGTCCAGGAGGCAGAGGCAGAGTTTGCAGTGAGCTGAGATGGCACCACTGTACTCCAGCCTGGGCAACAGAATAAGACCCTGTCTCAAAACAAACAAAAAACGTGTGGAGGTGGGGATGTCTTGCCAGGATGGTGAACCTGGGCTGGATGCACAATCTGGAGTGGGGGGTCGGGGGAGCAGCTGCCTTGGTGGGCAGGAGGTTTTGTGAGCCTGCTTTTGCTCCTGGCAGTACCCGTGGGGAAAGGGTAGGTGGGGCATCTACCACTGTCTGGCTGTCCAGCACCGGAACCTCCTTGCCATTAGGGGAGCCCCTGTGCCACCTCCTGTTCCAGAGGCCAACACAGTCCACACTCTTGTCTTTCCAGACTCTGGTACAGCGGCAGGCGCCAGCCTGAGCTCGGCCCAGCCGGTGCCGCCTTGGGGACTCTGTGCCTGCAGCAGGCCAGGGAGAAGCCTGGCTGGCAGCAGGTGGCATTCGGTGCCCAGAGCCCGCTATGGCATTCTCACGGATGTCCCCCCTGGCACCCAGTGTGCCCCAGCCTCCCCTGAGACTCTGTGCTTCCCAGTGTCTTTCTAGCACACCTCCCCCTGCCTCTTATTTGTGGTCAAGCATCCCGTTGGTGGGTACTGACATTGTTTTCAATTTTTCACCCTTACAAGGCTGAGAATCTCTGTCCCCTATCCCTGTGCACAAGGATTTCCAGAGTGAAGGTTCCTAACTCCTGCTGTTCCTTCTCCCTCCCCGCAGCTTCCACAGTCCGCTGTCTCCTGGTCTCCACCACCCAGCCTGGTCACGTCTTCCAGAGACCCAGCCACCCCCGGAGGTGCAGCCTTGAGTTTGCCACCTCAGCACCCTTTCCTTCCTGTTAGACATGAGCAGGAGGTCATGCTGCCAAAAGCACACCCACCCATAGGCCCAGCGCAGTGGCTCACGCCTGTAATTCCAGCACTTTGGGAGGCTGAGGTGGGCAGATCACCTGAGGTCAGGAGTTTGAGACCAGTCTGGCCAATATGGTGAAACCCTGTCTCTATAAAAATACAAAAATTAGCCGGGCATGATGGCAAGCACCTGTAATCCCAGCTACTCAGGAGGCTGAGGCTGGAGAATCACTTGAACCCGGGAGGTGGAGGTTGCAGGGAGCCGAGGGTGCACCAGTGTGCTCCAGCCTGGGTGACAGAGACTCCATCTCAAAAAAAAAAAAAACAACAACACACCCATGCACCCACAATCACACACCCACGTGCATGTACTCAGTGGCACGCACCCCCCTGCTTGTGTCATACTGTGTCACTGCTCCGGGCTCCCTGTCTCCCCCACTACACGCCGCTTTACGAGGACAGGGACTCTCCCTCATTCCCTGCCTCCTAGAGCCTGACACACCCAATGTCCAAACATGGTATGGACCCAATAACACTTTCTATACAAACAGATGTAGCAACCACAGTGTAACTGTAATAATCTCAGAGCAGTGACAAAGGCAAACTGAGCGGGGTGGGGGGGGGGGGATCCCAGAGCGACCTCGAGGGCGTCTTGGTGCTTCCCAACCTGGAAACTGGTGGGCTGGTGGGAGAACTGGTTCACACTTGTGGAAGCTTCCCAGTAATTTCTCAAGCTGAGCGCTCGGGGGAGTAGGGGGACATCTGGTGGCCGGTTGTTGAAAGTCGTTGCCAAGAGGAAGGGAGCCAAGAAAGGAGCCTGCAGCGAGGGTGTCCTGGGCTTCTTGGGTTCTTACCACCCCTGCCCCTGCCGGCCCCTGGCCCATGCCATCTAGTCCACGCCCGAGGAGTTGGTCAGGTAGAAGGGGCGGATGACTGTGCGGAAGCTGCTGAAGTGCCCTGCTGGGCACGGGAAGAAGGAGGTGCCCTTGGAGCTGTTGCTGTCCAGGGCACTGGGAATCTCGGCCTTCAGACCCTCAAAATCGGTGACGTCTGCCACGAAGAGCCCTTCGCAGAGCATCAGGGCTTTGTTTTCGTAGGCGATGGTGCTATCTGAGGGGCCCGACTTGGTGAGGCCCAGGACGGGCAGCTCGTCCGAGGAGCATGAGAAGCCGTAGTTCCAGCAGCTCTGGATGGTGGGGAGGTAGATCAGGGACCAGGACACCCACTTGTCCTGGAAGAGGAAGCTGGGGTGTTGTGGGGTCTGGAAGGGCTGGTAGGGGTGGTAGTATCTATAGTCGAGGGGGGCTTCAATGTCATTAGGAGAGTATTTGGGTGAAGAACCCCCTCTGGGCCAATAGACCAGCTGTGACTTCTGTGTACTCCCGCGACTGTCCGTCACAGAGGCACTCCAGGTGGGCGAGGTGTAAATCCGGGGTTTGTAGGCATCCTCAGTGAGATTCAGGCCTTTGTACCGGGTCAGCAACTGGAAGGGCACGGTGTGGAACTCCAGGGCCTGCAGACTCTTCTTCTGGAACAGGGCCTCGTGGCTCCAGTACAAGGACAGGTTGAACTGCAGCTCAAAGAGCTCCTGAGGGAGCATCATGGGGAAGCGGACCTTCTCCAGCAAGCCCTCCAGCTCCTCCTGGGAGGCGCGCTCCTCCCAGCTCCAGGTGTCCACGGCCTTCAGCAGGGACAGCTCGCTGGGCACAGCCAGGTCACTCCTGGGCAGCAGCAATTGGAGCAGGGCTGTGGGGACGCTGGGCCAGGCCTCAGCCTGCATCAGGGCCTCGAAGTTCCAGGCCAGGAACTGCAGGCAGAGCTTCTCCAGCAGGGGGTCCCCGGTGGCCAGTGCGTAGGCATACAGGTCCAGGGGCATCTGGAATGAGGGGTCCTGGGGGAGGAGGATGGCAAAGAGGCTTGCGCAGTAGCCCTGCAGCTGCTTGGCCCCGTAGGCAGAGGCCAGTTTGTGGAAGCACTTGACCGATGACAGGGTGATGTCGATCCTTCGGGAGTAGAAGTACCTGGGGAGGGTGAGGGAGAGCTGATGCTGGCCTCACAGGACAGCAGGGGAGCCCTGGGCCCGCCTCTCCAGCACAGCCATCTGCGGCACACCAGTGTGTACAGCGTGGGAGTGAGCACGCGTGGGAGCGAGCACGCGTGTGTGCAACTGTGTGAGTGCACGTGTGACTGCATGTATACATGTGCACACATGAGTGTGTGCAGGTGTGCATGTGCGTGTGGGTGTGCTTTTGAAGAGGGGAGGAGGACGAAGCCCCTGGCGGTCCCAGAGCCTGAGGATGAGATGGCTCACCTGAGAAAGTCTCTGACCATGGGCACGCACTCAGCATCCACACTCATGGTGACATTGCTGCCTGGCTCCTTCCACAGGGCCTGGGCCTCCAGGTTGGCAGTCAGGATGACTGTGTGGCCACAGAAGCCCAGGGCGTCCTCGCCCTGCACACTCACATTGATGGACAGGTCGCAGCCCTGCTGGCTGTCAAAGATCTGACCAAGCGCCTCCGAGAGCTCTCCGGAGAGGTCCAGGGTGTGGGTGCTCCTGGTTTCTAAGATCGGGCAGGAGGGAAGCAGGCTGTGTTAGGACCCAGGGCGCTGCCACTCTCTGGGGTCAGCGTCTTCATCTGAAAGTGGGGGATTTGTGACTGCCTCATCCACTCTGGAAGGCTCCTGGGACGATGAGGGACAGGAGAGACCTGCAGTATCGGATCCCTGGGCCCTGAAACCCCACCCTTTCCAGGCGCGATCCCCACCTCTTCTAGCCTTGAGGCCCCACCCCTTTCAGCCCCGAGGCCCACCCCTTCCAGCCCCGAGCTCCACCCCTTTCAGCCCCGAGGCCCACCCCTTCCAGCCCCGAGCTCCACCCCTTTCAGCCCCGAGGCCCACCCCTTCCAGCCCCGAGCTCCACCCCTTTCAGCCCCGAGGCCCACCCC
>NW_022436988.1:4036125-4062453 GCF_009761245.1 Sapajus apella | reverse complement strand
CACCCCGAGGCCCCACCCCTTCCACCCCGAGGCCCCACCCCTTCCAGCCCTGCGGAACCAGAGCAGCTGAGACCTGGCCAAGCCCGTCCAGACCCCGGCATCAGGCCCTCTGCTCTGTTCTGCTCCCTCGGATTCAGGCAGCAGCCCCGCCTGGGGACTTGGTGGTGCTGACTCGGAGCCCCACTCCCCAGCCTCAGTCAGTCAATCACCACAGACGCTGCCTACCTCAAACCAAAACCACTGCCTGCTTAGATGGCCTGAAAAGTCAGGGTCCTGTGGCAACCCCATTTTAGAACTCTGGGGGTCTCCAAGCAGCCTCCTGTGAGGCACAAGGCCTGGAGAAGTCATGGGAGGCTCGCGGGTCGGGAGTCAGTGTGCTGCACCCTCCCCCCTTCTTTGAGCCCTCTCAAGGCTAACTCAAAACTAAATCCCATAGGTTCTTTCTTTGCCACAAAGGTTTTAATAGGTTTGAAGTAATTGTGAGGTTTCAACCGGGTGGGCTCGCCCTGGGCCTCCTCACACCTGAGCCCCCAGCTCCCTCCCACCTTCTCCTCACCACAGCTCCCCTGCCACAGGAGCCTTTGCCCTGCACCCACGGCCCCACGTGCCCCCCTCACCCGCCTCCCCCCACTGAACCCCCGACAGCCCCATGGTGTCTCCTGGGCTTCCCCCACTGTGAGGCCAGGCTCAGCTCCAGCCACTTGTTTGTCCCACGTGAGCACAGGGGCTCCCTGGGATTCAACCCCTCCTGCCTTAGGGGCTCCTGACAAAGGGTAGTGGGCGGCAAGCCCAGGAAGAGCCACCTCGCCATCAGGAGAGGAAAGAAAACCATGAAACTCAAATCCAGCCGGGCGCTGTGGCTCACACCTGTAATCCCAGCACTTTGGCAGCCCAAGGTGGGTGGATCACCAGGTTAGGAGTTCAAGTCCAGCCTGACCAACATGGTGAAACCCTGCCTCTACTAAAATACAAAAATTAGCCAGGCATGGTGGCAAGTGCCTGTAATCCCAGCTACTCAGGAGGCTGAGGCAGAATTGTTTGAACCCAGGAGACAGAGGTTGCAGAAAGCTGAGATCCTGCCACTGCACTCCAACCTGGGCGACAGAGTGAGACTCCATCTCAAAAACAACAACAACAACAAAACTCAGATCCAGGGGCTCCAGCCTGCAGAGCAGCCTGGGTTCCCTGCAAATCAGGGCCGGTTGGGAGGAAGCAGGCTGCGGCTGTGAGTAGCCGGGCCTCCCTCTGCCAGGATGGACTTGAGCCTGTCACGCCGGGGAGTGTGTTTCTGAGCGGGCGCTGGCATTTCAGGTCAGGCTGGAGCCAGGTGTCGTGCTCACTGGGACTGTCTCACTGCCTCGCACTCAGGTTCCCTGGGGTGTTTCTCCAGACGGGGCTGGGGAGGAGTCTGGGCCTGTGGGACTGGGAGCTGCTGGGCTCTCTGGACCAGGGCCGCTCCATGCGGAGCGGGCAGGCAGTAGTGGAAGGAACCTTTGTGTGCTTCACATGTGTGTGTGGGGGGGGCAGTGGCCACGGGACCCCAGGGCATGCTGGGGCCCCACACTCACCGTTGGTGCACACCACACCGGCGTCCCTATTGTGCCTGCAGTTGCTATGCAGCCAGCCCAGGGATGTGCAGTTGGCCAGCGAGGGCTCAGTTCCGGTGCACTGCACCTCATCCAGCATGACGGGGCCCGAGCCTGTGGACGCAGCAGATGGCAGGGCTGGGGCCTGAGGACTGCACCCAGCAGCCCCGCAGCGCGACTCAGCCCTTTGTTCCCCGCACCGGCCGGGCGGGTCCTTCACCGGTGAACCACGGTGGATATTCCAGCGTGGGTTGGATTTGTGATTGCAACGTCAGGCCATCAACTTAACCTTCGTGCTTATGAAGCTTTCTGGCCGCTGCAGACATCAGATTCATGTGTTGTAACTGCGTGCCTATCCCTGCGACATCAGGTTCATATCCTGCAATTGTGTGACTATCCTTGCTGCTAAATAGTGGGTGAATTATTTCTTTTTTTCCCAGAATCGCAACTGCTGCATCAGTGGAAATCTTTCTGCGTACAGACTTCTCTTTTGAGGGGAAATTGTTTCAAGAATATAAACTCCCTGGAGTGGAGTTTCAGGGCCGGAGTGAATGAGCCCAGCCGAGCTCTTGAACCTGCCCAATCTCCGGCCACCTCACCAGCCAGGCGTGGAACGCAGTTCCACTGAGCAGGACCCACAGGGCTTCCGTGCCATGGAAAGTGTTTGCTCTCAGGCTGGGCGTGGTAATCCCAGCACTTCCAGAGGCTGAGGTTGCAGATCACTTAAGGCTAGGAGTTCAAGACCAGCCTGGCCAGCATGGCAAAACACTGTCTCTACTAAAAAATACAAAAATCAGCCAGGCGTGGTGGCAGGTACCTGTAATCCCAGCTACTCAGAAGGCTGAGGCAGGAGAATCGCTTGAACTCAGGAGGCGGAGGTTGCAGTGAGCTGAGATCACATTGCTGTACTCCAGCCTGGGTGACAGAGTGAGATTCCATCTCAAAAAAAAAAAAAAAAAAAAAAAAGGGTTTGCTCTTGCTAAATTAATAGGAATACAATTTGCATGTCTTTGAAGCCTGACTGTCTTATCTTAGGGGATTCGCTCCTCCCGGGAGCTGGCTGTGCTGTGGGTCTCAGCCTCGGAGGATGGGGACAGCAGGTCCTACCTTGCCCAAAGGCAGCTCTGCCCGGAGCCTGGGTGGCGTTCTCGAAGCCCAGGGCTCGGCAGACGACGCTGGCATCAGTCAGGTCCCACAGGTTGTCACACACAGTGCCCCACTGGCCTCTGTAGAAGATCTCCACGCGGCCCTCATTGGCAGTGGCCCCATTGGCCAGCCGCATGTCACCATCATTCACAGCTGCAGGGAGAGACCAGCGAGCGTGAGGTTGGAGCCTGCAGCACCCCGCCCCAACCTCCAGGGCCCCCACGCTGTCCTGGGTGTCCCCTGCTGAGCTTGTTTTCCAGTGCTTCAAGGTTCCCCTGCCTCTCCGTGAGGGGCAACTCTGTGAGGGGGGAGTGGAAGATACATACAGACCCCCCACACGGAGGCTAAACTCGCCGTTCCTTGTTTTAGGGGTCTCAGCCCTTCACTCCATAGATAGAACAGGGGCAGAGAAGCCCTGGGTTCTCCAGCACTGGGAGTGGAGGTGGCAGGACCCCGAGGGAAGGATGGTGGGGGGAGAAGCGGCCCCATGCTAACCCCTCCTGAGGGTGTCTGCAGTTTGGGGGTGCTAGCCTAGTGGGGGCCAGGCCTAGGGACCCCTGGGAGCACAGGCGGAATACTTCCAGGGCAGAGAATGGGATTCCCACCCCACACAGGTCCTTCTGGGACTCCGCCCACCGACATTTGCCCCTACAGGAGCTGGCAGAGCCGGGCAGGAGCTGAATTCAGTTGGGGGGCACATCTGGCTTCCGTGGGGCCCCCAGGATGAGAATGAGTCTTTAGGGGCTCACAGTGTAAAAAATGTGAGGGAAGGCAGCCGGGACCCTCTGGAAGCTTGACCTACATCCAAGGCCGTGGACCCCACAACACCCCCTGTGACTGCTGGTTTGATCAGTTCCTCTGGTTCCCTCTGGAAGGAATGGAGAATTCCTTGGTGTCCTCTCTATAACCTGCAGCTCACCTGAGTGCAGGTGAGCCCCTGGAACCTCCAAGCCACGATCACTTGGGATACCAGGTGCTTCAAGCAAGAGAGAAGATTCAGCTAACTACCGGGCCTCAAACCCTGGGCACAACCTCTCTTGGGCGTTCTACGCAGACCCAGGGCACAGCAGCCTCATGGACCTTTGCTTTTGGCATTTCCCAGGGGATCAGCTCACCTTGGGTCCCTGCAACCAGCAGCCACACCCAGAAGAGCCTCAGAGGGGCCATGGCCTTGCCTGGACGCCCAGATCCTGCTGTGGACGGAAGTGATGGAGTGAGGCCCGGGGACTGGCCTGCCCATCCACCCTTCAGCCCGATCTGGGCTGTGTGGCAGGCAGGGTCCCTTTCCTGCAGAGCCCACTATGGTCTCGGTAAGTGTGACGGACGCTGTGGTTGCCCCCACAGGGGCCCCTCACCTGGTCTGCAGCGTGGTCCTGGAAAGATGTGTTAGACTTGGCTAGATGAAGGGGTGGGCTGGGGGTGGCCCCTGGCAGTAAGGACAGCAAGAATTGGTGACTGGAGGCGAGTGAGCCCATCCCAGAAAACCAGACCCTGGGCAAGGCTGCCGCACAGGCATGGGGGAGGGTGGAGGGGGAGGAGCCACGGGCATGGGCCCAGGCCGGGAAGCCGGGGGAGCCTGGTTAAGATCTGGGCCTTAATCTTCAGGCAACACACCCTGCAGGAACCGTCCCAGAGGTCTCAGCAGACAAAAACGAGCCCGCAGCCTGGATGGAAGGGGACTCGTCAGGAGAGGCCACAGAATCCGGGCCAGGAGTGACACGTCGGGGCAGGGAGACACGTCGGGGCTCCGTGGTATTCGGATGGGGAAGATGTGGGAAGAGGCTCAGGGCTGCAGCCTGGGGGGGGCCCTGCTGGGGGAAGAATGGGGAGTAAATGCCGAAGTGTCCCCAAGACACTGATGCTCAGCTCGGCCTGAGTCTCCACCTTCGGGCCTGGCGTTCTTGCCTCCGTATAATTTCAAAGCTTGTCTTTGTCTGCAGTGGCCAGCGGCCCCCCTGCCTGCCTCCCCACACCCTGCCAATGGAGAGACAGTTATGGTTTCTCTGGCTCGGTAAGAATCCTGTGACACCTGGCACCGTCCCCTCAGTCCAGCAAGCCAGGGGCAGGCCCCTGGTGGCACTGCTATGGGCACTGGCTGGGAGTCCGGGCCTGGTGACCTTGAGATTGTTCGGGGGGGCCTGGTGGGAGGCTGCAGGGGCATCCCCAGAGCTTGTCGGAAGTGGACGTAAGGCTGGCCTCGCCCCAGGCCCTCTGCATGGGAGTCCGCATGAACAAGCCCCCCGGGCTGGGTGCACTGGCTGGTGAGCAGCTTTGCTCTGGGACGGACTCACGCCCACTGGCAGTGCATGGCTGTCCCTTGTCAGGGCTGCCTAGATACCACTGGAGGCCTTACTGTGACCCTGAGAACCACCTTTGTAGCACCCCACCTTACAAGTGAGTAAGCTGACACCCAGAGAGGCAAATGGGTGCCATGTCCACAGCTGGTGAGCCGCAGGCCGGGGGTCTGCTTGGCAGAGCCCACCTCTCCCCCGTGTTGATGTCAGTAGTTGGCTGAAGGGGCCAGGGTGGGTGATCACCTGTCCTGTGTGCTGGGGACTGTGCTGGTTTTAGCACTGAAAATTCCCTGTGTTCTGAGAAACCCCTCAGTCCCAGGCACGCTGGGGCGGGTGGTCCCCCTCTCCACTCTGCCCTCAGCCACTTCCCTCTGCTGTAGCCACCAGGTTTGCTTGTCCTGAGAGAGTAACTCAAGGCCTTGGAGAAATGGCCAACTGGCCAGGTTCGATGGCTCATGCTGTAATCCCAGCACTCTGGCGGGCTGAGGTGGGTGGATCACTTCAGGTCAGGAGTTCGAGACCAGCCTGGCCAACGTGGTAAAACCCCATCTCTAATAAAAATACCAAAAAAAAAATTAGCTGGGCACAGTGGTGTGCACCTGTAGTCCCAGCTACTCAGGAGGCTGAGGCAAGAGAATCGCTTAAACCTAGGAGGCAGAGGTTGCAGTGAGCTGAGATCACACCACTGTACTCCAGCCTGGGTGACAGAGCAAGACTCCATCTCAAAAGAAAAAAAAAGTGGACAATGAAGCACCAGGCAGGCACCATTGCTGCCCTCTGGGTGGCAGTGGCTGGGTGTTTTTCCCTGATTCCTTCATATAGGAAATTGAGACCGATTATCTGTGTTGACCCCTAGGGTGCCTTCATGTGAACTGAAAAAAAGGTGCTCTTCCTTGGGGTGGGTGCAGGCCTAGGCTCAATGCACAGACCTGAAAGAGGGCCAAGCTGAATTCCAGCCCACTTGCCCCTTTGGCTGGTATCCTTGTGCAGTAAGCAATCTGCCCAACTGTACAGAGAGACCCTGTGGGCCTGGGAGCAGCAAGGATAGCTGTTGGCTCAGGAGCACTGGACCCCCAGCTCCAGGCCTATGTGCAAACAGGGAGGCGTGACCCCCACTTGCCTGTGTAGAGAGGGGTGCCCTGGCCAGGCGCGGTGGCTCACACTTGTAATCCCAGCACTTTGGGAGGCAGAGGTGGGTGGATCACCAGAGGTCAGGAGTTCAAGACCAGCCTGGCCAACATAGTGAAACCCTGTCTCTATTAAAAATACAAAAATTAGCCAGGCGTGGTGGCAGGCATATATAATCCCAGCTACTTGGGAGGCTGAGGCAGGAGAATCACTTGAACTCAAGAGGCAGAGGCTGCGGTGAGCCGACATCGCCCCACTGCATTCCAACCTGGGCAAAAGAGTGAGACCCTGTCAAAAAAAAAGAGAGAGAGAGAGAGAGACAGAGAGGCAGGGGTGCCCAGCTGGAGGCAGGAGCTTACCTGGCTGGGGCAGCTGCGATGGCTGTGCTGGAACCTCCTGGCTTCCAGCCACAGGAGCCCTCTGCAGACTGGTCCTTTGATCCAGAAGCCTCTCCCAATATGGAGCGTGCTCAGGCTGATCCCAGGAAATGTTTCAGGAAACAGAGTTGAGTTTCGATTTCCAGAAACCATCTGACATGGATGCCTTCTGGGATTGGCTGCTGACGACACTCCTGGGGGCCCCTCTCAGCTCTGCCTGTGGGTGTCAGTGCCGGGATGGCAGAGACCCAAGGCAGGAGTCTGGCTGGAGCAAGGCTCGCGAGAGGACTGACAGCCATGGTCAGTCAGAAACGCCTCCAGGCTGGCCAGGGGCTGGCGTTTAGGGGACAGGAGGGGAAGAAGCAGAGGCTGTGGGCCCAGACAGTTTGCTCCTGTGGGTGACAGTGGGCTCCGGCAGAGCGCTCCAAGTCCTTTCCTGGGTCTAGCACATTGATGGCTGGGTGGACACTGCACAGGTGGTCGCTCATGTGCAAATCCACCCTCTCTGAGCTCTCAGCATGCTCACCACACAGAGGGCCTGTACCCCACAACACTGCCCGGCACTGTCCCCTGTCCCAGGGGAGGGAGGCCCTGAGGGCCAGGTGTGCAGCTGGCCGGTGGAGGAGCTGGATGCCGCTCCAGCACCTGACCCCAGACCCTGTGATCACACTGCTGGACCTGTGGCTGCTCTCCTACTGTCTCCCCCTCAGCAGGGCGGGGGACAGAGCCTCTCTGGGGTGACGTAATGGCTCTGTCCACCTCATACCCATTCTCTTTCCCTACTCTGAAAGCCAGCGCCTCAATTGTCCCTTAGGGAGCACCCCCTCCCACTCCTGGCTGTGTGGTTTCCGGAGGGCCTGGCTCTTGGCCTTCAACCACCCCAGGTCTGGCTGTCTGAGCCCTGAGGGGCCCTTCGGGGCCACATGGATGGTTCCAGGGTGGAGCTGTGAGCCCAGCCAGCCCAGTGAGAGCTGGCTTCCAAGTGAGAGGATGTGGGCCCAGGCTGCTGGGGCCCATGGGGCAGAGCAGAGAGAAGCAGGGATGCTCCCGCCTGAACCCCTGGGTCCAGCTGGCCTAATCCGTGGTCAAACCTGGGCTTCACCACTCAGTGAGGCAATCAGCAATTTCTCATTTCTTCACTTGCACCCCGTGGTTCTGGGTGACCCTTGGGATGTGCCCAGGTCTCTCTGACCAGCGGTTCTCAGCCTGGCCTGGACAGAAGAATCATCAGGGAGTCTTACAAAGTCTTCCTAATGCCCAGGCCCAGGAAGTCACCATCTCTGGGAGTGGGGGACAGGCAGGGGCATTTAAAAAGCTCCCAGGCAGTCCCACCGGGTGGAAAGCCCTGGTTCCCTGGCAGCTTAGAGTCCGAGACAGCGAGCCCAGAGGTCAGACACTGAATGACTGTTTCCCTCAAGATGTGAGGTTTTAGGCAGCTGCGCGGTTCGCCTAATCCCTCCAGAGGAACGGTGGAGACCCAGGGGCAGATGCAGCTGGAAACAGAACTGGCAGAGAAGGCTGTGGGGAGTTAAAAAACCCCATCCAGATTAAGGGCCTCAGTGCCAGCTGACACGGAAACCCAACATCCTCCCTTCTTGGAAGCACTAATGACTTCTGCCCAGGTAAGTGGCCAGGGAAGGGCAGGAGAACGTCTCTGGGAAGTGCTGGGGAAAGGTTTTTTTTTTTTGTTTTTGTTCTTTGTTTTGAGACAGAGTCTCGCTCTGTCACCAGGCGCCAGGCTGGAGTGCAGTGGCGCAATCTCAGCTCACTGCACCCTCTGCCTCCCAGGTTCAAGCAATTCTCCTGCCTCAGCCTCCCGAGTAGCTGGGACTACAGGCACATGCCACCACGCCCAACTAATTTTTGTATTTACTTTTAGTAGAGATGGGATTTCACCATGTTTGCCAGGATGATCTTGATCTCTTGACCTTGTGATCTGCCCGCCTCGGCCTTCCAGAGTGCTGGGATTATAGGTGTGAGCCACTGCACCCGGCTGGGGAAAGGTTTTAAAACTCAGGTGCCAAATCTTTAGCCCCAGAGCATGGGAAAGTCCTAAGCCATCCAGGCAGGTAAAATGGAAGACCCAGAAGCCTCCTTGTGGAATCAGAGCCCAGTACCTGCTTCCCTGGGGCTCACAAAGGCTTTCCGATGTGTGATGACCGCGGGGTGGTGGGAAGTGCTGCTAGGGGACAGGCAGGGAAAGGGGCAGCAGCTCAGTCCTGAGAAGACAGCTGGGCGAGGTGCTCTCATCAGGTAGCTGCTCCCAAGACAGTGTAGGGAAAGCGCTGGGCGTTTCAGGGATGAGAATGAATGGTGAACTGGCCTGTAAGATCATCTTTTGTGCCTCTACCCCAAACCCCTCCGCAAAGAGAGGAACGCTGCCTCTAACAGCTAATATGGATTTCACCTGGCATGACTGTAAACCTTGCCGTGAAATGAAGGCATTTAATACTTCTAGCCACAATGGGATGCAGCTGCTCTTATATTGCCTGTTAGAGACGAGAAAACAGATGCTCAACGAGGGGTCCTAATTGGCTCAAGTTGTGCAGCTGGAAGGAGAAGAACTGGGAATTCAAACCCACCCTTTTCCTTTTCTTCTTTTTAAAAAGTGGCTTTGTTGCCATATAATTTACCTGCAAGGTTTTGGCAAATGTGTAGAGATGGTCCCATGACAGCATTATTACCTAGGGCGTTTAAATCACCCCGACAAATTATCTCATGGCCCTCTGCACCCACCCGCTCACCCCAGCCCCTTCCCAGCAGCCACCTGTCAGCTTCTGCCACTGCTGGTTGTCTTTCCTAGAATTCCATTTTTTTTTTTTTTTTAAGACAGTCTCCTTCTGTCGCCCAGGCTGGAGTGCAGTAGCACGATCTTGCTCTCTGCAACCTCCGCTTCCCAGGTTCAAGAGGTTTTCATGCGTCAGCCCCCTGAGTAGCTGGGATTACACATGCGCCCACGCCCACACCCAGCTCATTTGTGTGTTTTTAGTAGAGAAGAGGGTTTCTCCACGTTGGCCAAGCTAGTCTCAAATTCCTGATCTCAGGTGATCTGCCTGCCTCAGCCTTCCAAACTGCTGGGATTACAGGCATGAGGCACGACTCCTGGCCCCTAGAATTCCCTCTAAATGGAATCACATAGAATTCGGTATTTTGCATGTGCCTTCTTTCACTTGCCACAGTGCTTTGGAGATCCATCCATGCTGTCTCTAAGATCAGTAGCTGGCTCCTGGTTTTGCTGGGTAACTGTTGGTGCGTGTTTGACTGATGGACATTTGGGCCGTTCCATCTTCCACTATTATGCATGAATCTGCTGGAAATACTTGGATACAAGTCTCTGTGTGAACTTAAGTTTTTAGTTTGTGTAAATACCTCGCAGCAGGATTACTGGGTCGTATGGTGGATACATGTTTACCTTTTGAAGAAACTAAGACTGTTTTCCAGAGTTGTCGAACCATTTTGCGAAGTCCTTCAACTTTGCTTTTCTTTTTCAAAATCAAGTCTTTCAACCCATGAAGATGTATACCGTTCTATTCTTCTGGATCTCTGATTTCTTTCATCCGTGTTCTGTGGGTTCCGCCTGTACCTGCTGCACGGCTTTTGTTGGATTTATATCTAGCTATTTCCTGATTTTTGGTGCTATTGTCATTGACAATGTTTGGAATTTTTCAATTTCTAGTTGTTCACTGCAGTTATAATAAAGTTAAATTTTGTATGTGGAATTTATATACTAAACATTAATATATTAAATGTAACATTAATATATTAAATTTAGTATATGTAGTTTGGGTTTTTTTTTTTTTTTTTTTAGATCAAGTCTTGCTGTGTCACCCAGGCTGGGGTGCAGTGGTACAAACACTGCTAACTGCAGCCCCAACCTCCTGGGCTCAAGTGATCCTCCCACCTCAGCCTCCCAGAGGCATGCCTGACCACCTGCAGCTAATCTTTCCCTCTTTTTGTAGAGACTGGGTGTTGCTATGTTGCCCAGGCTGGTCTTAAACTCCTGAGCTCAAGTGATTCTCTTGCCTCAGTCTCCCAATGTGCTGGGATTACAGGTGCGAGCCACCGTGCCCAGCCTCGTATTTTGTGAAGATTTCTTAGGCTTGCCTAGCTAGTCAATCTTGTCATTGGCAAATAAAGACAGTTTTATTCCTTTTGAAATCTGAACAACTTCCTTTTTTTTTTTTTCTTTTGCCTAATGGCACCAATAGGATGAGGAATAAAAGTGATGGGAGCAATGTCACTTCCTGGGTTGGGTAAATGTGCTGTACTTATGTGACCAGCACACTGGGGGGAGCTGCCTGAATGCTGCACAGAAACGCCACGGCTGGCCCCGCTTACCTGTGGTTTTGCGTACTGCAGTTTCAGTGACCCGTGGTCAGCTGAAGTCTGAAAATACTACATGGAATATTCCAGAAAAAATTCGTTTTTTTGTTTTTTTTTTTTTGAGACGGAGTTTCGCTCTTGTTACCCAGGCTGGAGTGCAATGGCACGATCTCGGCTCACCGCAACCTCCGCCTCCCGGGTTCAGGCAATTCTCCTGCCTCAGCCTCCTGAGTAGCTGGGATTACAGGCACGCACCACCAGGCCCAGCTAATTTTTTGTATTTTTGGTAGAGACGGGGTTTCACCATGTTGACCAGGATGGTCTCAATCTCTTGACCTCGTGATCCACCCGCCTCGGCCTCCCAAGGTGCTGGGATTACAGGCGTGAGCCACGGCGCCCGGCCTAAGTTCGTAAGTTTTAAGTTGCACACTGTTCCTATTGTGATGACATATTGTGCCACCCCGCTCCCTCCCTTCATCACAAGGGCGAGCACGGTGCAATAAGGTAGAGAGAGCGCACGGGCACATAGCTCTTGTCTCAGACTGTTGTTGTAACTGTTCCTCTCTTACTGTGCCTGCTCCATCAATTAAGCGTTGTCACAGGTGTGAAAGTAGAGCAGGACTTTCCATACTATCTGGTTTCAGGCATCTCCCACAGAGAAGGGGGATGGAAACCAAGGTGTCTGAGACAGTTCTGAATCCATTAATTTGCCAAGGTTAAGGGCAAGGCCAGGGAGGCGAAATGAAACACGACAAAATGGGGAGCCACTGAACCCGTCTGTGGTCTTTCTCCAAAGACGACTTTGAGGGCTTCCATGTTTAAAGGGGAAAAGCAGGCTGGAGGAGAATGAAGGAGGGTCTGGTCCCAGTACTGACTCCACGGGCCAGAGAAGAGGAGCAGAGGGGAACGGTCAATCATGTATTCTCTGGCGCTCAGTAAACGGGCACTTCACGTAAGATAAGGTGAGCACGGAAGCCACCTGCGGAGGTCTTAACCTTTCCTCTGTCACGACCTGCTTCGGAACAAAAGCCAAGGCATGGCTCCGCTCTCAGCTTCCTTTTCTTCCCCCCTTTTGGCAAAGTGAATTGGGGTTTTCGTTTGCCTTTCACAGCACCTACTGTATTTTTGCAACTTCTATGTGGTTGAAAATCTTATTTCAAAAGAAAAAATGGTGGGGAAAAAAGTGCTGAAAACAGACACCCTTGCCTTGTCCCTTAGGGGGAAAGCATTCAGTCTCTGACTTAGCTGTGGATTTCTCACAGGTGCCCTTCATCGGGTTAAGGACGTTCCCTAAGGGGTTTGTTGGCCTTTTGTTTTGAATTGGATGAATGGGTGTTAGATTCTGTCAAATGCTTTTTCTGTATCTTTTGAGATTATCATGCTTTTTCCCGTTTTAGGCTTTTTTTTTTTTTGCATTAATTATTTTTATTTAAAGAAAACAGTATACAGTTAACCCAGTTTCATGGCAAGTTCTTCAGCCTTTGCCTTTTCTAGCTTGGCGATGCGAGCCACAGACTTGGGACCCAGGACATTGCCTCCCCAGTGACGCCGGATCTCATCGTATCTGTCATTGTGATTGGTGCGGATAGCTTCCACCTGCTTAGCCAAAGCACCTTTGTCTTCCGGATTAATGTGTGTGAAGGCGACAGTGGTGCAGGTCTTCCTGTGGACTAGACGTCCCAGTCTTGCCTTCCCCTTGATGATGCAGTAAGGGACTCCCATTTTACGACAGAGGGCAGGCAAGAAGACAATGAGCTCAATGGGATCCACATCATGAGCAGTCACCACCAGCTGCGCTTTCTTCTTTTCCACCAAGGTGGTGACGGTGTTGACTCCTGCTTGGAGGACAGGTGGTCTCTTCGTGGGGACGTCCCCTTTGCCAGCCGCTTTCTTCTCGGCCCGGGCCAACAGCCTCTGCTTCTTCTCTTGCTTCGTCTCTGGCCTGTACTTGTGGGCCGGCTTAAGCAGCTGAGTAGCGTTTGGCAGTCCAGGGCCTGGGTGAGCTGGTTAATTGCATGGGGCACTTTCAGCCGCTTATAGAGGATGGCTCTCTGCCGCTGCAACCTGATACAGCGGGGCCATTTCACAAATCGGGTGAGGTCTCTTTTGGGCTGGATGTCCTGTCCAATGCCAAAATTTTTAGGCCTTTTCTCAGATAGTGGATTCACCACTTTCTTGGCCTCCTGCTGCTTCACGACAGCAGGGGCCGGAACCACCTTCTTCCCCTTGGCTTTCTTTCCTTTCGGCATCTTGGGCGGTAGGAAGAGAGAGCGTTTTCTTTTCTTTTTTTTTTTAGATGGAGTCTCATTCTGTCGCCTAGGCTGGAGAGCAATGGCATGATCTCGGTAAACTGCCACCTCTTCCTCCTGGGTTCAAGTGATTTTCCTGCCTCAGCCTCCCAAGTAGCCGGGACTACAGGCATGTGCCACCATGCCCTGCTAATTTTTTGTGTTTTTAGTCGAGACGGGGTTTCACCATGTTGGCCAGGCTGGTCTCTAACTCCTGACCTCAAATGATCCACCCACCTCAGCCTCCCAAAATGCTGGGATTACAGGCATGAGTCATCGCATCTGGCCCCTTTTTAGTCTTAATATAAAATATTATTTCATTGATTGATTTCAGAATATTGAACTAACCCTGCATTCCTACGATAAACCACACTTACTATGAGGTATTCTTGTCAGAGGTGTCTGAACCAGAGTGACTCCATCTTGGATTGCAGCTGGGTAAAGGAAGGCTGACCCCTGCTGGGCTGCATTCCCAGGAGGTGAAGGCATTCTTGGTCACAGGATGAGACAAGAGGTTGACACAAGACACAGGTCACAGGTCCTTGCTGATAAAACAGGGTGCAGTAAAGAAGCCGGCTAAAACCCACCAAAACCAAGACGGCCATGAGGGTGACCTCAGGTTGTCCTCACTGCTCCCCTCCCAAAAGTGCCCGGACAAAGGCCGGGGCAATGTCAGCAAGTCACCCTACGCGGTCTAAAGAGGGGGGGCGTGAGCAATCCATCCCTTGTTTGGCATATAAGAAATAACCGTAAAACACAAAAAGAGACCACCAGCAGCCCTGGGCCACTCTGCGTTGGAGTTGCCATTCTTCATTCCTTTACTTCCCTAGTAAACTTGCTGTCACTTTGTTCCATGGACTTGCCTGGAATTCTTTCTCGTGTGAGATCCAAGAACCCTCTCTTGGTGATCTGGGTCGGGACCCCTTTCCAGTAACATTCTAATTTTCAATTATTGATGAATTGGGCTTGATAATCTGTGCTAAGGATTTCTGCATCGTCATGAGGGATACTGGTCTGAATTTTTTCTGGAAGGTATTTGTCTGGTTTTGATATCAGTATAGTGGTGTCCACATAAAATGGCTTGGAAAAGCGTTCCCAACTCCCAGAGTCACGGAAGGGTTTGTGCGGGTTTGGTGTTATTTCTCCCTTACGTGTTTGGTACAATTCACCAGTGAAGCCATCTGGGCCTGTGGTTTTGTGTGAAGGTGTTTTATTTTTGCTTTATTTAACTATTTTAACGGTGTGAAGGGATAACTTGAGATTTATCAATTTAAAGTGTACCGGGGCTGGGGCGGTGGCTCATGCCTGCAATCCCAGCACTTTGGGAGGCAGAGGCGGGCGGATCACAAGGTCAAGAGATCGAGACCATCCTGGCCAACATGGTGAAGCCCCATCTCCACTAAAAATACAAAAATTAGCTGGGCGTGGTGTCGCATGCCTGTAATCCCAGCTACTTGGGAGGCAGAGGCAGAGGCAGAATTGCTTGAACCTGGGAGGCGAAGGTTGCAGTGAGCTGAGATCGTGTCACTGCACCCCACCAGCCTGGGAAACAGAACAAGACTCTGTCTCCAAAAAAAAAGCATACTGGAAGACAGGACAAACATGTGGAATGAAAGAAACTGAATCTTGGCTTTTTGTCCAGTCGGATGAGTTGCGTGCTGGACATGAGTGTGGAGCAGGTAGTTACTACCCTGAGGCCCGCATGTCACAGCTTCTTAAAGAGACAGTCAAGAGCTTACGTGCAGTTCCTTATCCCGGCTCCCCCTCGGCCAATGTGTGCTGGGTTCTTCTGGAACGGCTCTCCTGTGGATCCCTGCCGAGAATGCCTGGTTCTCCTTGCTGCTCACTCTCGGGAGTCTCCAGGGACCCTGCTGCGGCATCTGTGTTCTGGAGAGGCCTCCTCCTGCAGGGCTGTCTTGGTCAGACTCCCAGCAGGAACACATGGCACCCGAATGAGGGTCATCGAAGGAGGCTTCAGTGAAGGGAACTGTTTACCAGGGGTGAGCGAGCAGGGTGTGGGGGCTGCACAAGGGCCATCTGTGGCATCTGGAGCTGTGGACAGTGGAGCTGTCACAGTCCCAGGCCAGAAGGGACCGGGGAGGGGGAATCGGCCCAGACACTGGGAGGGGCGCTGGAGGGGCTGCCTTGAGAGGCAAGTGCCAGAGGAAGTCAGGGACTCCCCAGGAGCCATCCCAGAGGGTACGGGAGGCGGGGTAGGAGAGTGGGCTTGAAGGGTAAGAGGCTGAGTGGGCGCACTTGGCCTTTCTGATTCTGCTCTCCGGGTCTTCTTTCCCTCTCTGGCTGCCCCTGTCCTGTCTCCAGCTGAGTTCTCCCTTTCTTGGCCAGTGCCTGCCTTCCTGGCATTTGCAGTTCCAGTGATGGGGACTGTCCCACATGTCCCCTGGAGCGACCACCTCTGCTCCTGTGGATTCACCAGACACACTAAAGACACCAGCTCAGCCCGGCCTCTCACCTGTGCGCCTCCTTACCACGTCTTCCGGAGGGCTCCCCAGGGATGAGCAGCAGCGAAACGGGAGCCTGGGTGCCCATGACGCGTCAGGAGGCGTTCTGAGACCCTTGCGTGCGCCCAGGCACTTACCATTCACTGCAGCCCTGGGATGGAATCTGCGATTAGCTTCCTTTTTTGCAGACGAGGATGCTGGAGCACAGGAAAGTTAGGCCATTTGTCTGCGGACGTGTGGCTGGAAGGGGACAGAGCCAGGCCTGGGCTTGCAACGCCTTCAGACCTTCCCTTTCTGACCACAGCACTCGTGCTCTTGGAGCGCCTTGAGACTGGAGGACGCAGTTTCCAGAAGGGCTCCCCTGGCGGGTGACCCCCGTGCGCACCCCGGGCATCCCGTGCGCACCCCGGGCATCCCGCGCGCATCCCGGGCATCCCGCGCGCACCCCGGGCATCCCGCGCCTCTGCAAACAGCCAGCGCAGACAGGGAGACAGAACTACACTCCCTCAGACGCTTTATTGTTTACAAAACTGACGGATCCCGTAGGGAAGGAACACAATCATTATGCTGACAGCAGCAAACAGAGAGGGGAAGAAAAAGGTGAGCTTTAGAGTAATGGCAGATCACTGCCTGTGACGAGGCTGCTCCCGGGCACCTGGGCTGTGGCTCAGGCGCTGACGGGAATACCTCGGCAAGGTCTCAGGTCCCCCAGCCTTCCCGACTGCATCTCCGTTTTACATGACCCAGCCTGGACATCAAGGACAGTGATCAAGGAGGTGGGTCAGAGACACAGCCACGAAAGTCAGGACAGACTTGGGGCTTCCAGGCTACGCCCGGTGGGAGCTGAGCTCTTCGGAAACGTGTCACATTCGGCGTTCACTTCCTCCGCTACTTATGACACAGCGAGGGAAACAGACAACCAGCTCCAGAGGGGTCCCTCCTGGCTGCCCTCCTCACAGCTGTGCTTGAGTTTCAAGAGAGATTTGTGAGGGACGGGCACAGGGGCAGCCAGAGCCTCACCCTCCCACCCAGCACGGCCCCTCTGATGGCCAGGGGTGGGGTTAGGGTGGGGGTGGGGGTTGGGGTGAGGTAGTGCTGTACGAGAGCACTGAGATGATGGAAACGCCCTTCTCAGCCTGGGTCGCGCCTGACCTCGGTCTCAACTCCCACTCTGCCTTCGCCCTGGAGTGCCTGGAAGACAGCAGCCTGGCCAGCGCTCATGTGAGGTTTCCACAGAGAAGAGGCTGCAGAGAAACAAAGGCCATGGAAAGAAACCCCAGGGAAGCGACAGGCCTCATTCACAGACCCTCCCCAGGACAAAGGAGCCCTGGGGCCACGGGTCACCTGAAGCCACCAGAAACCCCAAGGCAGGGAATAAAAAATTCAAGTCGCTCATAAAAGTCCTGAAAGGCGTGACAATTTCTGACAGTTGCTGGGAAAAGGCAACATTTTATCTTTGTATCTGCTGGCCAAGAACTCCGAAACCTGACGCTTGGTTCACCAACTGTCACTGCATCCTGCCAATCTCCTCTGCGGCTGGAGCAGGCTGGACTTGGCTCTGCGTGATGAGGTGGTGATTCGCTTCATAAGAAAGGAAACTGCTTCAGTGAAAACAGGTTAATCATTAAAACTTCGAAGTGCTACATGGCCCCAGAATTCTCCTGAAGGGAGAAAGCAGTCCCTGGCCAGATGAAGTGGAGATGGATTTATCTGAGGCCTGCCTGTGCAGCTGTGGGAGATGTGTCCTCAGGGGCCTGCCCTCGCTCTCGCTCATGGCCATGCAATGCCCTGCAATGTAAACATTTTCTTTTCCAAGGATCTGCAGGGCTGGACATGATGCCCCAGGCTCAGACGAGGAAGAAAAGGGTGTGACCTGGGGGTCCCCAGCAGGCAGGTCCACCTCGTGCTCACTGTGTGCTCGGGGTGAGGCACAGTGCTTGACATAGGGTAGGAGCTCCAGGGGTATTTACTGAACAAAAGAACGTAGAAAACAATGGAGGTCAGATGGAAGAGAGGGCCTGGCCACGCCCGCAGGCTTTGACGCAATGCCCAAAGTGACCAATCTCACCAGCAGAGGGCAGCATGGGGCGTTCAGAAGCGCCCCTGCCCAGCCCGGGATCGGGCTCCCTGTCCAGGCCTCCAGCCCAGGCACAGTTCCAAAAAGCACAAATCAAAACAGAAGTGCCCTCCTCTGGTTTTTATAAAAGCCGAGTCCTGACGGCCTTGCCCAGCGTCTCCCTGCTTTGAGCTAAATGAACTCGATGCCTTCGTACTTCACGCTTCCGATCCTGGTCTCCGGCAGGAGGAAGCGCCCGTCCAGCGTGAAGGCCATGATGTAGGTGGCCACTCTGCCGCTGTCCTCCTCGGACTTGAGGGCCACGATGATCTGGTCGTCGGTGTTGGGGATGAACTTGAAGGACGAGAAGCCGTGCGTGGGGACCACCTCCCCGACGTGGCTCACGGCAATGTCGCCGAAGTCGGGGGAGGCGCTCAGCAGCAGGTTGGCGCCCTTGCGCTCGTCGTCCTTCTCGCTGTAGCGCTCTTGGCTGGCGCGGCGTGGCAGGAAGAACCAGCGCTGCAGTGTGTCGCTCCAGCAGGCAGACTCGTGGATGAGGTAGCCTGGGGACCGGGTGACCGCGGGTCAGACACGCACGCGGCCTGGCGCGCCCAGCCCCACGCCATCAGGCCGTGCGCAGCAAGCACGGGCTGTGACCGCCAGGGCCCACCAGCCCGCAGCATCCCCCGCCCCAGCTCTCCAGGCTTCTGTGTCCTCCGCTATTCCAGGCAGGGAACTTGCAGCACCCCCTCCCATCCCCCGAGAGCTGCCTGTGAGCTGCATCAGGGCTCTGGCTCAACGCAGCCTCCCTGGTGCCGATCCAGAGGAGCCCAAGGAAAAGGAAGAAACTCGCACCGGATGTGAGGAGGCTGCCCCGAGGCTGCAAGGAAGGGGAGTCAGCCCTGGGCCCAAGGCGGGGACTCAGCCACTTTCTCCGGAGCCTCAGGCACCTGAGGCCGGCTCTATCCCGAGAAAGGGGGGGCCACAGTGCTGCAGCCCTGTGTCGGTGTGCACACCACAGCCCAGCACCAGGGGTGCGGACAGGGCCTGACCCCCAGAACCAGCCCCTGTGCAGACAACAGGGCCACACGCGGGGATGCCAGGAGGCCAGCTGCGAGTGGGGCGGGTCGAGCAGGAAAGAGAGAACGGCTCGCTTGCCCCCAGAATCCACTGGCCTGAGGGGAGCCACCATCACAGGCAACCAAAATCACTAAAATCAAGCAAGAAACAGGCCTAGGCGGCCGGGCACGGTGGCTCCCGCCTGTAATCCAGCATTTTGGGAGGCCTAGGCGGGTGGATCACCAGATCACCTGAGGTTAGGCATTCGAGACCATCCTAGACAACATGGTAAAGTGTCATCTCTACTAAAAATGCAAAAAATTAGCCAGGCATGGTGGCGCACACCTGTAGCCCCAGCTACTGGGGAGGCTGAGGCAGGAGAATGCTTGAACCCAGGAGGCGGAGGTTGCAGTGAGCAGATTGCACCACTCCAGCCTGGGTGACAGAGCAAGACTTTGTCAAAAAAAGAAAAAAAAAAGGATCCTGGAGGCAAATGCAGGCGGGAAGCAGGTTCCCAGCGAGGGGCTGCGGAAGCCACACCGTGGGGCTGGGGGAATCTTACCTGGCGGCCGGATGCCGGCAGCGGCCCGCAGAGCATTGTAGTTGGACACCCAGTTCTCGTGGTCCACACTGCCCTTGTGACCCACCACCTTCACCCACTCCGGGTTCTCGTTCACCACGTCGCCCGTGGTGGTCGTCCACTCCTTGCCCAGGCCGCCCACGTACAGACGCTCGTCCTTCACCGCCAGCCACTCGGCCTTGAAGCCTGGCCAAGCAGAGCAGCACCCTGAGGCCCCGCACCTCCTCCTGCCCTCCCCTCAGTTCCTGAGGGTCCAGCCACCACTCTCAAGTCTCCTCTGATCCCCAACTCCCTGCTTCAGCCATAACACCAGCCTCAAGATGATCCTTCAGGGCTAGAAAGGCTGAGCAGTGCAACACTCCAAAGGGGCACGTGTGTACCGGGGCGTGTGTGCGCACCCTCGCCGCACCTGAGCTCTGACGGAGCATTACTCTAACACCCGCGCTGCAGAGGGGCTTAGCGTTGGGGCTCCCAGTCTTCCTTTCCGTGTATTTGTTCAGAAGCTGTTTTTGCTTTTTCTTAAACTGATTTATTTAAAGTCAGCCTGACTTTGAAGGCTCCGCCCAGTTCAGGCTGTGTGGGGCTTGTGTTCTTGGAGAGGATTCTGACCATCCCTAGAGCCTGGTGTGCTCACTTCCGTTTGCTTTCCCTAAATTCTGCCAGCCTCTCGCCTTGAGAGCTGGAGCCGTGCCCCTCAACCGCCTGAGACCACAGCAGCTTCTGTGCAGGGCCCTGGAGGGACCCGCTGTCTCCTGGGTCCCTTGTGCCATGAGATGCTCTCCACCCCCTGGGTCTTCCACCCCGCCGGATGACCTGAGCACAGCCCAACCACAAAGCTCCCTTGACCCCGCTTTCCTCCCTACCCAAGGGAAGGACAGAACTACGCCAGGGTTGCCTGAAACCCGACAAGTGTGAGGCAGGACGTAGGCGACCCACACTTTCTCTGCTTCCTCAGGTGAGGTCTGTCCCCTGCCCAGCCCTGCGCAAACACTGAAGGTTTTATCACTGGGTGTGGGAAGGCTTGGCTGGCCAGGAGTTGTGTGTGCAGTTCCTCCTCGACCTGAGACAGCATGCGGTGGCATCGAGCTTTCTAGAAGGCAGGAACCCACTGCCAGCCCAGACAAATGGAGCCATGTGCAGCTCCTCTGCCAGCGTCCTTGGTGCCTCCCGGCCCCTCCCTGGAGGATGACACTGGCACTGCGCCCCCCTGGAGCCTGTCCCTGCCCTGCAGAAGCAGCACCTCCTTTCTGGTGAACAAAAAGGCTGGACTCAGGCTGCACTGCACAGGGGTGGCCGCAGCTCACTCGCCCCACCCTGCTGGGCTGCAGGGAGAGGAGGGCTGGGCAGGAGTTCACCCTTCAGTAACAGGAAACCAAAGTCTGGGTTTTATGTGAGAACCATCTGACCCATGGCTTTTGAGGCACGTCCCAGCATGCTCCTGAGAAGCTCTGAAGGTGTAAAAAGGGCTGTGTTCCCAGAGGTTCTCGGAGCAGCCGCGATGCAGCCGAAAAACATCCAGGAAAGACCCCCACTTCTCCCGCAGGCCTCTAGTGATAAGCTCTCACACCCAGAATCTGCCCGGTGTGAAGTGACAGAGGCTGCCCTCCCGGCTAGGGGTCAGGAGGCCGCAGGTCAGAGCAGGAGGGAGACGTGTTGTACCGTCACGCCGCCACCTTCTGGGCATGTGAATTCTTCACCCTTGCCTGCGTTTGCCAGCCAGGCCCCGCGCCCCACACTCACCCACACCTCCATAAGCTCTCGGGGTCCAGTTACCTTTCTCCACGGAGCCATCGCCGTCGGACAGAATCACCCAGGGCACGGCTTTGCTGCCTTCGATCTGGTAGACGACCCCTGTCCGGTCGTCCACGGAGTAGAGCTTCCCATTGAACACGATCAGGTCAGAGAGCTCCATGCCTCTCCCCTTCTCCGCCAGGTGGGACTCCAGGACCCCGTGGTCTTTGTCCCACTCCACAGCCACCCTGTCCCCGCTGTCTGACAGGGTCAGGTGGCCCTTTTTCAGGTAACTGAACCAGGTATTCTCCTCTGGGGCCCTGGACTCTGTGTCCAGGTCAGCGATAACTGCGATCCGGTACCGAACCCCAGCCGGCGTCCTTTGTGGGGGGGAAAGGGGGTAGGTGTCATTGTACCAGTTGGCGGGCGCCCGGCTGAGCCTCCAGTTATGTGCGTTATGGGTGGGGGGCCTGCCGGGGGCCGGGCGGTGGGAGCAGAGCAGCCAGAGGATGGCAGCCCCCACGAATAGCAAGATCACCTTCCAGCGGAGGCGGAAGCGGGGGTCCGCAGCCTTGGTCATGGACGCCAGCACAGGAAGGCCCCCCACACTGATCCGGAGGGAGTGCATAGACTCATTCCATTCTGGGTGCTCGGACGGCTGCAGGGGCATCAGCGGGGCAGTCAGGCGGGACCTGCACAGCCAGGGAGGGAGGAGAGAAGTCAGGGCGCCCGCAAGCTCAGTCCCGGCTCAGTTCCGGAAGCTGAGGCGCCGGAGGCTGACTCTCCCGGAAGAAATAGTATGTCGCTTTGTGGCCATTGTTACTTCCTTGGCTTCATGAATCCCTGACTCTGGCAGTATCTTTGTTTACTTTCATTCAGCAAGACGTGAAGTCTTTCCAGAGCAGAACTGTTCCATCTCCCGACCCAGCTGGCATGGTAGGAAGCTGAGTGAGAGAGGGAGTTCCCTGCGGGCTGCACTCTGTGATCCCTCTAAAGAGAGACATGGCAGGGAGGCAGGTGGGAGGGGAAGGTTGACGGGTGAGGTGGGATAGGATCACAGACAGGGTACAGGTCTGTATTTTACTCAAATGCCACCTCATCCAAGAAGCCCTCCCTGACTGCCCTGCTGCTGACATCACCCTCCGTCCCTGGGTCCTTGGCACTTGTCCCCACCTGGCGAGAATACAGCACACAGTTATTGGTTTGTTTCTGTCTCCACCCCTGTATCCCCAGCTCCTAGAACAGTGCCTGGCCCGGGCAGGCAAATGTGCAGTAAGTGAAGCAGTCTCCACTTCCTCGGGGTTAGGCTCCTGGGACATCTGAATACAAAACAGATCCAAAGCAAATCCAAACGCTCCTTCTTTTTGGTAGCTGTTGTTGCTTTTGGCCGTCTGTCCCCTGGCGCCTTTCTATTAATGCAAATGACCATAGGGACCAGAGTCTGAGCTGCTCTGGCTGCCTGGAGGCCAGCGTATCTGTGCCTTGCCTCCAAAGAACACCTGGGCTCACCGTGGGGCCTGGCTTAGCTGCAGGCCCCTCCCAGGCCACCCTCCACCCCAGGCGTGGCTCTGTGGAAGAGCCCCAGGGTCAGGGTGCTGGTGGCAGCCAGGAGCTGCAGCCCTTCCCCGCTGCTGCCAACCACACTTTCGGAGCACACAGCATGATGGCTCAGTGCAGCCACGGGGCGCCAGGCCCGCGTCTGCGCCACCTCGGTGAGAGCTGCCTGTCTCCAGACAGCCAACAAGTGCCACTCGGGGGGTAGGGAGACGGCTCCTGGTGACCATCGGCCCTCAGTGAACTCTGGCCTGGGAAGCTTCCCTGGCTAGGTCCTCAAGCAAACAACAGAACAGCAAACGTGTGGCTTTATGGGCAGACGCTGTCCTCCCGGCCAGGGCTATTGTCCTCTGTCCTCTAATAGGCTAGAGCCCTAATCAGCTCTTCTGGGAAGGACTTGGGGACTCCAGTGGCTCTGTGCAATTCTGGGCCCCAAATGCATGGAGCATGAGGCCCTGGTGCATAGTGGCCAGGGACAGACACCCCCACCAGAGACACCCCTTCTCCATGCTGCAGGCCGCTGGGCTGAGAAGAGACAAAAGCAGGATGACAGTTCCACGCAGAAGCCTGCCCCCAGGGCTTTCCGGCAGTCTCAGGTTTTAGCCCCCAGGGTCAGGTTCGAAGAGTGAATAAGGCGCATAGGTGGGGCCTGCTGCTCAGAGCGAGCCTCCTAACAGCAGAGCGGGGCTGCCTGCAGTTCCTCCAGGCCCATAGAGAGGACTCCTTGCTCCCTTTAAGGGGCAGGACTGTCAGGAACCCCTGAGGTGGTTACAGGGCTGGTCACTGGGGCCTTCCGGGCAGCGGGGCTGCCGTTCCCAGCGCTGGGCATCCTCCTCTGGCCAGGCCCAGGCCCCACCCCTCCCAGCCTCTTTCCAGCTCCAAGGCTTCAAACCCCAGCCAGGCCCCAGAAGTCTCCTGTGGGCTCTGAAGCACTCTACTTCACCTCCTGTGCAAATTCCACCTACATTTCTTTTTTCTTTTCTTTTCTTTTTTTGAGAAAGGGCCTCACTCTGTTGCCCAGGCTGGAGAGCAGCTGCATGACCACGCTCACTCCAGCCTCAACCTCCTAGGCTCACATGATCCTCCCACCTCAGCCTCCCAAATAGTTGGGACTACGGTCATGTGCCACCATGCACAGCTAATTTTTAAATTTTTTATAGAGATGAAGCCTCGTTATATTATTGCCCAGGCTCGTCTTGAATTCCTGGGCTCAAGTGATCCTCCTGCCCCAGCCTTCCAAAATGCTGGGATTGTAGGTGCCAATGCCCACACCCTACCTTACCTGCATTTCTGACATGTGTCTTAGACATGTTTCAAGACACAAGTACTATTCAGCTCTTCCCTCAGCCTAACTGCTCCGGATCTCCCCATGGGAAGGGTGGTGGTGACGCATGGCCACCATGTCCACAGTGGCCTGGTTCAAGCTCTCTTGGGACCCTGGGAGCTGTGCTTTTCTGTGTGAATATTACACTCTGATAAAAACATAAGGCACCACCACCACAGAAAACCTGAGTGGCCTCATCCTCTGCTTCCCTCCTCAGCACTGACTCTGGGGCAGGTTCTGCCCTCCTGCACGGCCCTTCCTCACCGTGCCACGCCGGCTGCCTCCCTCCACTCCCCGGCTGCCTCCCCCCGCAACACTGCTCCACCCTCACCATGGAGTCCCTGTGCCAGCTGCCATTCCACCATCATCTAACACTCCCTCGCTACCCACCATGAAGGGGCGTCCATCAGATGGCACACTCCCAGCTTTGGCGGCTTCCGCAGCTCCTGGGATGAACCTACTGTGCCCCCATCGCTCAGCCCTCACACTGCACCGTCTCCTCTGCCTGCCACCAGCCACGTGGGCTTCCTTCTGTCCCCTGACCACACTGGCTTCGTCCCCGGGGCAGAGCCTGCAGTTCCCCTGCCTGGAACAGCTGGGCCTGCTCTTCACACAGGCGCTCCGTTTCTTCAACCGGGCATCAGCAACTCAGGAAGACCTGCGTGAGCGCCCCCCTCCCACGCAGCTCCGGCTCTCCCACTGTCCCTCCCACCATCCCTGCCTGGCTAGGTGAGTATTTCTGCTCCCGGGCAGGGACTTGCCCACTGTCACAGCCCCAGCACCTGACGCACTGCCAGGCAGGGAGCAGGTGGTTTGCACACACAGGCTGAAGGGACAGAGATGCCAGGTGGGCCATCAGCCACTTCTTCAACAGCCCCTCCGCATCCTGCTGGGGGCCCACCTTCGTCCTACTGTGAACCCATGGCCCAGATCAAGCCCCGCACAGATCGAGCTGCTTAACTGCCCCACGTGAGCTGCAGGCCCAGGAAGACGGTGCCTGCCAGCACGGCCTGGGGTCAGACACTGTGCTGTACTGCCACCGGCCCTGGAGCCCTCATGTTCCCCGTTCAACTCCCCCAGCACTCGGTGAGTCACTGCGCACCTTCACCGCCCCTGACAAACCTCAGGCCCACTTCTCCCAGGAGACCCCTCTGCGGCCACCTTCAGCAGCTGAGGCCCGTGGGTGAGGCCCATACTGCCACGCAGATCAGTCCCCCCAGCCGCCAGGTGCCTGCTCTTCTGGATCCTCCCTCCCATCCCCAGGTGGCACAAGTCTCCCACCTTGTCACCATCTCACCTCCAGACCCTAGGCTCCCAGAGACACTCAACTGCTCCTGAATAAATGGCGAATCTGAATCAAGGAAAACCCTTCCCTGAGTCCCCGGCACCTCTGTCTCTCCCCATCCCTGCCCAGGCCCCTCACCCACACCTACACCCTCTCTTCCTTCTCGGCTAATCCTCGGAAGCGTCGACCTGAAGCCTGCACCAGCGGCAAACCCAGAGAGCACATCCCCCGGTCGTCCCTCCTGGAGGCAGCGAGGCACTCTCTGTTGGCCTCTTCCCGTCTTCCATACCTGCAGGCAGGTCTTCCAGTCCCTAGTGCTGTCAGGGGACGGAGCCCACTGACCTCTCCCAGGGCCTGCCCTCTAGGGTGAAGACCTCCACGCCTTTCTAGCCTGACCCAGTCTCTCAGCCTCGTCATCCGATGCCCACAGGCACCACAAACAAGGTCCTCCTCCCCTGGCCCTCAGGAGCCATCATGGGAAGCAATTAGTTCTAACCCTCCTCCCTCCTCAGCCCCACATGTGTCCGCCCAGCTCTAGACCTGGCCCCTTCTCCCCACCCATCCACACAGCCCAGCTCCAGTTCCCTCTCACCCTGGTGACTCTCAGAGGCCTAATGATCTAGACCAAGCTTGTCCAACATGCGGCCCGGGATGGCTTTGAATGCAGCCCAACACAAATGCGTCAACTTTCTTAGGACATGATGAGTCTGTTCAGCTCATGAGCTATCAGTGTATCTTACATGTGGCCCAAGACAATCCACCCACTGCGGCCCAGGGAAGCCGAAAGATTGAACACCCCTGATCTAGACCATCTGGGCTCAGCCAAGGGACTTCTCTTGGCCTCAGTTTACTTCCCAGAGCCATGCTGACGGCCACGCCAGATGCTCCCAGTAGAGAACTCTGCACAGGGCCGATGCTCAGGGTAGAGAACTCTGCACAGGGCCTGACCGCTACTGCCTCTCACTCACTCTACAAGCACCCTCTCACCTGCTGGGAGGGCTGCAAACTACCACCTGGGCCAAATCCAGTCCCCCACCTGGCGTGTAGATGCAGCCTGGTATGTGGACCCGGCCTTGTGTATAGGTGCGGCCTGGTGTGTAGGTGCGGCCTGGTGTGTAGACATGGCCTGGTGTGT
>NW_022436988.1:4021169-4036115 GCF_009761245.1 Sapajus apella | reverse complement strand
TAGGTGCCGTCTGGTGTATAGGTGCGGCCTGGTGTGTCGGTGCACGTGGCCTGGTGTGTAGGTGCAGCCTGGTATGTGGATGCGGCCTGGTGTGTAGGTGCGGCCTGGTGTGTAGACATGGCCTGGCGTGTGGACGTGGCCAGTGTGTAGGTGTGGCTTGGTGTGTGGACGTGGCCTGCTGTGTCGGTATGGCCTGGTGTGTGGACGTGGCCTGGTGTGTAGGTGTGGTCTGGTGTGTGGGCGTGGCCTGGTGTGTGGACGTGGCTTGGTGTGTAGGTGCGGCCTGGTGTGTGGACATGGCTTGGCGTGTAGGTGTGGCCTGGTGTGTGGACATGGCCTGGTGTGTGGACGTGGCCTGGTGTGTAGATGCAGCTGATTAAAGCAAGCTCAGATTCCTTCCCAGCATGCTGAGTCCAACTGCAGAGTTGAGTGGTTGCAACAGACTGTGGAGACTGAAAATACCAACTCGCTGTCCCTTGACAGATCCCTGGTCAAGACCATCTCAAATCATCCTCCACAAAACCGACAGAATAATTTTTCCAAAAAAGCAAATCTGATTCAAGCTCTAGTAGATCTCAATGCCTTCCATCTAAAGTACAAATGTCTCAGCCTGCAGAGAAGGCCTCACTGGGTTTCTCTGCCCGCCTTCCCAGGAGCGGGACCTCTCCCAGGTCCCTGTGCAACACCGCATGCCTTACAGTCCCGGGCTCCTGGCATCCACACTGCTGCACATGCTGCTCCCCACCTGGGATGCTCACTGACCACATGGAACAAGAGGTGTCTGAGTCTAGCGTCTCTGCCCCTCTCTTCGCTCCGAGGAATCAGTGTCAGTGGGGGAGACAGACTGTGAACACACCCTTGAGGGATGGTGCGGTCAGCGCTACCTCGAGGTCTTGCTGATTCCCCAGAGCTAACAGAGGGGCAGAGACGCTGGGGACTCAGATACCTTTGTTTAACAAGGGACTGACTACTTTCAGTGACAAGAGAACTCTGTGTACCTTCCAGAGAATTCCTTTAACTTCAGTACCAGAACACCTTCCCCTGGGCTTCATCTCTCCTTCAGTACCCCAAGAAATTACTTTTATTTTGCCGAAAAGTTTCAAATCAGATGACTTTGCCACGGCCTGTGCTGTGTATCAGCTACCACTGGCTGGAGGCTGCCTGGGATGTCTGGCTGCTGGGGCCTGCTGCAGATAAGAGCTAGCATGTTCTTTTTAAAAACAAGTTGGGTTCTTTTTTGGTGGGTGGGGGTAGGGGGTTCTTTGTTTGTTGCCAGCCGGGAACAACAGAAATGAACCGTTGAAGGTAAGACATAAGACGGACAAAGTCCTTTCCAGAAGAAAGAGGCCCGTGTCAGGCTTCTCCCTGCACTCCTCAAAGCTTTAGGCAGTTTAAATATTTGCTTTATTGTAAAAAGAAGTTTTTCAACCCCAGTGCCTGCAGCATAATGTTCTGATTTTAGATAATCAGCAACAAGAGGACCCAGAAACTACAGCAAAGTCGTGGGTTCAAGGTCAGCCAGGCTCTCCTGTTCAGGCAGGGCTGCAAATCTCGAAGGCTCAGGGTCCTAGGGGACAGAACCCCTGCTGCCCCCTGGAGAGCACTCACAGGAGTGACAACTACCTGAAAGGCTCATAGGGACCACGAGGCATCTGTCCATCCCACAGAACACTCCCAGAGCAAGAGGGAAGCCATGAGTTAGGGAGGGGGGTTAGGGAGAGGGGAGCTGGGGGTGGTTAGGGAGAAGGGAGTTAGGAAGGGGGAAGTTAGGGAGGTGAGTTAGGGAGAGGGGAGTTAGGAAGGGGGGGTTAGGAAGAGGGAGGCTGCAGGGGTGGGGGAGTTAGGGATGGGGAAGTAAGGGAGGGGAGATCTAGAGAGGGGAGATCTAGATTTGGGAAGGGGCGAGTTAGGGAGGTGAAAGGGAGGGGGAGTTACAAAGTGGGGGTTGGGGAGAGGGAGGTTAGGGAGGGGGTAGTTAGGGAAGGGGATTAGGGAGGAGTTTGGGGAGGGGCGAGTTAGGGAGGTGAAAGGGAGGGAGGGGGAGTTGGGAGGGGGAGTTAGGGAAAGGGTAGTTAGGAGCAGAGAGTTAGGGAAACAGTTGGCTTTTCTCTGTGCGCACCCAGGGGGCCTCTCCCTGCTGCTTCCCTTTCCCAGGAGCAAGCCATGGGCTCAGGGGCCACCTACCTCCCAAGGCCATCCCCAGGCCTGCCGCTGCCCTCTCCGAAAGGCTATGTTGAAGGGAGTGGTGCCTCCCCGGACAGCAGACAGCCGAGAGAGTCTGTTTCTCCCGCTTCCTGCAGGGGTGAAATAGGACAGGTGGCGGAACCAGCAGCCTTAGTGAGGGCCACCTGGCTCCTCCCTTTCAGGGACTAGGCAGGGCAGGAAGCAACAGCATCGCGTTGAGAAGACACTACACCCTAGCCCCCGCCTCCTTGGCAGGGACACGCAGGCAGGTGGCGAGCGCGCCAACCCTTTATCCCTGGAGAAGAGCTACCTGCCTTTCCCTTCCCACACCCAGAGAGCAGGCAGGCAGGCCTCACAGTGCCCACTGTGTTCACAGAGCAAACCCCGCTGACCTCACACTCTTCAGCACGGCCAAGGCAGCAGCCAGGGCCTTCAAACACCTGTGCTAACAGCGCCAGGGAACACGAGTGGTGCATCTGAAAGAAACACTTATTAATGCCAGACGCCTTGAAAATGTTACCTCATTCCTGCTTTTGCACCTGCGAGGCTAATTATTTGTACTTGAAAGTTCCGTTTCAAATCCGCATGGGGGTGGGCAGCACAAGGAAACCAGGAAGGAGGAAGAAGGTCACAGGGCGCCTGTCCTTTAGGGTTACTGAGGCCATCCTGCCTCCACAGATAGCATCCTCCTTAAAGCCAAGCTCAGGATCTTACTGACTTCTGCACCTGTCCCCAGCGTCCTGTATCTGGCACACGGCAGGCAGCAGGCGCCGTCCTGTAGACAGAAGCCTGGCATGGGTCATGGGCTGCACTCCTTTCTCAGGCTCTCAGGAGAAGCCATTCCCATGCCCCTACCAGCTTCTGGAGGCACCCACATTCCTTGCCTGGTGGCCCCTCCTCCCCCTCCAAGCCCCGCCCACCGCAAGTCTCCAGGCCTCTTGGCCTTCACTTCCCTCTGGCTCTTCTGTGACGACACTGGGCTCCCTGGGAGAATCCAGGATCATCTCGCTATTTTATGGTCGGCTGATTAGCAACCTTAATTCCCCTTTGCCAGGTAATGTAATATCTTCACAGGCTCAGAAGGCGGGACGTGGACATCTCAGGAAGCTATTGCTCCACTAATCGCAGGAGAAAGATGGGGAAGGAGCCCCCAGGTTTTCCAAGGGCCAGGACCAGTCACTGTCTATGGGGTAGGTGCACAGCTTCAGACCCTGTACGGTTCGCATTTACTGCATTGTAAGGAGGCTGTGTCTGCTTAATTTTTATCATTGATGTTATACTTGGAGGGATTTTAGCCAAAAAGTGACCTTCCCAGTTGAAAGGGACATGCCAAATGGCATCACACATCTGGAAAGCTGTCCTTTGCTAGAATGTGTGAAAATAAAGGGCTGGGCTCATCCCCTGATGGAACTTGATCAGGACTGGCTTCCGTACCGTAGTGGCGCCTCCGTGAGCCACCTGCCCAGAGCCACCCTCTCATTTCACGCTTTCCTCAGGGCCTGGCTCCTGGGACACTAAGGCTGCATCGTCAGGACTTTTATTCAACCCAGCAAGACCCTCAGAGCCATTCTGGGGGGTCCCAATCTCATCTCTGCCCCAGCCCCACATGGTAGCATCACGCACTGTCTTGAGCCAGACTTCAGCGCCTTCCTCACTTCCCACAGAACCATCCCGGAGGAACGGGGGAAGCAGTGTCCTGCCTGGGAACCAGGAGCAGTGGGCTCCACCTCCCCACTGCACGCAAGACAGAGACGAGAAGGGGCCAAGAGAAAAAACGGAACGACGGCACAGACTTCTCCATCGTCAGAATCACTCTTTCCTAATTAACCGTCTTGATTAAAAGAAAAGGAAAATCAATGTGAACATTCTTAAAAATCAATATAAACGTTTTTAATTCCCTTGATATTGGCACGCCACAAGAGCTTTCCAGGAAATTTCGACAGCTGAGAGAGAACTGAATTAAAAGAATCCGTGCTGTGTCCCTTCGGCACCCTTGGTATCATTCCACAAACAACAGAAAAAGGACTTCCTTGTCATAGTGCTGACCCATTTCGGCATGTGGACAATAGTTCCAGGTCTCAGATCTTCTGTTTGTGAAAGAGAAAACACTACAGCATTTATACATCTACCTATATGGCTGCCAGAAGGTACCGAGACTCTGATGACAGGTCGTATGTACTTGTGGGAGCCTGCGCAGGCACAGACACCCCGAGAGCCACATCCAGGGGGCAGGGTAAGAACACCCACACAGCAAGCAGAACTGCTGCTCCCACACCCTGGGTCTCCTCAGTACTCTGCAGCTCAGGGGGCCCTGCAGCCCAGGTGCACAGTAAGGTGGAGTACCGGGAGCTGACACAACACATTTACTAAGCTGCCACGGGCTAGGAAACTATGATTATAGCCTCAGGACAAGAAAACAGACCTCTGGTGAACAGAAGCGTCAAACTGCAATGTGCCCCTCCAGTGAGAGGGGTCCCAGGGTCCAGGGGTCCTATCCCACTTCGAGTGGACGGTTTCCTCTACCACCTTGTGACATGTCATTCTCTTTTGTGATCAGATTCATTTGGACATGAAAAAGTGACAGAAGACCTAGAATTTGGGACAGTGCCTGGACAAATCCATGCTTCACCTGAGTCCTGGCCCTGAAGATGCTTGGGGCTGCCCCAACAGGAAACCCTCCCGCATCCAGAGGGGAGAGGGCTGGCTCCTTCAATGTGCCTTTCAGCAGGGGCCTGGGCTGGGATAGAGGGCTCATTGAGGCCAGCAGGGAGGAGCACCGGGAGGAGCCTGCAGCCATCCCACAGGCTCCAGCCAGACTGTCCTGCTGAGAGGCTGGGGTGGGGCTGGGGTGGAGGGTCTGTGGCCCAGGACCGGAGGGACCTTTCTCAGCAAGCCTCCTCAGAGGGCGAGGGAGGAGGAGCTGGGAGACGTGGCGGCTCCAGAAGGGCTGCAGCACCAGCTTCCTTTCGGAGTCTTCTAGGACCTGACACTTGTTTCAAGTTTGGGAGCTTCCACCGGAGGGCTAGCCAGATTCACTTGACACCAAGAGACTCACGTTTCCAAACCCCTGCTTTGTTGAAAATGTGGCAGGAAAGACTTGAGCATACAACCCCAAGAAGAGAATGAGGAATGGAGCTGGGCACTGGGGCTGCTGTGGAGACAGGGGCCACTAAGGCGGAAAGGTGCTTGGGAGAGAGAGGTGTCCGCTGGAGGCGGACGTTAGAGGGGTCACAGGTGCTCTGTGCCAAACCTAGGGATACAGAGGGCAAGGGAAAGACCATTTGGGGGCAGAAGCAAAGGCACCAGGCAACATGGACGGGCACGGAGGTACCAGTCCCGGGGGATAAGAGAATCCAGACCGGAGGGCAGCAGGGGTGTGAGACGGGTACAGTGGGGAGGGCAAATCGTTTGCATGCAGAAAGACGAGACTGAGCTGTGCTGCCTGGAGGAAGGCTCTAAACTGGATGAGGGCAGGGAGAGCCAGGACTGGGATGGGGTGGGGAAGCCTCGCCTGTTACAGGTGTGACGAAGTGCCAGTAAGACGGAGAAAATGCCCTTATCAGTCCAGAGAGGCCCTGCATAGAGCAGAGGAGGGCTGTCTGAAGTCAGAGGGTGGTGGGAGGGGGTCATTCCCGGGGGCGTGCCCGATACTAGCCAGAGGGGGGAGGTGCCCCACACTAATCAGAGGGGGATAGCCACCACACTAATCAATCAGACAGGGGAGGTGCCCACACTAATCAGAGGGAAATGGTCCCCACACTAGTCCCAGGGAAGAGGTGTCCCAAAGTCAGAGAGGGTGGTGTCCACCGCCTGTCGGAAGACGGGGACTTTCCCACAGGTCAGAGGGCGGCGTCCCACTCCACTCTGCAAGTCCGGGGACAGAGGTCCGCATGGGTGGGACGGGAAGCGGGCCTGAGGGGTCAGGGGGCGGGACGCGGTGGGGTCGGAGGGCGACGGCAGGCTCCGGGACGGGGACCTGAGCCCATGGCGGGGGCAGGGCGCCGGCGGCCGCGGGCGCTGAGTCACTCACCCGCTGCGGGGCTAGCTCCGGTGCCCGCGGGCGGTGGGGCCAGGCGGCACGAAGGGCCAGGACCGAGCAGGGCGGCGGACTTCCGCCCCACAGCCGCTCGCCCCGCCTCCGGGCTCTCGCTCCGGGCAGCGTCTGCTCTGCGGCTGCGCGCGAGCGGCGCGGGGGCTGCTGGGAGCTGTGGTTTTTTGTGTCCTGCGCCGGCGCGCTGGAGGGGCGCGAGAGTCCGCACTGGCACACGAGGGCCGTCTTCCACCGCGCTGCGCTGGAACGTGGGCCAAGCAGATCTTCTGGGGTGGGAAGCATGGCGCGGGGTGGGGGGGGTTGGAGGCCACTGGGGAGGGAAGCTCTCATTCCCTGAGCAAGACCCCCCGACCCTCGTGGTCTCGGAGGTGGAAAAGCGTGAACCCCTTTCCGCCATCCTCTTTCTCGGGCAGACAGCCCCTCTCCTTGGCCCTTCAAAACCGCCGCCTCCAGAGTGCTGCTGACCAGTTTCAGAAGCCAGGATCACGGAGGTCTGAGGCTGTAGTGTCCCGGGGTGGGGGCGGTGGGGGTGTTTCCCTGCAACCAATTTGCAATCCACAAACCTCCTGCCAAACGAGGGTCTCTGATTCCTCCTTTTCCCCCCAGCCCCCCCGAGAACTTTTAGTGCTCTGTGTTAAAAGGTTTCCCCGGCCCCGCCCTCCTCCATCTCAAAGTCCTGAGGAAGAAGGCTTGTGGCCTTGGAGCCTCTGGCAGGAGAGCTTGGCCGGAGGGAGCACCAGCCCCCTGCCCACCTGCACCTTCAGCTTTCCTGCTCCATGCTAGCTACCTCCTCCGGCTCTCCCAAAAGCCTTCCGTTCAGTAACAGATACACAAGAGGAAGAATTCAAAATATATAAATGCTGTGCAGTGAAAAATTAGCCTCACATTGCCGCTCTCCGTTCCCTGCCCAGAGGCGATCGCTATTTCTAGTTTCTTGTGATTCCTCTGAGAGATGTTATATGGTATTTAAACAAGTCATAAACATGTATCTTAAATTACCTTTAAATAGAAATGTGCTAAACCACAGTGTTAGGCACTTTTGATTTTGGAGAGGAGACAAACCTTTCTGGAATTCATTAATGTTTCTGTCATGCTAAACTTGAGTCCCAACCATGTTTCACATAATACTCATTGTTAGGTCTCCAAGTCCAAGCTTGGCCATTATAGCCCTGGTGCCCCTCATGTCCACCTCTGGTTGGTCCCCAGAAGCCAGAAGGTCTGAGGTAACCGCAGGTAACCAGGTGGTCACAGAAAGAAGTGAAACAACTTGTTCCTGCCTCATCTGATTGCTCTCCCCCTGCAACCTGCAACCTGCAACCATTGTTTCTGCTCAGCCTTGTGGAATTTCCCCTCTGGGCACTGGGTTTCTCAAGGCACCCACCCCTGTAACTGTGTAATTTACAGCACCCTCCCCTCTGCTTGCAACCCATATCCCCCACCCTTATAATCATGCCTGTTTGTAGCAGATGACCCCTACCCTTGTGACCATGCATCCCATGATGCCCTTCCCCTCCCTAAAATAGATTATCATCTTTAACTGACCACTTGCCTCAACCTATAAAACCAACTCCTATCCCACTGCCCTTGGCTGACTCTCTTTTTGAACTCAGCCCGCCCGCACCCAGGTGAATAAACAGTCATGTTGCTCACACAAAGCCTGCTTGGTGGTCCCCTTACACGACCAACGTGCCTAACACTCATTATATTCAAAGCTTTTATTTTCTAAAAGATTTACACATGCCTTCCAGCTTAAGAAACAACACATTATTCCTGTATTTTTAAAGCTCTCCAGGTTCTTTTTCCTATTCTCAACTCCCCACTATCCCCAAGAGGTGGTAGCCACAATCCTGAATGTTGTGTTAATCATTCTCTTGCCTTACCTTATAATTTTAGCACACAGGTATGTATTCCTAAACAATATATTTTAACCTTTATAAAATGAAGTAAAACTGTATTCAATGGATGAGAGATCCAGTTCCTCTGTCAGAGGCCTTTGAACCAGAGCAAGTCCACCTTGAATACAGGCTGGGTGAATGAGGCTGCGACCTGCTGGGCTGCATTCCCAGATTAGGCATTCTTAGTCACAGGAGGAGACAGGAGGTTACAGGTCACAAACATCCTGCTGATGAAACAGGAGGCAGTAAAGAAGCTGGTCAAAACCCTCCAAATCCAAGATGGCAATGAAAGTGACCTCTGGCCATCCTTGCTGCTAATTATATGCTAATTATAATGTATTACCATGCTGAAAGACACTCCCACCAGCATCATGATGGTTTACAAATGCGATGGCCATGTCAGGAAGTTACCCTAGATGGTCTAACAGGGGAAAGAGCCCTCAGTTCCAGGGAAATCCCTGCCTCTTTCCCAGAAAACTCATGAATAATTCACCCCTTGTTTATCATATGAGCAAGAAATAACCATAAAAATAGCCAACCAGCAGCCGTTCTTTTATTCCTTTACTTTCTTAATAAACTTGCTTTCACTTTACTCTGTGGACTTACCCCAGATTCTTTCTGGTGGAAGATCCATGAACCCTGTCTTGGGGCCTGGATCAGGACCCCTTTCTGGTAACATCTTTCACGAGAAACCACGAAGGGATCATACTGGAGAGGCCTCTGACCCAAGGGAAATAGACTGAGGCACCAGTTGGCCAATTTTGGGTAAGCGGTGGGTAGTTTACCCAGGGTAATGGATGGAATTGGGTTCAAGGCCCCAATTAGGAGAGTTAGAATTCCTTCTAAGACACAGGGAGTTAGAGACCCCTCTTAGTAAACGACAAGAAGGCTTGTTGAAACGTGGTTTCAAGGCCCAACTGAGGAAGGTTAGAGGCGACCCTCGGTAAGACCTCTCTTGCCTAAAAATGGACTTAGCCCTGCAGGATGGTAACCGCTATTCTCTTTGGATTAATTTTCCATGCCCTTTTTGCTGAGGGCGGTGGGTGACAGGATTAGGTATGTGCAGCGTCATGGGACCTGGGCATCTTTTTTTCCTTCCCCAAAGGGGAAGACTTGAGAGCTGATGGGACTGCTAGGAAAGATCCCTTTTAACAAGCAGCTGCCTGAACTCTTGATTCAGTGTCGCTGTGTTGGATGGGTCTTTCTCTGGGTTCCTTGAGCTCCTCACCTCCGCAGTCCACCACAGGCAGTGGCCTTCTCCCTTCCATTTCCTCTTTCTCTTTCTTTTTTCTTTTCTTTTTCTTTTCTTTTTTTTTTTTAAAGATGGGATTTCACCGTGATGGCCAGGCTGGTCTTGAACTCCTGACCTCAGGTCATCCACCCACCTCGGCCTCCCAAAGTGCTGGGATTACAGGGGTGAGCCACCGAGCCCGGTGCCTCTCTCTCTTTCTTGCCTTTCCCTCGTCGGTCTTCTCTGTCACTCTGGATGACTGTCTACGCTTCCATGTTGTCCAAAACCCCTTGTTGAAACTCCTGGTTGGCAGTCATTCCACCAACTTTGAATGGATTAGAGACTACAGGGGCCGACGGGGGAAGTTTTGAGCTTGCCAGGTCAATATTCGGTGCTGAGGGGGTGGCTAATGACTACGTTTTGTCAAGTGTGTTTTGTTCTGCCCGGAATGGACAATGTGGATTTGGTTCCTCCATGCAGCCTGTTGAGCAGCACCTTGCAAAATTGAGAGGTTTTTGCCTGTGTTTCCATGAAGTGGAAAAGGGTGATAATTCCTTTGTGGTGTAACTTGGCCCCCACAGTTATGGTGCTGTGAGGCAAGGTGGCTAGGGCTGCGTGGGGAAAGGGATCCCAGAAACCTGGCATGCTGGCAAAAGGGTAAGAATTTCTTACCAGTCAGGCCTCTGGTCTCTCCCTCTCTGTGCGAACCATTTGAATGAATGCTAAAAATCATGGTCTCTTCTGCAAGGTTTTGATGAATGGGAGAAAGGATTTGTGAGGCTAGCCTTAGGCTGTGATGAATCTGGTGTACTTTGTGCTATGAATTTGTCTTTCTGTGTCATTCTGTCATAAATGGGATATCATAGGATACAATGTGGGCCTAGGACCCCTGTGAGCTCACTATTCAGGCTGGCCCAGCAAACTGGCCAGCTGCCAACTTTGCTGCAGGTCTCTGAAACAAAAGCTGGATGGGGATTCCCCCTCGTCTTGTGTTATGTCCTTGGGAGCTTGACCTTGACCATGTGGGGGTACTTGCTTTCGGTCTCCACCACCCGTGTGAGTAATATTTTAGTACCAAAATACATAAAAGAGCTCTATTTAATTGGCGTAAAGAAAAGCACGCGGTTAGATAAAATGTTTCACCAGAAAAATTAAAATGTTAATGCCTTTTTGTTCACATGACTTTAGTAATCTTTGGAAAAGAAAGGCAGTTTTAAGGATTATTGGTAAAATAAAAATGTCTTCGAAATTTAGACATTTGGTGTAAATTAGGCAGGTCAGATACTATGTTCAATAAACTACTTTTTGACTTTTGATAATTGTTCAACTTACCTCCTTTGGAGCCATTAGAGTCTACGTAAGACGTGGGAACATATGGAGTTAGCCATGCCCCTAGCTATGCTGGAAAGAATCAGACCTTATCTGCACCTTTGTCTGGTGCCCTAAGCTCCACACCTGATATACAAATAAAATCACTTACTAACCAGGTTTTTTCTTGGCCAAAAATAAAAGTTCGTAAGAGTTAACACTGTAATATGTGTGACTGAGATTACTGGAGAAACACTTTTACATGCAAAGTGTATAAGGAAAGTATAATGTGTACTTGGTAAAAGATTATAAGAAGGCATAGGAAGACGGGATGTTTTTGCCTGGTTTGGAAGGTTGAAGAATTGTTCTTAGGATAAAACAGAAGGTTTAAGCAGCTTGTGGAAGGTTTGTGAAAGATTAATCTTGTAAAAGGAATTCTCTGTGTGAACATGTTAGCCAAAGTTAAAGAAGTATTATTCAGTTTCTCCGTAAATTGAACATTGGAATAAAAGCACAACAGGGTTTTCTTAGAGCATTGCGATACTCTTTAACAAAAAAAAAATTGTAAAGGGTTATAAAAGGTTTATGAAAATCTTACCTTATGGTCAAACTGATTGAAGTCAGAAAAATTTGCCTATAAAGTTTTACTAGGAATCGAATTTGACATCAATAGTACAGTATCGCAAAGGTGAAATTTGGCTTTGTCTCTTGAGCAAGATTTTCATGTAATATTAAAAGATAATGAAGGATTTTTGTTTGCCTTTTAAATAAACTAGAGGAAGAAGAAGGGAAAGAAAAGAGACAGATTGTTCGGAGAGTTAAATCTTCCCTTTATCAATGGGTAAAGGTTTTTGCCTTTTTAAAATTGTTGAGCTACCATTTTGGCTAAATAAATGACTTATGGTGACCTGGAATTTTATTTTATAATATCAAGTGTTTTAAACCTTTGATATTTGACAAACTTTCCAAAATCAGATTCTAAACATGTCTTTTTCTGACCTGATTAATCCTTTTAGATGGTAAAAACCCTAAAGTCCAAAAGAGACTTATTTGGTATATTAAAATCATACAGGAAGCATTGTCAAATATGAAATGGTGTTTGGCTTTCTTTAGACCATATTTGTATAAATATGTTATTGGTATGTGTTCTAAAATTATAGGAAATTCCTATAATGACTTAGTGTATGTTATCAGTGACTTAGTGTATATTATCAGTAATAATTATAATTATTTTGTAACATTGTATGCTACAGAAGTAATGAAATTTCCTTGTCAATTGCATCTTTGACTGTGGCTGTCCTAAGACTTTTTGTCATTCACAGACAATTATTGTCTTGTTTTAATCCTCTTCAAATGAAGGTTTATAACCAGCTATAGGATACTGAAAATTACTCTTAAATGCAAGTCTCTGATAACTTTGGAAAGTGTGCCATTAAAATACAGAGGAAGAAAAAAAGCTTCCAAGACTCTTTTGGAAAAATAATGTGTTCTTAAATAATGGGCATAACAGAAATTAATTGCACAGACTAATGAAAGATGGAAATAATCTTTTTATGACTTTTTTCTTAAAATGTTGCTGATCCTTTCTGTTTTGTTTTTCAGAGTCAAGCAAACTTTTCTTTTGAACTATTTACAGCTTTTAACAATTGAGTAAAATATGTTTCTCTAAACAAAATTTGGAGCATATTTCTTTCTCTCTACCTGATTTATCCCAAATTTGAAAACTATTTGTCAGTATTCTTAACCTGTGGCAATATATTAATAATTATTTGCATACGTGCAATAAGAATCTGTTTTCTTTTGTAACAGGACACAATTGGAGAAACTGGTTTATATCAAGGCTTTGAAAGGAACAGCATACTTCTAAATATAAACAAACTGCCTTAAGGAATCAAAGTTGACTGATAGAGCTAATAAAATGTCCTTGGGAAAACTGGCTTTATGCCTTGTCTGTGCAGCCCCTGTACAGGGTTCCTGACATGTAGTAAGGAAAGAATGTCACTTTGTGACAGGTCCAGAAGCCCTAAGTTATTTTGGGACCTTGAGAGGATCATACAGGTAATTGAAGGTATAAACCCATGGCTGGGCAAGGCTTTAAAAAGTCAAATATAAGATTCCTTATGGAACAAGTTTCCATCAAAGCCAATTAAAAAAAAAAAAAGAGCCTATATGATGAATAATTATTCTTGCTGCACTTTATGCAAATAATCATGCCAAGTATGATAAGACTAAAGCTTATTTCACAAGCAAGTCCTACCATTATTTGTTTTTAATAAAAATGGGGACTAGAGAGAAAAGAAATTGTTTCAAAAACTATGGTACACCGGTTATTAGACTCTAGTCTCATTGATTGTTTTTTTTTTTTTCTGTAATCTAGACTGACCTTGCTTATTTCTGTGAACCAACCACTGATCTCTGGCTACAGCTCAGAACAAATAATAGGGATGGGTAACATAAGAAAAATCTTGATCGGTATTCTAATGCTGGGCATATATTGGAATCTGTTAGCAACCCCATATCAGCTTAGTTCCAACAGTTGGGCAGTTAATGGAATGTCTTCTTATTTAATTTATTTGGGACAAAGTATTAGTCCATTCAGACACTGCTATAGAGAAATACCCCAGACTGGGTAATTTATAAAGCAACAGGGTTTAATGGCTCACAGTTCTGCAGACTATACAGGAAGCATGGCAGCTTCTGCTTCTGGGGAGGCACCAGGGAGCTTTTAGTCATGGCCTAAGGCAAAGTGGGGGGCAGGCATCTTACATGGGAGGAGCAGGAGAAAGAGAGAGAGGGAGAAGGAACCATCCACTTTTAATCAACCAGATCTGATGAGGACTCACTCACTATCATGACCAAGGGGGATGATGCCAAACCATTCATGAGAAATCACCCTGTGATCCAGTCACCTCCCATCAGGCCCTACCTTCGACTTTGGGGATTATAACTGGACATGAGATTTGGTGAGAACACAGACCCAAACCATATCAGATAATCTTACTTATTTTGCTTTACTATTGTGGAACATATTGCTGTTGTATACCTTGTGTGGGAATGGAGAATAAGCTTGCCCAACGTTTTCTGAAACTGAACATTTGCTAATCTTCCAGATACCACCTTTTGTTGGAACTCAGAGTTATGGATGGCCCTCACTATGCTGATGCTTTCTCACTGAATTCCTCTCTACCCCGAATACAAAAGACCTTCCTAGTCAGGTGGGAATATTGTTACCCCTACTTAGCCTGAAGAAGCTACAGAAGAGGAATCTTCCTACCACTACAAGATAAGGGTCCTCTTGTGAAAGGGAGGGGGGAAATATGTCAGAAGCATTGGAATCAGAGCAACTTCAACTTGAATAGGGGCTGGGTAAAATGAGGCTGAGACCTGTTGGGCAGCATTCCTGGGAGGTTAGGCATTTTCACCCCCTGGGGTCTGAGATGAGATAGAAGGTCACTAGTCCAGGCCACAGAGACCCTGCTCAGATAACAGGATGACATATGAAATCGGGCCACAACCTGCCGAAAACCAAGATGGCAACAAAAGTGACCTCTGGTTGTCCCACTGCTCATGATGTCCTAATTATAATGCATTAGCATGCCAAAAAACACGCCCACCAGTGCCACGGCAGCTTACAAAGGCCATGGCAACGTCTGGAAGTTTCCCTGTGTGGTCTGCAATGGGGAGGAACCCTTGATTCCAAGAAATTTCTACCCCTTTTCCAGAAAGCTCATGAATAATCCACCCCTTGTTTAGCATATGATCAACCATAAAAATAGCCAGCCAGCAGCCCTCAGGAGCTTTTCTTCCTTCCTTCCCTTCCCTCCCTCCTTTTCTTTCTTTTCTTTGCTCTTCCTTCCTTCCTTTTCTCCTTCCTTCTTTTCTTTCTTTCTCTCTTCTTTCTTTCTCTCCTTCCTTCCCTCCTTCTCTCTTTCTCTTTCTTTCTGAAGGAGTCTTGCTCTGTCACCCAGGCTGGAGTTCAGTGGCATGATCTTGGCTCACTGCAACTGCTGCCTCCCGGGTTCAAGCAATTCTCCTGCCTCAGTTTCCTGAGTAGCTAGGACTACAGGCACGTAATCACCATACCTTGCTAATTTTTTGTTGTTGTTTGTATTTTTAGTAGAGATGGGGTTTCACCATGTTAGCCAGAATGGTCTTGATCTCCTGACCTCATGATCTGCCTGCCTTGGCCTCCCAAAGTGCTGGGATTACAGGTGTGAGCCACCGTGTCTGGCTTACTTCTCACCTTACTTCTTGCCTGCCCTCCCTCCCCCCCCCCC
>NW_022436988.1:3985747-4021069 GCF_009761245.1 Sapajus apella | reverse complement strand
CCTCCCTCCCTCCCCCCCTCCTCTCTCCCTCCTTTCTTCCTTCCTTCCTCCCTCCCTCCTTCCCTCCCTTCCTCCCTCCCTCCTCCCTCCCTCCCTCCTTTCTTCCTTCATTCCTCCCTCCCTCCCTCCCTCAGAACTCCCTCCCTCCCTCCCTCCTTCCTTCCTTCCTCCCTCCCTCCCCCCTCTCTCCCTCCCCCCTCCTCCCTCCCTCCTTTCTTCCTTCCTTCCCCCCTCCTCCTTCCCTCCTTTCTTCCTCCCTCCCTCCCTCCCCCCTCCTCCCTCCCTCCTTTCTTCCTTCTTCCCTCCCTCCTTCCCTCCCTCCCTCCCTCCTTCTCTCCCTCTCTCCTTTCCTCCCTCCCTTCCTCTTTCTTTCCTTCCTTCCTTCCTTCCTTCCTTCCCTCCCTCCTTCCTTCCCTCCCTCCCTCCCTCCCTCCTTCCTTCCTTCTTTCCCTCCCTCCCTCCCTCCTTCCTTCCCTCCCTCCCTCTCTCCCTCCTTCCTTCCTTCCCTCCTTTTTCTTTGACAGAGTCTCACTCTGTCGCCCAGGCTGGAGTGCAGTGACACAGTCTTGGCTCACTGTTACCTCCACCTCCTAGGTTCAAGTGATTCTCATGCCACAGCCTTCTGAGTAGCTGGGAGTACAGGTGTGTACCACAGTGACTGGCTAACTTTTGTATTTTTAGTAGAGACAGGGTTTGCAACGTTGGCCAGGCTGGTCTTGAACTCCTGACCTTGTGATCCACCTGCCTCGGCCTCTCAAAGTGTTGGGATTACAGGCGTGAGCCATTGCATCTGGCCTCCTTTACTGTCTTGATAAACTTGCTTTCACTTTACTCTGTGGACTCATCCGAAATTCTTTCTTGCTCAAGATCCAAGAACCCTCTCTTGGGGTCTGGTTCGGGACCCTTTCTAGTAACAGCTCCATAGACATCATGAGATGTTTTAATTTTGCCAGTCTGATGGTAATAAGCGTGTGCTCATTGCCTGATTACAGCGAGCTTGTACATCTTTTCTTATACGTTTTGGCCATTTACATTTCTTCTTCTGTGGATGCCCCAACATCTCCGTGTGTTTTCAGGAATTGATCCATCCCTTCCCCATGGATATGTGTCCAATGCCAGTTTCGTCATAGATCTTTTCATACACACGTGGGTCATTTGTTGGGAGGGGCTTTCTATTACATCGTACTAAGATACTTGATCACATCTGTTCAATACCAGTATCTTCAGTATTATGTCTTCATAATACGCCTTCCTAGGGCGTAGGACAAGTCCCCTCCTACCCTACCCACCTTCAGCCTTGTCTGATTTTGAGTGGAATTGCTTTGAATCTATAGCTTCATTGGGCGAGAACTGAGATTTTGTAATAATATTGGGTCTTCTATCTAAGACCACGTTTTGCTTTTCCATTTATTTGGATTTTCTTTCATGCTTTTCAGTAAGGGCTTGTAGTTTTTTACTTAACAATATAGGCCGGGCGCGGTGGCTCACGCCTATAATCCCAGCACTTTGGGAGGCCGAGGCGAGTGGATCACGAGGTCAGGAGATTGAGACCATCCTGGTCAACATGGTGAAACCCCGTCTCTGGTAAAAATACAAAAAAAATTAGCTGGGCATGGTGACACATGCCTGTAGTCCCAGCTACTCGGGAGGCTGAGGCAGGAGAATTGCTTGAACCCAGGAGGCGGAGGTTGTGGTGAGCTGAGATCACGCCATTGCACTCCAGCCTGGGTGACAAGAGCGAAACTCTCAAAACAAAACAAAACAATATAGCTTGGAGATTGTTCCATATCACATATAGAGAGCTGCTTATTCTCTGAAGAGCTACACGGTATTCCGCTGTGCGGAATTTATTTTACTAGGCCCCTAATGATGCCCTTGGAGGATATCTATGATCTTTTTTTTACTACAGCAATGCTTCAGAGGATATCCTTGAACTTACCTATTTGAGCACCACTCTAAGTTTATCTGTAGGATAAACTCCTAGCAGAAAGGCCACTGGGTCAAAGGATATTGACATACTGTGAGCAAACACACCGTACCTTCCAGAGAGGCTGTGCCATAGAATCACTCTCCTTAAGGTCAACCGATACCATCGGGCTTTCATTGGATTTTCATTCTCCTTGTCTTCTTTGCATCATCAGAGACTTCACCATAGCCTCCTGCTGGAAATTCCCTTTAGTTTCTGTGGCTCTGCGGAAAAGGCAAGACATTCTTCGCTGAATCATTCCTTCATGTGTTCGCTGAATCATTCCTTCATGTGTTCGCTTACGCGTTCTCTTGCTCGTTTCGCAGTTCAGTGCTTGGAACTGGGGAGTCCACCAGGGGGCCCTCCCATCTTATTTATCGGGTAAAATGTTGCCTAATTGTCCGTTACGCCCATCTCCGTATAACTGAAGGCATTCATTGCCAAAACAGGAGAGTAAATGTTTAGAGATGGGGAAACTGAGGTGTAGGGAAATTAAATGGCTTGATAGAGCTGCGAGGCGTGTACATGGCCTCAGGGGAGAACTTCTGCGGAAAGGCGGGTTCCTCGGAGAGGGCACGTTCTTGCCCTCCTGGTTTTCTGCAGGTGTGAGGACCATAAAGAAGCCTATTCACCTGATCTCCCTGGCAGCTGCCAGTCCTGATCTCCACCTGTCCTGAGCTGCCCAGAACACGGGCAGCGCCATCCGGGAGCCACGAGCATGGGCCAGCGGCCAGGGAAGCTGGGTCTGCCCGCCAAGTTTCCACGTTTCCATCTCAGCAGCTTCTTCCAAGCTCTGTGGAGACTCTCCCCACCCCCACCCCTTGGCCGTGGGACATCACCATCGGAGCCGGCCGGTCGCTACCCTTGGGAACAGAAATCAAAGTTTGCAATACCAGCCTCTGCCCTTGTGGGATGACTGGGCAGCCCAACCCAAAATAGTTGGGCAAGGCGGAATGTGAGGGCTGCGGTTGGAAAAATCACAGTGCTGCTAACGACAGGCTGATCTGGAACCGAGAGCCTTGCAGACGTGAACCGAAGTCAAGTCTTTCTCCTACAATAAGCAAACAGACCCAGCGAGCGGTGGTGACAGGCCCAGGAAGAGAGAAAGAATTGCCAAATCGGGGAGGACGCGGAACGTGCTGCCTCCCTTGCCGGGGGTGCCAGGAAGTATTTCTTCCCCGTGAGTCTTGGGGCTTCACATTTTATGACCTATCCTTGACTGAGACTATGGGATGATTTGGGAATATTCAGGAAACCGTTAGGGGTTTTCACCCAGACACCCTTGTGCAGATGTGAGCTCCTAGGGAGCTTTAGGATGTGTCTGGGGGCTAAGAGAGACCTTGGCGAGGGGACTCGGTCTTTCTGGAAGTTGGCTTCGACTTCTGACTCATAATTCCAGGGCTGCTGAGATCCCCCAGGCACTGGGGCTGGTCTGGTTTTTGATTTCTGCTGTTGTTTTTTGTCCTGACTCTGGTCCTAGCACTCTCAGGATCTCTGCCCAACAGGAAAGGATTTTGCCAAAGGGAAGACCCCCTGCATCTTGTTGCTTGCGGGGCGTAAGGCAGGGATGGAAGATCAGCCGCTCTGCAAGGACAGCCCTTGCTTGCCAAAGTTTCCATCTTCCTACTTACAAGGATAAAGCAGGGGTGCAGTTGATGGCAGAGCATTAGGAGCCCGGCCTGCTCTCCATTTTGGACTTTTTATTGAGGACTGGCTTGTGTTCTCTGGGAGGCTGGCCTTGTGAGTCTTTGCCCGACACCTGCTGCCTTGAGTTGTGAGCCAAGATGGCAGCACCTAAGATGTGCCCAGACCTCAACTCCTCTTCTTCGGAACTTCCCATGCCCCTGAGCTGTGGGTCTTACATAAGATCTCGGGAGGCTCTCTGTGTTACGTTTGATACCACTGCTCCCCATCCCCAGTTTCTGCCTCAAGGAAAATGAGTAGTCTCTTTTCTGATCTCTTCCTTCCCTCCTCTTCCCAAGAGCAGGCAGATCCAGCGTCCCGGGCCGCTGGCCCAGGCTCGTGGCTCCTGGATGGCGTTGCCCATGTTCTGGGCAGATCGGGACAGGTGGCGAAGTCAAAGAGGAGGGAAGGAAGATTATACCTGTCATGTTGAGAGCTGCAGTGAACACTATGCTCCATCAACCTTTTTATTAATCGTGTGTGAAACTACAGGTTCACAATCCCTTCTCCCAAATCCTGGAAATGCAAAAACTTTGAAAACTTAGTTTTCCTCTAAATTTGGCAGAACAATGTGGCCTGAACTGTCCTGAGGCTAGGGATGGCTTGCCTTTGTCCCACCGTAGCACATTCAAGTGTTTGATGAAGGGGCGCCGCCCACAGCCCAGGGTAAGATGCTCTGTGGGATATTTGCCTCTGACTCTGGACACAGCTGGCCTCCCTTGTTCCGGATAAGAGACCCTGGACCTATCCCTGCCTTATTGATAAGGAAGCTAAGGCCCACTGAAGTTCAGTAGCATCCCCAGGCTGCCTCAAGGTAGGACAGAGCCAGGACAAAGGCTCCCAGTAGGATGAGCCAGGTGCAGCTGGAAGAGATGGCCAGCCTTCAGCTGTCTTTCTAGAATTTCGTACTACCTTGGGCCTCTGAGTTTCTGTCTCGGAATTATGTTAAAGATAACTGTTTCTCAGTTCGTCAACACCAAAGCCATCTTGGATGGGGTAAAGAGGAAGAATAACTCTTCCATTATCCGCAATTTTTTTTTTTGAGATGGAGTCTCGTTCTGTTGCCCAGGCTGCAATGCCACGATCAGGGCTCACTGCAGCCTTGACCTCCTAGGCTCAAGGGATCCTCTCACCTCAGCCTCCCGAGTAGCTGGGACTACAGGTGTGTGCCGCCAAGCCCAGCTAACTGTTTTATATTTTGTAGAGACAGGGTCTCACTATGTTGCCCAGGTGGGTTTCAAACTCCTGGGCTGAAATAGTCCTCCTGCCTCAGCCTCCCCGAGTGCTGGGATGACAGGTGTGGCCACCACATCATCCTCATCCCTTTCTCTCTCAAGTCGTGTGTCCAGCTCTGTGAATTCTGATATCTGCCCAGGACTTCTCTGAGTCCGAAGCTCCCGGGCAGCACAACGAGGAGCCTTCCCATTGCATTGAGGGAGTTTCCCAGCCCATAAGAGTTCTAGAAAGGCCCAGATTCCCTGAAGTATGGACGAAGGTCTCATAAGGGCTGCGAAAAATGCTGTTGCTTTCTCCGGTATCCCTGCGGCAAGGGCTACTTGAGGACAGAGTAACGAAGGAAAGGTCAATCTGTGTGCTAGGCCTTGCTCCGGGTGACTGGGAAACGTCCTCACGTCACTTACGGGAATGGAGACAAGCTTATCTGTGGCTTTTCCTGTATCAATAAGCAACCAGGGATGTAGGTTTTGCCAAGCCTCAGACATGTATGCCAAGAACACAGGCAGGCCCTGATCTTCTAAGCCTAGCGGTGGCCGCATCTCTAGTTGGTGAAGTAGTGTTGACTTCATGTTGCCATCGTGTCCTCTGAGTTCCCCCTGGGTGCTGGAGGCCTGGCAGCCCTTCTCCCTATACTCACAGGAAGGGCTGGCACACGCAGCCAGGGCCGCTGTGGAGTGGCTGTTGGGCAGCTCACCTGCCCCAGGCCTCCCCTTCTGTTCTCATCTCCATTCACCCTCACGTTGACCCGAGTGCTGGCCTCACCCCGCCTTGGGCAAGGCGGCCGGCATCAAGCTTGCACCCTCTTCTTCCTTTCCTCTTTGATTCTTTTCACCTGTCCAGTTGTTGGTGCGGCGGATGGGAGGACATTCCAGGCAGGGAAAGGTAAAGCCTATAGTGCTCTGAACGTCCCAACCAGCATCCCTGTTTTCACATTTCCTGTTTAGATGTAGCCAGAGACAGGCCCTCACAGGAGTGATGACAAAACCAAAACACCCAGGTACAGCATGGAGGCGAGGGGCAGATCAGAGAGAACTGGGCAGCAGGGCTGAAAAGAAGCAACAAGAAAGTGGGGAACGCTGTTACCATCAGAGCAGACTTGGCTTCTCTGGCCAAATCCTCCCCTGCTAGTGATATGGTAATTTTCCAGAGAGAGCTGGGCTGACAGAGAGTCCAGGGAGGGAGACTGGGCCCCAACCAGGGCCGGCTCTGGAGAAGCCCGGATTAGGGATCCGGACTGGAGGGCAGCCTACGGGGCTGGTTCAGAAGAAATGTTTGTGTATGATTGAGAAAATGTCAGGTTTTCACATCAAGGAATGAGAGGCCTGATAGAGATGGAGGAATGCTTCCAGCCACCGTGGGTCCACCACTCTTCGCATGCTTTCCTCTGGAAATGTAAACCTTCCAGAGAAGGGGTGCCCTCCTAACCATTAGATCACAGAGCTCTCAAGACCCTGAACAAAACAACACAGTGGACCATCGTCTTCCAAAGATGTGTGTGCGTGTACACACATGTGCGCGCGCACACACACGCACACACATACACTTTGGCATTTTTTGTAGGGTGCTCACAGATTCCCCCACATCTCTGAATCCCCGATGACGTGTGGGGTGCCTCAGGTCTGACACGGTTTGGAGACCTGTCCCCTCGGGGTTGGCTGCAGGGGATCCCCAGGCCTTGGAGTCCACCCCCCGCTACCAAGTGACTGGGAGTGTTCGGGCCTGCTGGGCACCCCCGTCCTGCGCGGGGCATCCTCACCCCGGGATCGCAGCCCCTCCACCTCTGGACGGCCCTCCGGACGCAGGGAAGCGGCCCTCCCCACTGCCAGCCTGGCGCGCTCCCCAGGGGCGGGAGGCGGCGGCCGGAGTTCCGCGGGGCGGCGGGGCACACACAGTTAATCCTCCGCGGCTGCTGTTTGGACGAAAGCGCCGGGAGTGCTGGCGGCTCCTCGCGGCTCACATCTGGCTGGGCTTCGCTCCGTGCGCGTCTGTCCCACTTTCTGCGTCTCTTCCTTTACTTTCGAGAAACCGCGCTTCCGCTTCTGGTCACAGGGACCTCGGAGCCTGGGTGGCGGACCAGAGGTGCTGGGGGCACCCGCGGCTGCTCGCACCGCCCCCACCCTCCTGCTCTGCACCGTCGGCGCCGAGGACTCGTCTCCCCGCTCTGTCTCCTCCGGCGGGTCTGCGCGTCTCCCCGGACCTGGCGGGGAGGAGGCTCGGCCGCCGGGAGATGCTCTGAGGGCGGCGCGGGAGGAACGGCCGGCGGGACGGAGGTAGGTGGCCGAGCCGCAGGGACCCGGCGCCGCCCCGTCCCTGTCCTCGTGGCTTCAGCCCGGTGGCCAGGGCGGGGCGGGCAGACACCTGGGCCGGGAGGGCCGAGGAGCGCGGTGGAGGCGCAGGGGCAGAGGGAGCCCAGGTTTGGGGGAAGCCCTGGCGCCCGCCCTGGCGCAGACCCCCGCATAGGCGCCTCTGCGCGGGGTCGCGGTCCCGGGGCTCCCTGCCTGCTGACGAGCCGGACTCTTCTGCACGTGGATACGGTCGGGAGCCATCGCACCTTCCCCCCAGCTTTTTGTGGGGGGTTTATCTTGCTTCACTCTTCTCTGCTGCGTTTTGAGGGTGTGGAAGGAGGAGGAGTGGTACTAATGCCGGCGGCCGCACCTGGCGGGGATGCCCTCACCCCTCCCCAGTCTCACCAGGACCACCTGACCGCCGGGTCTGCCAGGCCCGTCTGGGGCCAACCAGGATCCTTCATGGAATAGGAAGGCTGACTTTGGTCCCCGCACCTGACAGCCTTGGTGTCCTGGAGAGGCCCAGCTTGGGCAGGATAAAACAATGTTGCTTCCCCGGGGCCCTCCTGGGAAGCGAAGCTCCCTGTGCCCGTGCCGCTGGGAGTGGTCCCTGGCCTGGGGCTGGAGCCTCTGAGCCGCCTGGGTGCTTCTGGACGGCACCTGTTGACCCACCGCCCACCACCCAGCCCTCCAGGCTTCTCCGCCGGCGCAGGTGTGGTCCCCACCGTTAGCCCGGATCACCCACTTCCAGCCCCAGAAAGCCAGATTCTCTTCTGTGGACCCTCCATCTGCTTCAAGCACCTTTGGGCCGACTCATCCCTGCTTGGGAGGGAGGGAGGAAGCCGTCCCCCTGTGAGGTGTTCCTGACTCTGCTGCCCCACCTAGTTTCTAGGAAAGGAGGCAACACGACGTGCTGGGAGCTTTCTCATCCTGAGCTTTGAACATGAGAAATGCCGTGAGAAACTGTTCTCTCCGCTGCTGGCCACTTCACGGCCCCAGGGGAGCGGGTGAGGTCCTCAGGCTGCCCAGCCTCTGCTTTTTATAGTGCAAGAAAGTACCGCTCCCTGGCAGGCGGTGGAGCCGTGAGCAGCCACAGATGGAGGCACTGGCTGTTGTGTGCCATTAGGAGACCTGTCCAGTACCCGCCAACCAGGGAGGAGGGAACCAACACAAGGGAAATGGGAGCCCAGGGCTGAGGACAAGCAGAAGCTTCCCCACCCTCCCTCTTAGACCTGTAGAGCTGGAGAGGCCCTTAGAGACAGCCCAACAACAGTGGCATGTGAGCCACGGATTCGTGTGTCTGCTTCTCACATGGCAGGTGCTGAACGTTATATTAATAATTATTATAATTGTTAATTCTCAACAGTTCTATCAAGGGAACTCTCACTTGTGGAAAGAACAGAGCTGTGAAGCTCAAGAGGCTCACGGCTTGCCTGAGGTCCCAGAGACAGGGATGGAGGACTCAAGGTCCTGATCTGTGTCTTTAGCCCAAGGGTGTATGCTTTTTTTTTTTTTTTTTTTGAGATGGAGTTTCACTCTTGTTTCCCAGGCTGGAGTGCAATGGCAAGATCTCAGCTCACTGCAACCTCTGCCTCCAGGTTCAAGCGATTCTCCTGCCTCAGTCTCCCAAGTAGCTGGGATTACAGGCGTGCGCCCCATGCCTGGCTAATTTTGTATTTTTAGTAGAAACTGGGTTTCACCATGTTGGTCAGGCTGGTCTCAAACTCCTGACCTCAAGTGATCCACTCGCTTCAACCTCCCAAAGTGCTGGGATGACAGGTGTGAGCCATCGCGACCAGCCTCCGGGGCCTATGCCTTTAACACTCCTACCTGGTGTTGGGAATTTGGCACTCAGCTCTCCAAGCTGAGGCTGGGAACTTCTCTCCCAGCTGCCGACAGAGAATGCCCAGGAGCAGGAAGGACACAGGTCCGTACCCAGGGACTCTCGACATCTCCGGCCTCTTTCTCCTCCTCTTGTGTTGCCAAGGGAGGTGTCCTGGTGAGCTTGTCAGGGAGGCAGAAAGCAGGGTGCAGGAAGCCTTGGCTGGGCGCTGTGTGGCCACAGGATGCCACAGCCCCTCCCAGGCAGGTGCAGCCAGCTGGCAAGGGATGCCCTCCCAAGTGGGAGCAGAGAAAGCCCAAGCTGTCCCAGGAAGGGCATGGGCTCCCTCCTTGTTCCTGGGAAGTGACCCCCTGTCCAGGGCAGCCAGCACTGCAGAGCTTTTCGGAACATGCTTCTTTCTGTTGTTCTTCCTAGCGCCTCCCCCCAGCTGTAATTAGCATGACTCATAGACCAAATATTCTGGCATTGAACTTTGCTCATCAAAACAAAGATGAAAAGAATTTCGTAGATACAGTGTGCACAGGGGCTGGAGCTTCCCATTTGTGTCTTGTCCTCAGGGGTCCCTGTTCCTGGGGTTGGGGGCTGTGGCTGAGGCTCCAGAGCCTCAGGGAAGGGGTGGGGGTGACAGACAGGAAGGGCAGGAAGGAGCAGGTTACCGTCCCCCGGACAGTCCCGCCTCTGCCTGACTATAGCAGCCTCCGGAGATGTTCAGGTGGGGACACTACCTCTCAGGCCACGGGCTGCCATTTCCCCTGCTAACCTGCTGAAACCAGCCTTCTGCTGGTGTCGAATGGCACACGGCAGCTCTCTGGAAGGACCCTGGCATCTCCCTGACGCCTGCATGCAGGGTGAGAACTCACCTGCCCACTTTAGAGAGCAGCCTGGAAGAAACAGCGATGCCAGCTCAACAACGAGTTTCTTTCAGGCTCTCTTGGGGCATCCCAGCCAGCTGCTCTCACGAGCTTGGGATCCTTGGGGCCCTGCCCTGGGGTCTGTGCTGGGGTCCTTGGCCTGGAAGGGCCAGTCCTGAGCTTAAGCAGGGACGTGCAGCCCCAGGGCACGTTCACCCCTTTCCTCCTTCCCGAGCTCCCCCGTGAGACTCTCCACCTGCTGCCACCGCTGCTCCAGTTCTCCGGGAGAGGCAAGCAGTGTGAGCAGGAACGGGCTTTGGAGCCATGCGGGAAGGATCTGTATCTCTAGGTCCTTGTTAAGGTCAAAGCTGTGTGACACTTGTGCTGGGGTGATATGAGCAGCTCATGGCACATCAGGACCCCTCCAGCTGCCGGTTCTTGCCCATACTCAATTTCCAGAGCTGGGCTTGGCATCTGAATGTGGTTCAAAGGGGGATGGTTTCCGGCAGGGGCACTGGGACCCCCACAGCACACTGGGCACCCCTGTCTTGCCTCTGAGGCCCCATGGAGCCAACCCCTTTTCCAGCCTCAGATGGGGCTGGCACAGACTACAGGCCCCTCCTCGGGCCCCCGTCCTGTCCAGGACGGCCGTCAGGATGGCTGTGGCCCAGCCCCAGTGTCTGCCCATCTCCCTGGCTCCTGTAGGAATTTTCCTTGACATGAGACAGAGCAGAGCAGGAGACGGCAGGCAGGAAGGCAGGCGTCTAGGGGAGGAGAAGAGGCAGACAGCAGGCGGGCAGGCGGGTATGGGGAAGTCAAGTTCTTGGTGCCCTGTACTGGGTCAAATGTTGCTGTTGGCCATGGCTGAAGCCACACTTGGTGGAATGCCCAAGCCCTGTGTTTTGGGTTGTACCCATCCCCCTCAGCTAGTCATCTGGATGCCAGCCACCCTCTGCCCTGGGACCAGGGAAGAAGAAGGGCCTTGCCTGGGAAAGCTGCCAGTCCTGGGTGGGTTCGAGGCGGACGTAGGCCAGAAGGCGGGCAGTGCCCCCCACCTCTGCCCACAGATTCCTGGGGCCAGTCTTCAGAGCTGGGGACGAGTGTGTTCAGAAACACTTGGCCCCATTCTGCTTGTAAAGAGTCTAAAATGAGAGATGGAGGGACCTGGGTGGGTTTGGGGGTGACCGTGGGGCTCTTGCATCTTCCGTCATTCAGGGGAGCCCCCTCCCCCATGAAAGGGTATCGATGAGGGCAAGACCTGCGGCCCTGTGAGTCTCCCTGCGTGGTGCATGAACTCAGATTCCTTTGCAACCCAGCACTCGGGTCTGCTTCTGCCCATGAGAAGGCACCGGAGGGGAGAGAAAATCATCTGTACCCCTAGACGTGGTCCTTTCCCTCCCTTCTTCAGAGCTTGCCAGCATGCTGGCCTCTCTTCACCCTACAAAAGCAGCGTCCTCAAAATGTACATCCGGTGGGCCACACTGCCCAAGCCCCTCACATTTCAAGGTGTGTGTGTGTGGATGTTCTTGGTGATCCTGTGCCTAAATCCAAAGGAATTCCACTCCAGTGGTGCATTTGAAGATGCTAGCAGGCTGGCACCAGGGAGATCTTAGCGCCTTGCATCAGGGAAGATGGTTGCAGGTTTCCCTGGTGCCTCGTGCCACACCTGGCATGGGGTGGGCTCTCAGTAATCCTCTGTTGAGTGATGAATGCAAGGGCTCAGCTGCTGGAGACACCCTCAAAGCCAAAGGCTGCTGCAGCTGTTCCAGCTACAGGCAAGTAAGCAAATTGGTGGGCACCCTAGCCCTGAGCCCAGCGGGTGGGAACGGGCGCTGCAGCCTGACTTGGGAGGAGGAGGAGCTTCTGCTCTCTGGCATCTTTCTGGCTGCCCCTCGGTGTGAAGTGTAATGTGCTTTGTTGTCGGATATACCTCGGTCTAATCTGAGCGCCAGCACCTCCGCACTATGGAACCTGGGGCAGGTGGCTCCGTTGCTCTGAGCCCATTTGCACATTCTAAGGAGCAAGCTCAGTGGTGAAGCAAAGGCACCACGGTCAGAGCCTGGCTCTCGGTGGTGGCTTTTCAGGGGTAGCGGGGCTTTGTCAGAAGGAATCTCTGATAAACACTGGGCTATTCCTGGTCCAGGAATAGGCTGGCCATTGCACATCATGCAGGGGATGGGCTCCAGGACTGGGCCCCATTTCCTTCTGTTCCCCAGCTGCAGGCCACGGGCCCTACACAGGCAGCCTCCTTCAGCAGTAGAGGCCAAAGACCAACAAAGCCCCCCGCTGCTGGGAAAGCGTTCTCTCTGGCTCGCCTAATTCCAGTGCCACCCTGCTGTGCTCCCTACACCCGTGCTCTTCCTGGCCCTAACACCTCACATACCATAGCTTCCAGGGACTCTACTGCCTAAGGGAAGGGACATCTTCTTGTTCCATTCAGCCTGAAATCCAGCTCCCTGCTGGGTACGTAGTAGACACTCAATAAACATCTGTTGAACAAATGAGTGAAAGAGCGTGAGACTTCAGCAGCAGGCCAATTTCTATTCCCCATGGTTCCGCTTGAGCCTTTAACGACCCAGCATCACCAAGCCCTCTTTTCTCCCCAGCCCACTTTCCTATGCATCCAGTTGAGTTTCCTGGAATAAACAAAGTGCTCCCTTAGTCCCCAGGGTGGGGCTTATTTGTCATTTTTCTAAGTGGAAAATAATGTGTATTTACTGTGAAAAAGGATGTGATTGTTACAGGGGAAAGAAACAGAGAGGCCGAAAGAAAAAATGGAAAAAGCGTCTATATTCTCATCAGCGTGGATTATCGCTGTTGGCAGCCTGGTGGGTGGCCTTCGGGTCTTTGTGGTTTTGTGTGTGCATGTGTGTGCGTGTGTGCACATGTGTTTGGGTCTGCATGTTTTCAACCTGCATTTTCACTCATTGCTTTATAAATGTTCTTTTCTCTCTTTCTTTTTCTTTCTCTCTTTCTCTCTTTCCCTCTCTCTCTTTCCCTCCCTCCCTGTCTTTCTTTTTTGAGCCAGTCTTGCTCTGTCACCTAGGCTGGAGTGCTGCGGCACGATCTCTGCTCACTGCAATCTCCGCCTCCTGAGTTCAAGCAATTCTTCTGCCTCAGCCTTCTGAGTAGCTGGGATTACAGGTGCACCCCACCACACCACATACTAATTTTTGTATTTTTTAGTAGAGACAGGGTTTTACCACATTGGCCAGGCTGGTCTTGAACTCCTGACCTCAAGTGATCCGCCTGTCTCGGCCTCCTAAAGTGCTGGGATTACAGGTGTGAGCCACCACATCCGGCCCAAACATCTTTCCATGTCAGTAAATATTCACCTATTTACAGAGACTCCCAACTGGTGCTGCTGGCTGATTCCGCCCTCCAATCCCTCCACATTCTTTCCTTCTTTCAACGTCTTTAGGAAAAACATGTTTCCTGGTCTACCACAGTCCCCATCCCTCCCTATTGTGGGGTTTGCCGCTCTGATCAACCACCTCGTTTCTCTAGTTTCCATCATGTAGATGCACTGTAATTTTTTTTTTTTTTTGAGATGGAGTTTTACTCTGTCACCCAGGCTGAAGTGCAGTGGTGCTATTTCAGTTCACTGGAACCTTCGCCTCCCAGGTTCAAGCAATTCTCCTGCCTCAGCCTCTGGAGTAGCTGGGATCACAGGCACATGCCAGCATGCCTCGGTAATTTTTGTATTTTTAGTAAAGAAAAGGTTTCACCATGTTGGCCAGGCTGGTCTTGAACTCCTGACCTCAGGTGATCTGCCCACCTCAGCTTCCCAAAGTGCTGGGATTACAGGTGTGAGCCACCGTGCCCAGCCATGTATTTCATTAGACCGTCTTTATTCCTAAACGTCAGTGTTTCTTAACCTTGGGAATGGAGGCAGTGGCTTTGTCTCTTTGAAGCAGTAGCCTTTCTGAGTGCAGATAAGAGGAGCATTTCTGGGGAAGACAGCCACATGGCCGCACCGGGAGTCAGCATTCTGGTGACAGTGACGTCCCTTGGATCCCTGCATCCCCACCTGGAGTTAGAGAGAGATTTGGACAGGCCTTGGCTGGGGCATGTTGTGTTTGGATGATGGCTCTGTACTTGGGACTGGTTGGAGGTGAGGGGAGCTTTTGAGCCCTGTTGAGAATTAGACACCGGATGCTGGTGACACCTGAGAAATGAGATGGGGCTCCCATGTCCCAGGGGCTTGGAGTTGTGGGGATGGACCAGGAAACCAGCGACCGTAGACCGGTTCTGTCCAGATGTAGGGGAGGGGCACCTACAGCATGGCCCGAGTCTGGGCAAATTCCAGGAGGAGGGGGCCTCAGGCTGAGTTCTGGAGAATACACAGATGGAGAAGGTGGAGGAGAAATGGGCATCCAGACAGAGGAAAGAGCTTGTGTCAGAGGACGAGACCTCAAGTGTCACCTGTTAGGGACTGAGTGGCTGCAGAGGGCTGGAGTGAATGGGACTCAGGCAGGGTGGGGAAGGGCCAGATGGAAACGCTTAGGGCTTACTGCCTCCTTTATTGGCATGGGAAGCCCTTGAAGCCAGGGGTGGCATTCAGATTTGCATTTTTCAAAGCTGCCTCTGGAAGCAGTGTGGGAGACAGATGGGAGGCAGAAAAGCAGCCAGGGCTGGGGGAGAAGTGATGGAGAGGAGACGTGCAGGGGTTGGCAATGGATGAGCTGTGGCAGGGGCAAGGAAGGTGGCATCCAAGTGGCTGGCAGCCGTCTGGCCCCGGACCCTGCGTGATGGCGCGCATAACTTTCACCAAGCCGCAAGCCACAGGAGGAGAAGCCAGTGTGGTGAGGGTGGGGGAGAAGGGGATGAGTTAATTGGGGGGTTAAAAGTCTTAGGGCAGAGCAGGTGGGCGAGGTGGTTCACGCCTGTAATCCCAGCACTTTGGGAGGCTGAGGGGGGTGGATCACCTGAGGTTACGAGTTTGAGACCAGCCTGACCAACATGGCAAAACCTTGTTTCTACCAAAAATGCAAAAATTAGCTGGGCATGGAGGCGGGCACCTGTAATCCCAACTACCTGGAAGGCTGAGGCAGGAGAATAGCTTGAACCCGGGAGGCGGAGGTTGCAGTGAGCCGAGATCGCGTCATTGTACTCCAGCCTGGGCGACAAGAGCAAAACTCCGTCTCAGAAACAAAAACAAAGAAAAAAAAGTCTTACAGCAGGACAAAGAGGAGGTGTTCAGCAGACGATTACACATGTGATTGCCTATGTGGCTCTGGACCAGTGCTGCCCAGCAGACCCTTCAGCCGTGATGCAAGGTGCTGAGAGCTGTGCTGTTATGGCCGCTGCGAGCCACGTGAGCACTTAACATGTGGCTCCTGTGGCTGAGAACTGGATGCTCCATTTTGTTTAACTGAAATAGCCCCATGTGTCTTGTAGCCACGGTATTGACTTGAACATTCGCAAGCCCAGGTCTCAGCAGCCAGGTCAGTGGTGGGGACGTGGACTGGGGCATTGTCAGTAGAAGATGTGGTGTGGACCAACACAGGCAGAAAGGTCAGGCGCGGTGGCTTCAAGCTGATAATCCTACACGCTTTGGGAGGCCAAGGCAGGAGGATTGCTTGAGACGAGCCTGGGAAACAGTGAGATCCTGTCTCTAAATAAAAAATTAAAACTGGGCCGGGCGCGGTGGCTCAAGCCTGTAATCCCAGCACTTTGGGAGGCCGAGGCGGGTGGATCACGAGGTCAAGAGATCGAGACCATCCTGGTCAACACGGTGAAACCCCATCTCTACTAAAAATACAAAAAATTAGCTGGGCATGGTGGTGCGTGCCTGTAATCCCAGCTACTCAGGAGGCTGAGGCAGGAGAATTGCCTGAACCCGGGAGGCGGAGGTTGCGGTGAGCCGAGATCGCGCCATTGCACTCCAGCCTGGGTAACGAGCGAAACTCGGTCTCAAAAAAAAAAAAATAATTAAAAAAAAAAATAAGCTGGATGTGGTGGCACGTGCTTGTAGTTCCAGCTACCTGGGAGGCTGAGATGGGAGGATCACTTGGGTCCAGGGGGTTTGAAGCTGCAGTGAGCCATGACTGTACCACTGCACTCCAGCCTGGGTGACAGAAGGAGACCCTGTCTCCAAAATAAATAACTGTAGGAGAGATAGGCGCAAGAGGAGCTGAGGGCCAAGGAACAGCCTGGGAGAACACTTGTCTTTGGGAGTTGATCAGGAAGGCCGAACACTGGGAGACAGTATGGGCCACACCCAGGGCTGAAGAAGAGGGCAGTCGATATTGGCAAATGCTGAAAGTGCTCACGAAAGCAGAGTGCAGAAGCATGTTGGGTGCCACGAGGGTCATGGGTGATCACAGCTGAGCAGTCGTGGCAGGACCAGGCAGGAAGGGGACCAGTGAGACGATGTGTTGAATTCTATTCCTGGCCCAGACGCCCTAGGCTTGGGACAAAGCTCCATCTTATGCCAGGCTTCCTCAGGAGCTGCCTGGAAAATGCTGGGGCTTGTCCAGGCCCCAGACAACCCAAGACATCCGTGCTGCTTGTACAGGGCTGGGTGCGGTGGGGCACCAGGCCATAGAATTCCCAGGTTCTTTCCGCCCTCTGTCTTGGGAGCGGTCAGCCCCCGAGGGCGTCCCCGCTGCTGGTGCTGGGGAAGCGGGCGGTGGGCCAGACCACCTGCAGAGTGGGCGCAGGGCAGCCGTCGGTGCCTCTGCTCCCTCACACTGTTCTCAAAGCAGGGGCAAGCCTGCTGCCCGAGACTTTCCAGCTGGGAGGTGAGCTGAGGACAGCTGCCCTACTCAAGGAAGTCTTTGTTTCCACTGGGACTGAATGGAGCTCTGGAGGCTGGGCTGGCCGAGTGCCCCGAGAGCCCGATGCCTGGTGGCTCACGCGGCCCCCTTGTTTGCAGGGCCTGGGCAAAAATTTACACAGAGTCCCACTCTGCGCTCCAGTGAGTCCTTCCTGGTCGAGGTGCAGTTGGTCCAAGATGGGAGGGAGATGCTTTAGGATGGGAGAATTCTTGGCCTCTCTTCTCCATTTCATCCCAAGCCAGGCCTCAGTCCCATCCAGGGAAGAGGAAACTTTTGCTAATTAACTAGCAAGTAGCCCTGGAAGAACCTGTATTCATCCCTGGACTTGGGCTTTGGAAGTACCAGATAAACACCTGAGCCTTAAAAAACAAACCGTCCTTCTGCAAGACAGAGGGCAGCTTTTTGGAAAAGGGAGCGAGGGAGATTGCGAGAGGAGATGGCCCCAGGACCCTGGCATCGCTCAGGAAAAGGGGCTGCTCGCCTCCGCCTGGCAGAGTTCCTTCCATAAGGGACCCCCAACCACCACGAGGTCGAGGGGGAGAGGGAGAGTCTGAGAAATCACAGCAGGGGACATCAGCTATTCAGTGGGCGTCTAGAGGAGAGAAACACACGGCATTCATCACAGGGGAGACACACTGACTCCCTCCTGCCCATCACTGGAGGACGTTGGTCAGCGGGCAATCAGTGTGACAAATGGCTTCTGGAAGCAGGGGAAAGGGCAACAAGCAGATGTCACCTGTCAGAAGGACGCCCCGACGTGGCACCCTCCTCTTTCTTGGTACCCCAGTACCTGAATCCTCTCACAACAACAGGAGGGCTCTATGTTTCTCAACAGGATTTTACTGGACGCCAGAGCCGGGGGGAGTGGACTCAGGGCTTCTGTTCTTGTTGGGAGGATTCTGGGATGTCCCAAAGGTGGCAGAAGCGGGGTGGCACGAAGGGGTGGTGACGGCTGAGGGGCCGTTGATGCTGTGTAGAAACCCGGAATGTTTGGGTGCTGGGCTGAATCATATATATACATTTTTGTAAGAGACAGTCTCACTCTGTCACTCAGGCCAGAGTGGAGTGGCACAGTTTCGGCTCACTGCAACCTCTGCCTCATGGATTTAAGAGATTTTCCTGCCTCAGCCTCCTGAGTAGCTGGGACTACAGGCATGTACCATCATGCCTAATTTTTGTATTTTTAGTAGAGACAGGGTTTCACCATGTTGGTCGGACTGGTCTTGAACTCCTGACCTCATGATCTGCCCACCTCAGCCTCTCAAAGTGCTGGGATTACAGGCGTGAACCACTGAGCTTGGCCTTTTTTTTTTCAGATGGAGTCTCTCTGTTGCCCAGGCTGGAGTGCAGTGGCATGATCTTGGCTCATTGCAACCTCCGCCTCCGAGATTCAAGTGATTCTCCTGCCTCAGCCTCCTGAGCAGCTGGGATTACAGAAACACACCATTGCACCCAGCTAATTTTTGTACTTTTAGTGGCGATGGGGTTTCACCATGTTGGGCAGGCTGGTCTCGAACTCCTGGCCTCAAGTGATCTGCCCACTTCACCCTTCCAAAGTGCTGGGATTCCAGGCATCAGCCACTGCACCCAGCCTGAATTCAATTCTTGAACTGGAAACCACTAGGTGTGGATAAAATCTTAGGCCAAGCATCCTTGGGAGATGAATGTAAAATTTTGGGGGCAATGTCCAGACTCTGGAAAAGCCAGATGAAGACGCTTGTCTTGGGGGAGCTGAGGTCTACAGGACAGTGGAGCCCCTAGAGAGCATCTGATGCAGGCGCAGGGCAGAAGGGAGGGTTGACCTCTGGAGCTATTCAAGCTGGGGATGGGTGAGATGCAGATGGGAGAGAGGAAAGTGTCTAAATGACTCCCAGATTCCTGGCCTGCTGTTTGTCCGGTTCCTGCTTCCTCCCTGATAACTTTATTTTAATCTAGAACAGAGCTGTCCAACAGAACTTTCTGCAGTGATTGAAAGGTTCTATCCTGCACAATATGATAACCACTGGCTACATCTGGATTTTTATTTTTATTTTGAGACAGGTTCTTGCTCTGCTGCCCAGGCTAGGGTGTGGCTCACTGCAGCCTCAACCTCCTGAGATCAATCAGTTCTCCTGCCTTGACCTCCAGAGTAGCTGGGACTACAGGCACCACCATGCCCAGCTAATTTTTGCATTTTTTGTAGAGATGGGCATTGATATATTGCCCAGGCTGGTCTTGAACTCCTGGGCTCAAGCGATCCTCCCGCCTTGGCCTCCCAAGGTGCTGGATTACAGACATGAACCACTGTGCCTGGCCTACGTGTATTAATAACTATTGAACGCTTGAAATGTGGCTAGTGTAGGTGAGGAACTGAATTTTGAATTTTCTTTCATTTTAATTAATGTGTATTTAAATAGCCACACATAGCAGCCGCTGTACTGGACGGCACAGGCCTAGAACATCACCCACTTAGCATTTAGATTCAGCACGTGCGGCTTGTCTTGAGCTATAATTGGGTACGTGTCTGTTTCCTTCACTAGCCTGTTATATTCCTGAGATCAGGGAATAGATTTAATTTATGGTTGAATCACTTCCTCCCAGGCTCTTGCACAATGCCATGCAAATCACGGGCATTCAGTAAACCCAGCCTGTGTTCAACTGTCAGCTGAGAGGGCAGCTTGGTCTTGTCTGCCAAGGCTCCTTCCAATTCAAGGAGATTATAGGCTTGCCTCTCAGAACAGCTGCTCACCTGATGAGGATTAAAGAAAAAGGAAAACAGAGCTTACAGAATGCTTTTGTCAAAAGGCCCTGTGCTGGGTGGAGCATCAGGACAAAACCCAAGCTCACGGTCCCCGAGTCCAGGTGTCCACTGTCAGCACACAAGCGTGACAGCATGGAGGTGGGGCAAAAATATAACAGGACCCATTTATTTATGTGAGATAGAGTCTTGCTCTTTCGCCCAGGCTGGAGTGCAGTGATGCGATTTTCAAGGCTCACTGCAGCCTCCGCCTCCTGGGTTCAAGCGATTCTCCTGCCTCAGCCTCTGGAGTAGCTGAGATCACAGGTGTGCGCCACCACATCTGGCTAATTTTTTGTGTGTTTGTTTTTGAGATGGAGTCTCACTCTGTCACCAGGCTGGAGTGCAGTGGCGCGATCTAGGCTCACTGCAACCTCTGACTCCCTGGTTCAAGTGATTTTCCTGCTTCAGCCTCCTGAGTAGCTGGGATTACAGGCACGTGCCACCACGCCCAGCTAATTTTTGTATTTTTAGTGGAGACGGGGTTTCACCATGTTGGCCAGGATGGTCTCGATCTCCTGACCTCATGATCTGCCTGCCTTGGCCTACCAAAGTTTGGGGATTACAGGCGTGTGCCACCACGCTCGGCCAATTTTTGTATTTTTACGTAATTGTAGAGACGGGGTTTCCCCATATTGGCCAGGCTGGTCTTGAACTCCTGACTTCAAGTGATCCCTCCGCCTCGGCCTCCCGAAATGCTGGGATTATAAACGTGAGCCACTGAGCCTGACCAGTAGGCCCAATTTGAAACAAATATACGGAACCGTGAACCTGTGGGTGACGATTGTCTCCTTAAAGAATCTACCACAGAGCCACGAGGCCTGTGAAGGGATGAAAATTATTATTGCCACAGAGTCTCTGTTGCCCAGGCTGGAGCGCAGTGGTGCGATCGTGGCTGACCGAAGCCTTGACCTTTCGGACTCAGGTGATCCTCCTGCCTCAGCCTCTTGAGCAGCTGGGACTACAGGCGCACACCGCCAGGCCTCACTAATTTTTGTGTTTTTGGTAGAGATGTGGCTCTGCCGTGTTGCTCCGGCTGGTCTTGAACTCCTAGGCTCAAGCAATCCACCTACCTTGGCCTCCCAAAGTGCCGGGGTGACAGGTGTGAGCCACCACACATGACCAAGGGATACAAATTATGAACAAGGAAGTGTCCTCAGGCTTCCTGTTCTCCTCCACGTCCTGTGTTCGGCCTGATTTCTCTTTTTCTGCCTCCCTCCTCCTGGAAAGGGGGATGTGTTCTTGTCGGGGGGAAGGTCAGGTGTAGGTGGATGGGTGGGGTTGGGGAATGGGTGTTGAAGAGCTGCTGGTCCTCAGGGGCGTGGAGGGTGGAAAATGGCTGCTGAATTACCATGGAGATTGGCTCCTTAGTCACGGGATTTGGGAAAGGCAAGTGAAGAGCTTGAGTCACACTGGAATTGTCTTCAGTTGCCTTGACTATGCCGCCTGGAGACGGAGCCACGTGGGTCTGGATTCACGCGGGTTACACGCCACTGGTCCAGATGTGCTCACGGCACTTCCCTGGAAGCGCGTAACACGTTCCTCCAGGCAGCCTCCCCGGGGACACGGCCTCCCCGCTGTAGGGAGGTTTTTGCTGGAAATCACTAACCGTGTTCTGGGGCCAAGTTTGGTTAGATGTTGGGCAATAATGTTTTTGCCCAAAAGTGACTAAAATGATCATAATGTTATGAGGCTGGCTCTGCCGTGGGATTTGGTAAAATGGTTCTTAAGATCTTTTCAAGAAGGAAAGGTTTCAGTCTAGGTTTGCTCTGACTCCAAAGAGGAGGCTCTTGAGGAGAGCCTCCACCGCGAAAGCAGCCCTCGGCCTATCAGCTTGAGCCTGGGACTCTCTGCTGCTTTCTCAGCCCCGCCCCACCCGGGGGACAGCCTCATCCCCAACCCAGCAGCACCCTGGGCCCCATCTCTGCTGACCATGGTGTGGAAAATCCTTTTGCTAGTCTAGAAAGAGGCACACATTTAAAAAAAAAAAAAAAAAAAAAGGCTGGTTCTTAGCTTCTTAGCAAGGGGCAATTCCGCCCCCAAGGGACAGGCGTATGACGATGTTTGGAGACATTCAACTAGAGGCGGTGATGCTAACGGCAGCTGTGGGTAGGGTCCAGGGTTACTGCAGGCATCCTGCAGCACACAGGCTAGCCCCCACCACAGGGGATTCTCTAGGCCCAAACATCAGCTGTGCCAGGGTTGGCCGGGGCAGTGGCAAACACCTGTAATCCCAGCACACTGGGAATATGAAGCGGTGAGGTCAGAAGTTCAAGACCAGCCTGGCCAACATGGCGAAACCCTGTCTTTACTAAAAATACAAAAATTAGCTGGGCGTGGTGGTGTGAGCCTGTAATCCCAGATACTACACAGACTGAGGCAGGAGAATAACTTGAACCCAGGAGGTGGAGGTTGCAGTGAGCCGAGATCATGTCACTGGCACTCCAGCCTGGGTGGGCAACAGAGTGAGATTCCATCTCAAAAAAAAAAACAACGACAAAAAACCCTCAATGGTGCCAGGGTCGAGAAACCTTAAAGTACAATTATCCAAGGTAGTTTTTTAATGCCTTTTACAGTTACTTTCCAACTTATCTGAAATAAATGTGTGTGTATATATATATGTGTGTGTACATATGTATATATATGTAAATATGTGTATATATCTATAATTTGGGATTCAGAAAAAAATGTTTAAGGAAAGGAAAATCAGACTGGGCGCGGTGGTTCACGCCTATAATCTCAGCACTTTGGGAGGCTGAGGCCGGTGGATCACGAGGTCAAGAGATCGAGACCATCCTGGTCAACAAGGTGAAACCTCGTCTCTACTAAAAATACAAAAAAAATTAGCTGGGCATGGTGGCGCGTGCCTGTAATCCCAGCTACTCAGGAGGCTGAGACAGGAGAATTGCTTGAAACCAGGAGGCGGAGGTTGCGGTGAGCCAAGATTGCGCCATTGCACTCCAGCCTGGGTAACAAAAGAGAAAACCCCCTTCACAAAAAATAACAAAAAAATAATGGGAAAGGAAAATCTCTTTTCCTTTTAACTGCTACAAGTTTGCTACTTAAAAGGAAAAAACAGAGTAATTATTAAGGCGCCAAGGAGAAACAGAGGAAATACAGAAATAGAGAAATAAACAAATTTAGAGAATTCACTCTGACAAATATTTGTTGAGCACCAGTGACGTTCAGGGTGCTCAGGATGCTTGGCTGGGGGACGTCCCAGCCCTGGAGGAGGTGACGCATGGTTTGCTGAGTAGACACAGGCCGGACAAACTCTCTGCAGTACGAGACAATAGGAAAAGCAAAGCTATGGTGCCTGCCTGTAATCCCAGCATTTTGGGAGGCCAAGGCGGATGGACTGCTTGAGATCAGAAGTTTGAGACTAGCCTGGGCAACACAGTGAAACCCCATCTTTACAAAACAACCCCCACAACAGCTAGCAGGGCATGGCGGCAACACCTGTAGTCCCAGCTACTCGGGAGGCTTGAGGTGGGCAGATGGCTTGAGCCTGGAGGGTGGAGGCTGCAGTGAGGCGGAGTGAGACCCTGTATCAAAAAAGAAAACTCAAGCAGGATGGAGAGTTTTTTCCCAGTTGAGAGGTCTCCAGCCTGGGTGACAGAGCGAGACTCCATCTCAACAAAAGCCCCCTAACGCCGTCTCCCCCAGGCTCCAAAGCCCCTCAGCGATGGCGTGCCTGGAAGACGTCCCTAGCTCCCCGACATGAGTTAGATGTCGTGGCCACCTGGGTGTGTGATGTGGGCAGAGGAAGAAATCTGTCTCAGGATTTTAACTTCCCTTAAACATGAAAGGAGCCAGAGTCTGGCCCAGGCCTTTGGAGACAAGCCTTTTCTTTCACCGTCTGCGTCTCAAGAAAGAGCTGGGGTCCACGCCGGCCTGGCAGCTGGGAGCGCGGGACGCTTCTCACCCACTTTCTCACTGGGTGGCTGTGAGGGGGAATGAGGTGTTGCCGCAGGGCTTGTGACTTTTTGAGTTACATGTTTTGGTGAACAAAGAGAGGTTAGAGTTGACCACATCGCCAGACCCACGGAGGGGAGGTTTTGGGGCCACCTGAAATGGCTGAGCATGAGACTCCTGATGCCAGAGTCCTGGCGAGGGGGGCGAGCTGCTCAGAGGGTGGCAGGTGGGTGTTTGCCTAATGTGAGCCCATGCACCACCCCTCGCTAGCTGCCTGGACTCCCCATCCCCACAAGCACCCCTTTCTAGAAGGACTCTCCCAATCCTGGATGAAGAGGGTCCCGGCCCAAGTTTTTGCCAAAAGCTCTGGGAGTGAGACATGCGGTTGGCTTCCTGGAAGGATGACTGCTCTCCAGGGCTGGGCTTCACACATCCCTAAAATAGATGCCAAGGACACTGGCTGATATGCCGCCTGGCGGCCAGAAAGCAGCTTGGCACCGCCTTCCTACCCACCTGCCCACCGGTGAAGGGCCCGGCCAATGAGCCAGCGTTGCTTTGAGTCAAGGGACGGAGATCAAAGCTTACTTGGGCTTTTTCTTGCTGTCCTAAGAAGGGTGGTAAACAATTGTCGGTAGGGCCAGCAGCTGATGGGCTCTCCTTCCGGAGACGCTGGGTGGACAGAGACAGCGCCTTGCTCAGCAGCACTCAATGCCAGCCTGACTGGCTGAGGCTCTAGGGCAGAGCGTATGTGCACACGTGCGGGAATGTGTACATGTGAGTACATGTGTGCATGAGTGATGTGCATGCATGTGAACACGTGTGCATGAATGTGAGAGCATGCATATGTGCATGTGAGTGTGCATGTAATGTGGGTATGTGTAGATGTGTATGCATGTGTGTGCATGTATGTGCATGTGATTGTGTGCATGTGTGTGGATTGCATGAGTGTGCTGTGTGCATGTGTGATTACATGTGTATGTAAACATACGTGTGTGGATTGCATGTGTGTACATGAATGTGTGGATTGCATGTGAGTGCATGTGATGTGGGTATGTGTACATGAGTGTCCATGCAACTATGCATGTGTTGTGTGCATGTGTAGATTGCATGTGATTGTGTGCATGTGTGGATTACATGTGTGAGCGTGTACATGTGTGTATGTGAATGTGGGTGCATGTGGGTTGCATGTGTGTGCATGTGGTGTGGGTATGTGTGCATGTGTCGAGAGTGCATGTGAGCATGTGGATTGCATGTGTATTGAGTGTGCATGTGAGTGCATGGGTTGCATGAGTGTGCATGTGATGTGGGGGTATGTGTGCATGTGTGCACATGTGTGTGAATTGTGAGACTGCATGTGTGTGCATGTGTGGATTGCATGTATGTGTGCATGTGTTGAGAATGTGTGCATGTGTGTTGTGTACATGTGAATGTATGGGTTGCATGTGTGTATGTGAATGTGCATGTGTGTGGATTGCATGTGTTGAGTGTGTGCCTGTGTGGATTGCATGTATATGAATGTGCGTGCATGTGTGTGGATTGCATGTGTTGAGTGTGCCTGTGTGTGGATTGCATGTATATGAATGCGTGCATGTGTGGATTGCATGTATGTTGTATGCCTGTGTGTGGATTGCATGTGAATGTGTGCATGTGTGTGGATTGCATGTGTGTTGAGTGTGTGCATGTGGATTGCATGCATGTGTGCCTGTCTGCAGATTGCATGTATGTGAATGTGTGTGCATGTGCGTGAGTGTGCACGTGTGTTGAGAGCTAGTGTGTATGTGCCTGCATGGGCGTGTGAGAGTGGGTGAGTGCGTGTGAGTGTGGCTGTCCTCCCAGAAGCTGTGTAACTGCAGCGCTTCCCACAGCATAGTGAGGGGCTGGGAGAGCACCTCCGATTTCCAGGCCGTTTCTCTGTGCAGCTCTTTCCTAACTCGGCACCTTCCCTGTGTGTTTCTTTCCCACCAGGGCCCAGTAGGAAGATGGGCTCCCGTGGACAGGGACTCTTGCTGGCATGCTGCCTGCTCCTGGCCTTTGCCTGTGGCCCGGTCCTAAGCCGTGTGACCCATGACCAGCGGGACCAGCAGGCGTGGGAGGGGAATGAGGAACCGCCGTCCCCGCCGGACCATGCTGAGAGGTGAGGTAGTAGCGGGAGCTCCGGCTCCAGCCAGGCTGAGCCTGGGGTTCAGGGCCCGCAGGGGGCTGGTTCACCGTGAGATGTGAAGGTGAGAAAGCCGGAGCTGAGTGGAGGTGTGGCCCTGCTGGCGGCCGGTCCTGAGGGACGGACGAGCCCTTCCTCCTTTCAGTGGCTTGGGCACCTCACGTGAAGCTCTGGACAGTGATCCAGCCTCACCCCAAGCCTAAAGGAGCGGGGTCTGCAATTGGCTTTGCAGCCACAGCTGATGTCCCAAGTAAGGAGCAGGCCAGGCTCTCAACCCACTCTCCAGGTCCTCCTTTTGTTCCCACGTTGTCCGTTGAGAATGTCTGCCAGGGTTCTAGACACCATTTGGAGGCAGGGAGAGGTGACAAGTGGCCTTAGGAAAGATGCTGGCCCAAGAGCTGGTGTCCGCTGCCCATGCGCCTCACAGACTGCAGGACAGGAGGACTCTGGCTGGCATCTGCCTTCGTGTCTGCAACCTGCAAGGGCGGAGACTCCAGCCGACCGGGGGTGTTTCCTCGGGAGCCACAGAGTGCTTCAGCAAATGCCATGCATCCAGCGTGGGGTCCTAGAGACGCGGGGACAGCTCGAGCCTGGCTTGGAGTCTCTTCATTATTTTGAGCACTGGGCTGTCTTGATACTTGAGGCTTCAGGCTAACTTTAGTGTACAGTGGAATCGGGCAGGATTCGAGGCTGAGTCACACCATTCTCTCCTTTCTTCCTCTCCCTCCTCCTTCTTTGATTGAGCTCCTCCTATCAGTCAGGCCACTCCCAGGCACAGTGTGGGGGATACATGAGTGGCACAGTCCCGGCGTCCAGGAGCTCTGAGGCTGAGAGGGAGACGGATCCATGAGAGACAGGGGCAGCGTGGCAGGCTCTGTAGTAGGGGTGTACCCGTGACGCTGGGGGCAGCAGAGGGAGAGGCAGGACCCAGGAAGACTAAGAGGAGGGAACTAGGTCTGGAAGGACACCTGGGGCCTCCGAGGTGCAGAAAGGAGGGGAAAGCCACCTGGGAGCCAGAACGACATGTGCAGAGGCATGGCTGGCAGTGTTTGTTGGGCTGGTGGGTGGTTTGGGATGGTGAGACCCAGCGCTGGAGGCTGGGGGCAGCTGAGTCCAGCTGGGGAGGGCTTCGCCTGAACTCAGTCCTAGAGAGAACAGGAGGAGTCATGGGCAAGCTGAAATTGGACAGTGTTCTCGAAAGAATGCCCGAGGGAAGCAGCAGAGAGGACGAACTGGTGTAGGGAGGGGCAGATTCCAAGCGATGGTCAAAATGGCAGTGGTGCATCAGAGGCGACGAGGGCCCTGGGCTCGGGTCTGGAGGTGCTGAGGCTGAGAACCCAGGACCCTGCTGAAGGTTGCAGGGGGCGGGGGTAGGGGACACTGAAGTCTCCACCCTGGTTACTCACTGTTGATGCCAGGAATAGAGCTCAGGAAGAGAAGGTTCCAGGGGCAATGGGATGGGGACGGGGTTTCGGTTTTGCACAAATGACATTTATCTCCAGATGGAGGCTTCTGGGGAGAAGCTTGAAGTCAGGGTCTGGGGTTTAGGGGAGAGGTAGGGGTGAGATGTCCTACGGGTGGGTGGCTGAACTTGGGGCACAGAGATCCGTTTCCTGGATCGTCTGGGGTGTAAACGTGGAAGCAGTGTTAGATAGGGAGCTGGTCCATCGAGGGGGACTTTGCTGCCTCCATGGGTCTGTGCGGCTCCACAGCCTGGGCCAGAAGAGCCTCAAGCCAGACCACATGCAATGCCGCGAGGGGCTGCAAGGTGGCAGCCGGGAGCCGCCACCATCCATCCTGCCCGCGGGCCGGTCCTTCCAAAGTCACGTTGGGAACACTGCAGTCTCCAGCGGCTGCAGCTGAGAGGAATCCTAAAGATCCAGTTGAACCGTCTCATTTACAGACGAGTCAGCCTCGTACGTTATTTGCTAGCATCACGGATATATGATAGGGAGTCCCGGCATTGTCCTACGTCACCCAAAGATCCCCTCCTAGGGGTGTGGATTTCTCCTGAGCAGCCCCTGACTTGCATGGCGCTCAGTGGTGTGTTTCCAGGACTGTCATTACCTTTAGCAAAGGGCAGGGGGGGCTCATTCCGTGGGAGGACCCTGTGGCATGGGCCGTGATCCCGACAGCATGAACACAGAGCCTGTGGGCCCAGGTGAGAGGCGGAGGAGGCAGGTCAGGCATGCCAGACCCACTGGTGGCAGGAGAGAGAAGCGTTTCTAGGCCCGAGAGTTCCTGACTTTCACTGTGAAGATTTATTCCCTCAGGGACGAACAACATGAAAGATACAGCCCCAGCCGAGGCGAGGGGCTCCCGGCTTCCCAGTGTTTGCGCTGCTGCGACCCCGGGACCTCCATGTACCCGGCGACGGCAGTGCCCCAGATCAACATCACCATCTTGAAAGGTCAGATGACTGCAAAGACAAGCACAGGGGTGGCCGGGCGGCTCTGTGCCAATCTGGATGGAGTCGTTAGGGTGGGGCTGGGCTGAGCAGAGTGGTTCCTTTGGGACAGGGAGCAGAGGCAGGCAGGCTGTCATCCAGAGGGAAGGCACAGGAAATTCTGATTTTGAGGCTCTGGCCTCTCTCCAGGAGGAGGGATCGGAAAGGGGCCCACAGGGTCCGGAGCAGGAGCAGGAGCCCAGAGGCTGCTCAGGGCCTCGTCCCTCCACTTGTGTTCAGACACCAGGCTTCTATACCCTTTGATTTGGGGTTCGGTACCCCCAGCCTGCATGCTGAAATGCCACCTGCTCAGCGTGGCCCTGCGGACGGCAGATGACCCTGCACAGCCTGTGAAATCTAACTGGGAACACTTGCCGCCTAGACCCTGAGCCGAGCCCTGACATCTGCAGTTCATTTGCTCAGAGCGAGCGTGGGTCTGGCCGCAGAGACCATTGCTTTTGGACCAACCTGTATGTTCCTTTTTTTTTTTTGCCAGTGCTTTCCAGAAGGAAAAAAAATTATTGCCTCTGGGTGAAAATAGAACAGTTGTTGAGGTTGAATCTGGTTGCTTGGCCAGTTTGGGAATCCAAATACCCCTGTGCTGGCATGGGAAGCCGCCCGTGGCGGGGGGCTGGGGGCAGGAGCGAAGCTTCTGCTGGGTCAGGGCTGTGAGGACGAATCGGGTCTGCTCCAGGGGCCACAGTGTGAAGAGCCAAGGCTCAGGAAGCCACCGGATTGCTCCATTAACGGCACGTGTTTTCCTGTCCCTTTTAGGCGAGAAGGGTGACCGCGGAGATCGAGGACTTCAAGGGAAATACGGCAAGACAGGCTCAGCAGGGGCCAGGGGCCACACTGGACCCAAAGGGCAGAAGGGCTCCATGGGGGCCCCTGGGGAGCGGTGCAAGAGCCACTATGCCGCTTTCTCGGTGGGCCGGAAGAAACCCATGCACAGCAACCACTACTACCAGACGGTGATCTTCGACACGGAGTTCGTGAACCTCTACGGCCACTTCAACATGTTCACCGGCAAGTTCTACTGCTACGTGCCTGGCATCTACTTCTTCAGCCTCAACGTGCACACCTGGAACCAGAAGGAGACGTACCTGCACGTCATGAAGAACGAGGAGGAGGTGGTGATCCTGTTCGCGCAGGTGGGTGACCGCAGCATCATGCAGAGCCAGAGCCTGATGCTGGAGCTGCAGGAGCAGGACCAGGTGTGGGTGCGCCTCTACAAGGGCGAGCGCGAGAACGCCATCTTCAGCGACGAGCTGGACACCTACATCATCTTCAGTGGCTACCTGGTCAAGCACGCCTCCGAGCCCTAGCTGGCCAGCCACCGCCTTTCTTCTGCCACCTCCTGCCCCTGCGCTGTGCGGACCCCACCGCCTCTTCCCCCATCCCTGGACTCTGCCTCCTGGCTTTGGCATTCAATGAGACACCCCGCACGCCTGGAAAGCCGGGGCGGTCAGTGCTCCCAGATCCTGCAGCCTCTGGAGAGGGCTGACGGCAGATGAGATCACCAGGGCAGGGCGCCCGCAAGAACCCTCGGGGGCCTTCCGCTGCCCTTTCTACACGAATCCTCAAGTGACCCCACGCAGCGAGACGTGTGTGGCGGCAGGGCGTCCCAGGGTGCGGCACTGTGGCTCCAGTCCTTGGAAATAATTAGGCAAATTCTAAAGGTCTCAAAAGGAGCAAAGTAAACTGTGGAGGACAAAGAAAAGCGTTGTTACTTTTGTCTTTCCAGCCAGCCTGCTGGCTCCTGAGAGAGGGGCTTTTTCACTCGAGCTCCGCTTAAGAGAAGATCCAAAGTTAAAGCCCTGGGGCCCGGGGAGGGGGCTGGGGGCAGGAAACCACCTCTGGCTTACTTCTTTTAAGCCACATAGACGCTTTCTTGAGGGACAGCTGGACCCCGACATCCCTGTGGCCTTGTCCAAGAGCTCAGCTGGTCTTTCTGAGTCACAGCTGCGAGGAGATCTGGGCTGGGGTCGCAAGCATCAGCCCCCCAGAGGGACAGCTGAGTGCCCTGCCATTGGCTCTGGGCTGGCAGAAGCAGCTGAAGGGCTCCTGACAATGGCCAGGGACCTGTGGGTCCCCCAGGCCTGCAGATGTCTCTATGGGGGCAGAGCTCCTGGTGTATCCATGTGTGGCTGCCTCACCCCCTGTGCCACTCCAGAGCCCTGGGTGGCGGTCCCTGGTGTCAGCTTTCTGTGCTGCCTCCCATGTGGACCAGCCCCAGAAGGCCCCGGGGCCTTGGCTTCGGTTTTTTATAAAATGCCTCACGCAGCACCGCAGTCTCCTTGTGAGCTAAGCATCCCCATTTCCGCATGTGCTGTGTTGTTTGCAGCGAGGCTGATCCAGACCCCTTCCGCCCCCTCCGCCCTCACCCAGCCTCTGACCAGCAGCCTGAGAGGGGCTTTCTCTGGGCTTCAGAGCAGGGGGAGCTGGAAGGGGCTAGAAAGCCCCCGCTTGCCTGTTTGTCAGGCTCCTGTGAGCCTCAGTCCCGAGACCAGAGTCGAGAGGAAGTGCACGTCCCAACCCCCCAGATTGGGACTCACTCTCAGGAGCCAGGTGGCAGGAGAGGCAATACCTTTGGCAATTTCCAGACCACCTGGAGCAGGGCTGCGGCGTCTCTGTGGTGCCCTGGCATGATTGCCAGCATCCTCTGCTCTCCAGGAACCCCGCAGCCCCTCTCCACCTCACCCCACGTTGATGCCCAGGGGCACTCTTGCTACTTGCTGGCCCCCAAACCCCGGTGCCTGTCTTCCTTCCCTCCCCATCCCCCACCTGGGTTTGACTAATCCTGCTTCCCTCTCTGGGCCTGGCAGCCGGGATTGGGGTCTGTACGTCCCTCTCTTTAAAGAACTTCTGCGGGTCTTCTGAAAGCCGGGTTCCCGTGGGCGTGCCTGGAAGCAGAGTGTCACTTGCTGTTTTGCTCATGCTCCCCCGCTCTTTCAGAAAACATTAAACTCAGAACCGTGTTTTTCAGCATCCTGCCTCGTACGCTTGCTCATTCAACCGAATCCTCCATGTCTTCTCCTCTCTAGCCCAAGGCCCACTCCTGCCTGGGAGGCCCTAGGCTTCGTACCTGGGGACATTGGTACCCCGAAGGTGCATGCTGGTCCTGAGGTGCCTTGCTCCTCCCTCGGTGCAGGCTCCCATGGGTGGGGCAGCCAGAGTGTGTCTCAGCTGCAGCTGGACGTGTGCCCGAGTTGGGCTCCTGGGGCCTGGGTGGGTCTGGGGACTCGTGAGAGGTGGGTGGGAGGCAGGGGCTTGCTCTCCTGAGCAGGGCTGCTCTGTCCCCCGGGAGGGAGAGAAATCGTGGAGGTAGCAGTTTGGCCGTGGTTCTGCAGCCTGGACACTGTGTTCCTTTCCCAGGGCTGCCGTGGAAACCAAGGTTGGGGGATGGGCAGCGTAAGGCTCCATAGGAGGGTCCTTTCTGCCCCTTCGGGCTCGTGGTAGCCCCAGGCACTCCTTGGCTTGTGGCTGCATCTCCCCAGGCTCTGCCCCCGTCTCCACGTGGCCCTCCCCTCTGTGTGTCTCAAATCATTCTCTCCCTTCCCCTATTACAACATCTGTCGTTGGATTCAGAGTCAGGTAAATATTTAGGACCCACTGTAAATCCAGGATGGCCTTCTGTCTAGATCCTAACTTAATTACATCTGCAAGCACTCTATTTCCAAATAAGGTGACAGTCACAGGTAGCAGAGGTGGGGACTCGGACATATCTTTTTTCGGGGGATACAGTTCACCCACTGCCACGGCCTGTAGCTTGAATACACCCATCAGCAGCCCCCGTGTTCCACAGTGGTGCAGAGCAGCTGTTCCTCCTTAACTCCACCACTTGCCAACTAGATTAGCAGCCAGGCCCCGATCCAGCTGTCGTCGGGTAGCACAGAAGCTCCTTCACGCTCTCTGGTGCCAGCAGGCAGCAAACAGCTGATCTCCTTCCTCTGCCTGCTCCTGGGGTGAGCCCACGTGGTCATGCTTGGCCTTGGGCTAGGGCCAGACTAGATCAGGCAGACCCTGAAATCCTGCTCTTGGTGGGAGAAGAGGCAGGTCTCCACCTCCGCGGAGTTCAGGCCACTCAGCAGAGGACGCGCTTCCCAGGCAGTGGGGAGCAGGGGCGAAGCGTCCTTCCCAGAGGTGCCTGGAGGGAAGCAGCCAGCTTCACACAGGTGCCCAATGACTACCCTCTCCAGGGACAGAGTCACGTGGACCATGTAACATCTTTTTCTTTCTTTTTTTTTTTTTGAGATGGAGTCTCTCTCTGTTGCCCAGGCTGGGCTGCAGTGGTATGATCTTGGCTCACTGCAACCTCCGCCTCCTGGGTTCAAGTGATTCTCCTGCCTCAGCCTCCCGAGTAGCTGGGACTACAGGCACGCACCACCATGCCTGATTAATTTTTTGAATTTTTAGTAGAGGTAGGGTTTCACCATGTTAGCCAGGATGGTCTCAATCTCCTGACCTCATGATCCACCCACATCGGCCTCCCAAAGTGCTGGGATTACAGGCATGAGCCACCGTGTAACATCTTAGAAGAAAGCCAAGGCATACATCTTCATGACCTTGGATTAGGTAATGATTTCTTAGGTACGGCAACAAAGGTACAAACAACAAATCCCAAGCTCCTGCGGGAAAGGAGGCAGGGTCTCCTCCAGGGCCTGCCCCATGCTCCTTTTAACACCCCTCTATCTTCGGGGTTTCCCCAACCCCAATCTTTTCAGGCTGGCATTTACGCTCCACCCATTCTTCCTCCAGACATTTCCCTTGCTCCTTCTTTGTGGCAGACCATGTGGTAGGCACTGGAGGCATAAGGACAGATAAGATACGGTCCTTGGCTTCCTGAGGACTTTCCCAGGGTTTCAACTGCAGTGTGACACAGAGGCAGCCTTCTCAGAAGAGCTGCATGCTTGGTACCAAATGATCTGCTCCGCCTGATCCCCTCCCCATGCAGTTGATCTTGACAGGGTCCTCTCCCAGTTTCCTGTCCCAAACTGGTGAGAAATTGGCTAGCCATCTCAGTCAAGGGCCTGGAAAATTCAGTTGCAATACAAATATCAGTGTTTTAGCAAATCAACTTAGAAATGGCCGATGACTCAGCCAAAGGAAAGAACTGCTTATATAAGGACTTTCAGGAGCTTTTGTAGTCAGGGGTGGGGATGGGGAGGGCATGACCCAACACTAGTCCTCAAAGAGAATTTTCTGTAAGTTCCCCTATGGGAACACAGTGGCATGATGGCAAGCTGATTTTATTCAGCCATAATGACTGGAATGAAATGAGACATTGTTGCCCAAATTATTTAAAAAATGGAACGTAACAGAAAATAATAAATAATGCTAGATGTCCTGACATGTGAAAGAATGGAGTTGGGCCCCTACCTCACACCATATACAAAAATTAAACATGGATCAAAGGCCTAGATATAAGAACTAAAACTACAAAATTCTTAGGAGAAAGCCCAGGCGTACATCTTCATGACCTTGGATTAAGTGATGATTTCTTAGGTATGACACCAAAGGTACAGGCAAGAACACCAAAAAAAAAAAAAAAAAAAAAAAAAAAAAAAAAAAAAAAAAAAAAAAGATCAACTGCACATCATCAAATCTGTAAACTTCTGTGTTTCAAAGGACACCATTAAGCAAGTGAAAAGACAACTCACAGAATGGGAGAAAATAGTTGCTAATCATATATCTAATAAGGAACTTGTCTCCAGAATATATTAAAAACTCTTGCAACTCAATAATAAAAAGACAAATAATCCAATTAAAAATGGGCAAAGGAGCCCACACTTCTCCAAAGGAGATATACAAGTAGCCAATACACACATGAACAGGCGTAATCACCAGGGAAATGCGAGTCAAAACCCACAGTGAGACACAGCTCTGCAACCAACGGGAAGGCTACAGTCAAGAAGACAAATGACAACGTGTGTTGGTGAGGATATGGAGCCGCTGGAACCCTCACCCACAGCTGTCAGGAATGCAAAATGGTGAGGCCTCTTTGGAAGACAGCCTGGCAGTTCCTTAAAATGTTAAGCATAGACCTACAGCTGACCCAGCCTTAACACTTCTAGGTATATATCCAAAAGACAAGAAAAGATACGCCTATGAAAAGCTTATAGATAGATGTTCATAGCAGCATTATCAGTAATAACCAAGAAGAGATCGATGTTCATAGCAGCATTATTCTTAATAACAAAGAAGCAGGTACAACCCAAGTGCCCATCAGCTGATGAACACATAAACAAATGCAGTCTATCTATCCATTGAATATGATTCAGCAATAAAAAGGAATGAGGTACAGTCACATACCACGACATTGGTAAACCTCAGAAACGTTATCCAAAGGGAAAGAAGTCGGACACAAAAGGCCACACGTTGCATGATTTCATTTATACAAAATGTCCAGAATAATCCAAACTAAAAGTTACTGAATTGTACACTTTAAATGGACAATTCTATGGTATGTAAATAATAAACAGCGGTTATAAAAATAAACAACATAAAACCAGAAAATCAGGCTGCCGTGTCCTTCTCTGTTGAGGGCCAGGAAGTCCTGGAGCTCCAGAGTCATGACCTTCAGAGTTGGTCCCGTTGTTCTGGGCTTGGCTTATGATGGTGCTGGGCCAAGGGCCAGTGAGATGGGATGGGAGTGTCAGGGTTACTTTTTCCAAGAACATTGTTGAATAAGCATTTTTGAATCAACTGGTGGGTGAGATCACAGAGTCCACGGGAGGCTGATGCAGGTGCCAGGGGAAGCATTCCACAAGGAATGACTAATCGAAGACCATGGCTTCCTTTCTAAAGTCTCTGCACAGCTGGGCAGGCATGGGAGGCTATGGTGACCTCAAGTGCTCCCGTATCCAGCCCCTCCTAGGGCAGAATGGAGTGAGCCCATTTCTCATTATGCAGATGGCCAGGCAAGGACAAGGCATTTCCACTTTAGAGGCTTTTGCAGATAGAAGTCCATATGTCTGAAAAATTTGGAAACCTCCTTGTCTAAAGACAGGAAATGCTCCAACTGATCAACTGGCATAGTGACTACGTTAGTTCTCCACGTGACCTGAGATCCCGCCTATTAAGATATTCCACAAGAATGTATTAAATGTTTACCACATAGGGGAAAAAATCTCTTACCATGTAGAGTGTTTTATCACAATCAAAATATAAAATAACTATGCTTGCTACATTCTGGGAGTTAAAAAAAAGACAGGATTGATAATTGTGGCAGAAAACTTTAATGATGATGATGATGGTGGTGGTGGTGCCGATAGTGGTGATGGTGGTGGTGATGGTGATGATGGTGGTGGTGATGGTGGTGGTGATGGTGATGATTGTGGTGGTGATGATGGTGGTGGTGATGGTGATGGTGGTGGTGATG
>NW_022436988.1:3966191-3985647 GCF_009761245.1 Sapajus apella | reverse complement strand
TGGTAATGATGGTGGTGATGATGGTGGTGGTGGTGATGATGGTGGTAATGATGGTGGTGATGGTGGTGGTGATGATGATGGTGGTGGTGATGATGGTGGTGGTGATGATGGTGGTGGTGGTGATGATGGTGGTGGTGGTGGTGGTGATGGTGGTGGTGACGGTGGTGGTGATGGTGGTGATGGTGGTGGTGGTGGTGGTAATGATGGTGGCGATGATGGTGGTAATGATGGTGGTGAGGATGGTGGTGATACAAAAAAGCAAATGGAAACTCTAGAAGTGAAAAAGAAAACAAATTAATCTAAGAGCCAGGGCCAAATGGCGAAGTCACATCTTCACCAAAAAAATACAAAAATTAGCCAGGCATGGTGGCACATGCCTGTAGTTCCAGCTACTTGGGCAGCTGAGGAAGGAGGATGGCTTGAACCTAGGAGGTGGAGGCTGCAGTGAGCTGTGATTGCACCACTGCACTCCAGGCTTCCAGCCTGGGGTACAGAGCTAGACCCTGTCAAAAAAAAAAAAAAGGAAAAAGATACAAAGAAACTAAGAACTCAGTGGATAAATATACCATCATACTGTACAGAGCCAAGGTGTGTGGATTGCCTGAGCTCAGGAATTTGAGACAGCCTGGGCAACGTGGTGAAACCCCATCTCTACTAAAATACAAAAAATTAGCCAGGTACGGTGGCGTGTGCCTGTAGTCTCAGCTACTCAGGAGGCTGAGGCAGGAGAATTGCTTGAACCCGGGAGGCAGAGGTTGCAGTGAGCCGAGATTGCGCCATTGCACTCCAGCCTGGGTGACAGAAAGACTCCGTCTCAAAAAAAAAGGAAACAAAGAAAGAAAATAATAATCTTGGAAACCAGCTGGAAAGTTCTCAGAATGTTAAATGCAGAGTTGCCACATAACTCAGTACTCCCACTAAGTGTGTACGCAAGAGGCAAAGCCAAGCTCCCACGTAAAAGCTTGTCCTCCAGTGTTCTAGCGGCATTATTCATAATAGCAGAAGACACAAAACACCACAAACGTCCACCCGTGGGTAAGTGAATAAATAAAATGTGGTGTGTCTGTATGATGGAGTATGATTTGGCTAGAAAAGGAATGAATTACTGATGCATGCCACAGCAGAAAATGAACCTCAAAACATTCCACTGTGTGAAGGAAAGCAGACACAAAGACCACATACTGTGGGATTCCATTTATATGAAACCTCCCGGGAGGGCACATCCGTGGAGACGGAAGGCAGATGAGAGGTTTCCGCGGGCTGCACGAGTGTGGTGGGGGGACTGGAAAATGACTGCTAATTGGTTTCTTTTTGGGGAGACAACCTGTTCTAAAATTAGGTTGTGGTGATAGTTCAAAACTGTGAATTTTGTTGTTGTTGTTGTTTGTTTGTTTCTGGAGATGGAATCTCGCTCTGGTCGCCTGGGCTGGAGTATAATGGCATGATCTCAGCTCACTGCAACCTCCACCTCCTGGGATCAAGCAACTCTCCTGCCTCAACCTCCCAAGTAGCTGGGATTACAGGCATGTGCCACCAAGTCTGGCTAATTTTTATATTTTTAGTAGAGACAGGGTTTCACCGTGTTGGCCAGGCTGGTCTTGAACTCCTGACCTCAGGTGATCTGCTCCTCAGCCTCCCAAAGTGCTGGGATTACAGGCGTGAACCACCACACCTGGACAAATTGTTAAAGAAGGCATTATGTAGTGACGCTCGTTAAGGCATGGTAAGGCAGACCTTATCAGGAGCATTGAGACAGCTACAGGGACCATGGCTACGGGGTCCTGCAGTGGAGGAAAGAGGCTGGGCTCAACCTGGAGCACAGCATGGGCAGGTGGGCGTTTGTAGCCGAGGAGCAGGGTGGAGGTCAGTGGGTGGAAAATTCCAGGAGGAAACATCAGGGGCGACGGGGTTCTGGCTATAACCATCAGGTTTTCATTGTGCTCAGCAGCTGTGGGGTATGTCGGGTTTTGGGTCAGTACTGTTTCCCAGTGCATATGTAAATTATGTGGATGCTATGCTCTCGTCTGTTCAGTGTGCCACAGCATAAAGTCTTACCAAAAATGTACATGCCTTAATTTAAAATCACTTTATCGGCCCAGACATAGTGGCTCATGCCTGTCATTTCGGCACTTTGGGAGGCCAAGGTCACCTGAGGTCGGGAGTTCAGGACCAGCTTGGCTAACATGGTGAAACCCTGTCTCTACTAAAAATATAAAAATTAGCCGGGTGTGGTGCTGGGTTCCTGGAAGCCCAGCTACTGGGAAGGCTGAGGCAGGAGAATCGCTTGAACTCAGGAGGCGGAGTTTGCAGCGACTGCATCACCGCGCTTCAACCTGGGAGACAGAGCCAGACTCTGCCTCAAACGAAGCAAAACAGACAAAAAACAAAACCAACACTCTTCAAAGAAAATGACCAGGGCTAGAATGTAATATTGGAAGCAGCAGAGTTCTCTTCTGAAACATGCCATGTCACCCTTGGCCTTAAAACCCCCACCTCGCGGGGCTGTGTTACAGCCGCTATTCCTCGTCACACTGACCCCAAACCCAGCACACCCCACCACTGCTGACTGCGACAAAAACCTAACGGCCAACACCAGAGTCAGGGAAATAAGTTCCGCTTTTGTGTGTGTTTTCTTTAAACTAGCAATCCACAACCCCTACAAAAAAGAATAAGGTAACGCCCATGAGCCTTAATGTGGGTCTGAGCCCACGGTTCCCATCCCCCTGCCACGTACACACATCCTCTCCCGCTGAGGCTGGGTGAATTCCCTGCTGTCTCTGGACTGCTCATTGCCCTCTCAGGTACCCTGTTCTCTCCAGAGTCTGTGAGTAATAAACTGCTCCTGATACATCATGTGTTCTGTAATGATGCTGCCTTTAACCTAATGCCTCCTGGCCAGGGCTCTTCTAGAGAGTGGCTGTCTTGGTAGGGACACAGGTCACACAAGAGCCACAAGGGCTTCCAGTGGAAATGAGTTTCCTGGGAGAAGGACACTGGGTCACACGTAGGCATCAGGCCGTCCACCAGAATAAAGCAGCCTCCCAAGGCTGGGCACGGAGGCTCACACCTGTAATCCCACCACTTGGGGAGGCCAAGGGGCACAGATCACCTGAGACCAGGAGTTCAAGACCAGCCTGGACAACATGGTGAAACCCTATTTCTACTAAAAATACAAAAATTAGCCCGGTGTGGTGGCACGTGCCTCCACACATGGTGTAATCCCAGCTACTTAGGAGGCTGAGGGAGGAGAATCGCTTGATTCCAAGAGGTGGAGGTTGCAGTGAGCTGAGATTGCGCCACTGCATTCAAGCCTAGGTGACAGAGTGAGACTCCATCTTGGGGAAAAAAAAAAAAAAAAAGAAGGCTCCCATGAAAGGCGTACTGCAGACACCCACCAGGACTTCCCCTGGAGCCCTGTGAGGGCTCGAGTTTACAGCTGCTCTCCAGGGGAGAGCTAAAGGCCACATCAGAGGAAAATCCCACCACCACTCAGGGGTACACTTCAAATGGCTAAGATAGCAAATCTTTTTTTTTTTTTTTTTTTTTTTGAGACGGAGTTTCACTCATGTTACCCAGGCTGGAGTGCAATGGCGCGATCTCGGCTCACCGCAACCTCCGCCTCCTGGGTTCAGGCAATTCTCCTGCCTCAGCCTCCTGAGTAGCTGGGACTACAGGCATGCGCCACCATGCCCAGCTGATTTTTTGTATTTTTAGTAGAGACGGGGTTTCACCATGTTGACCAGGATGGTCTCGATCTCTTGACCTCGTGATCCACCCGCCTCGGCCTCCCAAAGTGCTGGGATTACAGGCTTGAGCCACCGCGCCCGGCAAGATAGCAAATCTTATGTTACGTGTGTGTTACCACAAAAAAAAATCTGGGTACTGGCACCAAAACAGAGATATAGACCAATGGAACAGAACAGAGGCCTCAGAAGTAACACCATGCATCTACAGCCATCTGATCTTTGACAGACCTGACAACAACAAGCAATGGGGAAAGAATTCCCTACTTAATAAATGGCGTTGGGAAAACTGGCTAGCCATATGCAGAAAGCAGAAACTGGACCCCTTCCTTACACCTTATACAAAAATTAACTCAAAATGGATTAGACTTAAATGTAAGACCCAAAACCATAAAAACCATAGAAGAAAACCTAGGCAATAACATAGGTGTGGGCAAAGACTTCATGACTAAACCACCAAATGCAATGGCAACAAAAGCCAAAATAGACAAATGGGATCTAATTAAACAAAAGCTCCTGCACAGCAAAAGAAACCATCATCAGTGTGATCAGGCAACTTACAGAATGGGAGAAAATTTTTGCAGTCTACCCATACGACAAAGGGCTAATATCCAGAATCCACATAGAACTTAAATTTACAAGAAAAAAATCAACCCCATCAAACAGTGGGCGGAGCATATGAACAGACACTTCTCAAAAGGAGACATTTATGCAGCCAACAAACATGAAAAAGAGCACATCATCACTGGCCACTAGTGAAATGCAGATCAAAACTGCAATGAATACCATCTCATGCCAGTTAGAATGGCCACCATCAAAAAGTCAGGAGACACCAGATACTGGAGAGGATGTGGAGAAATAGGAACATTTTTACATGGTTGGTGGGAGTGTAAATTAGTTCAACCATTGTGGAAGACGGTGTGGCGATTCCTCAAGGATCTAGAACTAGAAATACCATTTGACCCAGCAATCCCATTACTGAGTATATACCCAAAGGATTATAAATCATTCTACTATAAAGACGCATGCACACGTATGTTTATTGCGACACTGTTCACAATAGCAAAGACTTGGGACCAACCCACATGCCCATCAATGATAGACTGGATAAAGGAAATGTGGCACATATACACTACGGAATACCATGCAGCCATAAAAAAGGATGAGTTCACGTCTTTTGCAGGGATATGAAGTTGGAAACCATCATTCTCAGCAAACTAACACAAGAACAGAAAGCCAAACGCCACACGTTCTCACTCATAAGTGGGAGTTGAACATGGACAAAGGGAGGGGAACACCACACACCAGGGCCTGTCATAGCATTAGGAGAAATACCTAGTGTAGATGTTGGGGTGATGGGTGCAGCAAACCACCGTCACGCATGTATACCTATGTAACAAACCTGCACATTCTGCACATGTACCCCAGAACTTAAGGTATAAAAAAAATCTGGAGAAAAACAGGCGGGGGAGAAGTGATGGTGGTTGGGGCTGGGAAATGAGCACATTGTGTTTTGAATTCTGCCTAATATACATTGTGTGAGGTGCACATGTGATCTCTCTGGTATGAAAAACCAAGCTAGCTGCTGGGGATGGTGGCTAATGCCTGTAATCTCAGCACTCTGGGAGGCCAAGGCAGGTGGATCATCTGAGCCCAGAGGTTCAAGACCAGCCTGGGTAACTCGGTGAAAACCCACCTTTACAAAACATACAAAAATTAGCTGGGCATGGTGTCATGTGCTTGTGGTCCCAACTACTCAGGAGGCTGAAGGGGGAGGTGTAGCAAATATCATTGTTGTCTTTTTTTTTTTTTTTTGAGGCAATCTCTTTAGCCCAGGAAGTTGAGGTCGCAGGGAGCCACGATCGTACCAGCTGCACTCCAGCCTGGGCACAGAGCCAGAACTTGTCTCAGAAAAGCAAAATAAAACAAACAAAAAAACCCCCAAACTAGCATAAAAAGCTATAAGTCTTTATTATGGAAAAAATATTTAAATAGAAGCTAGCTATTTTAGTTTAAAATAAAGTATGGGGCCAGGTCGATGGCTCACACTTGTAATGCCAGCACTTTGGGAGGCTGAGGGGGGTGGATCACCTGAGGTCAGGAGTTCGAGACGAGCCTGGCCAACATGGCAAAACCCCGTCTCTACTAAAAATACAAATACACACACACACACACACACACACACACACACACACACACAGAACCAGGTGCATGCCTGTAATCCCAGCTACTCGGGAAGCTGAGGGAGGAGTCCTGCTTGAACCTGGGAGGCAAAGTTTCAGTGAGCCAAGACTGTGCCACTGCACTCCAGCATGGGCGACAGAGCAAGACTCTGTCTCAAAAAAATAAAGTATCTCTCAGATGAAAAAACATATCTCATATATATATTAATAGTGATGCTATAGTTGCCATAGACAGCGATTCCTCTGATGGATCTGGGATAGTAAGCTGAAAACCTCCTGGCAAAGATTCCCCATCGTAGATGACACTAAGAACATGCATGATTCATGGGAGGGGGCCAAAATAACAACATTAACAGGAGTTTGAAAGAGCTTGATTCCAATCCTCATGGATGCCTTGGAGGGGCCCAAAATCCCAGTGGAGGAAGGAACTAGCATTAGAGTGGAGCCTGAAGATGGCCCTGACTTGCTGCAACCTCACGATCAGACTAAAATGGACGGGAGCTGCTTCTTACGGATGAGCAGAGAATCTGCTCCTGGTGAAGATACCAGGAACGTTGTTGAAATGACAACACAGGATTTAGAATAGTCCATACATGTAACTGACGAAACAGCAGCAGGGTTTGAGAGGACTGATTCTAATTTTGTTTTGTTTTGTTTTGTTTTGAGATGGAGTCTCGCTCTGTCGCCCGGGCTGGCGTGCAATGGCATGATCTTGGCTCACTGCAACCTCCGTCTCCCGGGTTGAAGCATTGCTCATGCCTCAGCCTCCCAAGTGGCTGGGATTACAGGTGCCTGCCACCATGCCTGGCTAATTTTTGTATTTTTAGTAGAGGTGGGGTTTCACCACGTTGCCCAGGCTGGTCTCGAACTCCTGACCTCAACTGATCACTTTGAATCCCAAAGAGCTGGAATTACAGGCTTGAGCCACCACGCCTGGCCTGATTCTAACTTTGAAAGAGGTTCTTCTGTGGGTAAAATGCACATTACTGCATGCTGTGGAGAAATCTTTCCGGGATGGAAGAGTCCCTCGGTGTGGCAAACTTCATTGCTTTTTTTTTTTTTTGAGACAGTGTCTCACTCTGTTGCCCAGGTTGTGCAGTAGTGCAATCACGGCTCACTGCAGACTTGACCTCCCCAGGTGACCCTCTCACCTCAGCCTCCCCAGTAGCTGTGACTACAAGCTGTTCCACTACATCTCGCTAATTTATTTATTTATTTTTTGTAGAGATGGCGTTTTGCCATGTTGCTCAGGCTGGTCTTCAACTCCTGGGCTCAAGCAATCCTCCTGCCCCGACCTCCCAAAGTGCTGGGATTACAGGCATAAGCCATGGTGCCCAGCCCTGTTGTCACATTTTAAGAAATTACCTAATCTTCAGTAGCCATCACCCCGGACAGTCAGCAGTCACCAACACTGAGGCAATATCCTCTACCAGCAAAATTATGACAACTAGACTTGCTGACGGCTTCGATAATCACTAGCAATTTTTAGCAACAACTTTTTTTTTTTTTTTTTTTTTTTTTGAGACGGAGTTTTGCTCTTGTTGCCCAGACTGGACTGCAGTGGATCTCGGCTCACTACAACCTCCGCCTCCTGAGTTCAAGTGATTCTCCTGCCTCAGCCTTCTGAGTAGCTGGGATTACAAGCGTTTACCACCATGCCCACCTAATTTTTTGTATTTTTAGTAGAGACGGGGTTTCACCATGTTGGCCAGGCTGGTCTTGAACTCCTGACCTCAGATGATCCACCCGCCTCAGCCTCCCAAAGTGCTGGGATTACAGGCGTGAGCCACCACACTCGGCCACAATAATGTATTTTTAAATTAATGTGAGTACATTGTTTCTTAAGACACAATGCTATTGTACACTTAATAGACTGCAGTATAATGTAAACATAACTTTAAAATTAATTTTTTTTTATTTCAGAGATGGGGTCTCACTCTGTTGTGCACGCTGGAGTGCAGTGACGCCAACACAGCTCCCCTCAACCTCCAACCCCCAGACTAAAGCCATGCTCCCGCTCCAGCCTCCCGAACAGCTGGGACAACAGGCGTGCACCCCCACGCCCTGCTAATATTTGTTTTTTGTAGAGACCTGGTCTCACAATGTTGTCCAGACTGGTCTTGAACTCCTGGGCTCAACTGATCCTCCTGCCTCAGCTTCTCAAAGTGCTGGGATTACATTTAAGCCAAGGTGCCCAGCCCACAAACGTAGCTTTTATAGACCCCAGGAAACCAAAACATTGTAACTCACTTGTATTAGTTGTTTTTATGCTACTGATAAAGACATACCCGACACTGGGCAATTTACAAAAGAAAGATATTTCATGAACTTACAGTTTCATGTGGCTGGGGAGGCCTCACGATGATGGCAGAAGGTGAAAGGCACATCTCACATGGCGGCAGACAAGGGAAGAGAGCTTGTGCAAGGAAACTCCCCTTTTTACACCCATCAGATCTTGTGAGACTTATTAACCATCACAGGAACAGCACGGGAAAAACCTGGCCCCATGATTCAATGACCTCCCATTGGGTCCCTCCCACAACACGTGGGAATTCAAGATGAGATTTGGGTGGGGACACAGCTGAACCACATCGTCACTTTATTGCAATATTTACTTTACTTTGATGGACTCAATTGAACTTGCAGTATCTTTGAGGCAAGCCTGTCCCGAATTAATTACATTGTTGCAGAACAAACCACCTGCCTAGTAGCTGAAGGAGAAACATCAGTTCCTCGCCGGTCACGTCGTGGGGGTCGGCAGGTGGATCTGCTGGCTTTATTTGGCTCGTTCATGGGGCTTTCTGCAGCAGGCAGTTCAGCTGGAGCCAGGTGGCCTATGATGGCCTCACGCAGGAGTCTAGGGCCTCAGCTGAAAGGACTGAGACAGCTATGTCTCTCTCCCCCCATCCTCTTTCATCCCAGGCTTCTTCAGAGCGTGGCGCTCTCAGCACAGCGTGCCAAGAGGGCAGGAGAGGAATCTGCCAGACCTACTGGGACCAGGCCTCGGAGTCACACGGTGGCCCCTCCAGCCAGTCACAGGGCCAGCCCAGGGAAGGGGTGGGTAACAGACTTCACCTTGTCATGGGAGGAGATGCAGAGAATCTGCAGCCATCTTTAACTCATCAAAGAGGCCACTTACAAAATGTCATTTACCCAGAGGCAAATATACTCTCTCTCTCTCTCTCTCACACACACACACACACATACACACAGACACACATATTCGAGATGGAGTCTTGCTCTGTTGCCCAGGCTGAAATGCAGTAACACAATCTCAGCTCACTGCAACCTCCGCCTCCCAGGTTCAAGCGATTCTCCTGCCTCAGCCTCCTGAGTAGCTGGGATTACAGGTCCCACCACCACGCCCAGCTAATTTTTTGTATTTTTAGTAGAGATGGGGTTTCACCATGTTGGCCAGGCTCATCTCAAACTGCTGACCTCAAGTGATCTGCCCACTCTGCCACCCAAAGTCCTAGGATTAGGGGCATGAGCCACTGCGCCTGGTCCCAGAGGCAAATCTAACAATTGATGTGTAAGACCTGTACACAGAACTGTAAGAAGTATAGAATCAAATCCACGGACAGCACATGGATTCTTAGTCTCTGAAAGGATGCCAAGACAGCATAGGAAGTCCATGAGATTTATGTAGGGAAATGGCTGTGAGGAATAAAGAGGGGTGGAGGTTGCAGTGGAGAGCTTAGAGCATGTGGGAAAGACAGGGCAAGGAAGGGGGTCTGGGTTGGAAGAATCTCCAAATGCGGCACAGCTCCCGGAAAGTATCACCGGGCTGACGGGCAGTCCTCCAGCTAATGTGATCCTGTGCAACACTGCTGTGTTCAGTCATGCGCGAGGAGCAGCCTGCAGGCAGCATGGCCTCAGCTTGGCTTTGTGAGACCCTCAAAGACAGCAGCTCAGCCTTCTGGTCACCTATTCCCCCGCGCCCAGCACGAGATGTGGGTGCTGCATCGGCTTGGCCTCCATGGAAGAATATCCCATACTCGCATGCTGGCAAACCCAACTCCATAATGATGTCAATGTTTTCCCAACCTGGGATTTCAATTTTATCTCAGTCCAAATTCCAACAGATATCAACAGAACGGCTAGGCTCAGTGGCACACTCCTGTAATCTCAGCACTTTGGAGGCTGAGGCAAGCAGATCACTTGAGGTCAGGAGTTGCAGACCAGCCTGGCCAATAGAGTGAAACCCCGCCTCTACTAAAAATACAAAATCAGGTGGGCATCATGGCCCCTGCCTCTAATTCCAGCTACTTGGGAGGCCGAGGCAGAAGAATCACTTGAACCCAGGAGGCAGGGTACAGAGTACCACTGTACTCCAGCCTGGGCGACAGAGCGAGACTCCATCTCAAAAAAGAAGAAAGAAATAGAAAGTATGATTTAAAAAGTTATATGGGGCCGGGCACAATGGCTCATACCTGTAACCCCAGCACTTTGGGAGGCCGAGGCTGGCGGATCACCTGAGGTCAGGAGTTTAAGACCAGCCTGGCTAACATGGCCAAACCCCATCTCTACTAAAGACACAAAAATTAGCTGGGTGTGGTGGTGTGTGCCTGTAGTCCCAGCTACTTGGGAGGCTGAGGCAGGAGAATCGCTTGAACCTGGGAGGTGGAGGTTGCGGTGAGCCACGACTGCACCACCGCATTCCAGCCTGGGAGACAGAGTGAGACTGCATCTCATAAAATAAAATAAAAGTTATATGGAAATATAAGGACCAATACTATCCCTGTTAATCTTGGAGAAAACCGGGGTGTGAGGACTTGTGCTGCTAAGTATCAAGATTTATTTTAAAGCTTTGACATGAAGACTCTAGGATTGGCACAAAGACAGACAAATGGAAGAGAGGACTCGGGCCCGTGTGGGTGCACGACTTTCCAGAAGGGGGCACTGCAGAGCCATGAAGGAGCCTTTCTGGAAATCATGTGATGCCCGGAGGGACAGGATAAAAATAAAATAAAACGTGTCCCCTTCCGTCACGTCATAAATAGAGGCAATTCCAGGTGAGCTGCAGATTTGAAGGTTAACAGCAAAACAATAATGCTTGTAGAAAATGACAGAGGATGGCGTAGGCCATAAGGCCATGAATGAAGTAAGGAAATATCTTTAGAAAAATCCACAAAACTGCAAATCGTAAGAGAAAAGGCTGATGAACGTTACTACAGTAAAATTAAGGACTTTTTTATGTGTTAAGGAGGAGCTAAAGGTAGGAATTACAGAGTATTTAGAACTTCATGAAAATAAAACACTACCCATCAAAATCTATGGGGTAACAAGAGACGTGATTCTCAGAGGGACACGTGTCCCTGAAACTGCATGCATTTGAAAACAAAAAAGATTTGAAAATAAGCGAACCCCAATTCACAAGTGCAAAATCGTGGAATAAGCCAAATGCCCATCATTCAGTGAGTGGGTACGCAGTTAATTATATATGTAGTAAATATATATGATGGAATACTACTCAGCCATAAAAAAGGAATGAATCAACGTCATTTGCAGTGACCTGGATGAGACTGGAGACTATTATTCTAAGTGACGTAACTCAGGAATGGAAAAGCAAACACCGTATGTTCTCACTGCCATGTGGGAGCTAAGCTAGCAGGACGAAGAGGCATGAGAATGACACAACGGACTCTGGGAACTTGGGGGAAAGGGTGGGAGGGGCGAGGGATAAAAGACTACAAGGGTGCAGTGTACACTTCTCAGGTGATGGGTGCAGCAAAATCTCACAAATCACTACTACATAACTTACTCATGTAACCAAACACCACCTGTGCCCCAACAACCTATGGAAAAATAAAAAATAAAAATAAAAGAGAACAGAAATTAAGAAAAGGTGGACTTAACTTTCCACTTTTGAAACCAGAAAAATGGCCAGGCCGGGGGCTCACACCTGTAATCTCCGCATTTTGGGAGGCCGAAGTGGGAGCATCGCTTGAGCCCAGGAGTACAAGACCAGCTGGCCAACGTGGTGCAACCCTGTCTCTGCAAAAAAAATATTAGCGGGGCGTGGTGGTATGCACCTGTAGTCCCACCTACTGGGAAGGCTGAGGGGGGATGATCGCGTAAGCCTGGGGGTGCAGAGGGTGCAGTGAGCTGAGATCTTGCCACTGAACTCCAGCCTGGGTGACAGAGTGAGATCCTGGCTCAAAAAAAAAAAAAAAAAAAAAACCACCAAACAAATACACACACACACACACACACACACACACACACACCCCAAAAAACCAAACAAGAAAAACCCAGAAAAACAATGACATAAATCCAAAGAGCACAAAAATATTAAAAGTAGAGATTAGTGAAACAGAAAACAGAACAAAATAGCTCGTTTTTTGAAGAGATGAAAAGACAGTCCTTCAGCAAAAAAGCATGAAGAAAAAAAGGAAGAAGACACAAATAAACACAAAGAGACAGCATCACCAAGAGATGAAAACAGATGACCGGGAACAACTTAATATCCCAAATTCGAAAACCTTGATGAAATGGACACTTTTCTAGGAAAACAGTAATCAGCAAAATTGGCCCAGAAAGAAAGAAAAGTCCAACCGAGTATGTCAATAACCAAAAAGGCAGATGAAATACGGAAGACCTACTTCCCGAAAGGCATCTGAATCTGTAGATGTAAAACAAACAAACAAACAAAAAAACCCCACACAATCAAGCTAGAATTATTCTTCTGCCAAAAATGCAGGAGAACGCCTTCGTGACCTTGCAGAGGGACAGCGCTGCTAAACTGGGGAAAAAGCAAAGTCACAGAGGACGATATAAATCCATCTGACCACACTGAATTGTAACATTCTGATACTGCAAGAGAGGCTGAAGGAGTTCAAAGACAAGCAGCACACATATTCGCTCCGTTTACAGACAGCAAAGGCAAAATATGAGCATCTGGACCATGCACCAGACCCCTACACACCAGGAAGAAAAGAGCATAATTGGCCGGGCGTGGTGGCTCACGCCTGTAATCCCAGCACTTTGGGAGGCCGAGGCAGGCGGATTACCTGAAGTCGGGAGTTTGAGACCAGCCTGACCAACATGGTGAAACCCCATTTCTACTAAATATACAAAATTAGCTGGGTGTGGTGGTGCATGCCTGTAATCGCAGCTACTCAGGAGCCTGAGGCAGAAGAATCGCTTGAATCCAGGAGGCGGAGATTGCAGTGAGCCGAGATCGTGCCATTGCACTCCAGCCTGAAAGATGAGAGCGAAACTTCGTCCCAAAAAAAAAAAAAAGCATGATTGAAATGAACAAAAGGCTTAAGGGGATTGTCATGGAAGATGTAACACAGGTCCAAAGGGCTCTGACATTACAGGCTGTGCAGCTTGAAGTTTTTTTGTGTGTGTCTCCAGCTGTTTTTTTTTTTTTTTTTTAAGACAGGGTCTTGCTCTGTCACCCAGGCTGGAGTGCAGTGGTGGCATCTCAGCTCACTGCAGCCTTGACCTCCTGGGCTCAAGCAAGCTTCCTACTGAAGTCTCCGGAGTAGCTGGGACTACAGGCACATGCCACCATACCTGGCTAATTTTTTGTATTTTTCTGTAGAGATGGGGTTTTGCCACGTTGCTCAGGCTGGTCTTGAACTCCTGAACTCAAGTGATTCAAACATGTTGGCCTCCTAAAGTGCTGGGATTACAGGAGTGAGCTTCCACGCCCAGCTGGTTCAGATTTTTTTAAGAGACAGGCCCTCGCTTTGTCACCCAGGCTGGAGTGCAGTGATGCCGTTACGGCTCACTGCAGCCTCACTCCTGGCTCAGCTAGCCTCTTGCCTCAGCCTCCAGAGTAGCTGGGAACCCAGGTGTGTGCCACAATGCCTGGCTAATTTTCTTTAGAGATGTGAGTGTCTCCCGAGTAGCTGGGACTACAGGCACACACCGCCAAGCCAGGATAATTTTTTGTATTTTTTGGAGAGATGGGGTTTCTTCGTATTGCCGAGGCTGCTTTCCAAGTCCTGAGCTCAAGCGATCCTCCCGCCTTGGCCTCCCAAAGTGCTGGAATTTTACAGGCGCGAGCCACCACGTCCAGGCTTGAAAGTTTTACATGTGCTTTTTGCTTTTCCTCCAGCTGGTCTGAGCCACGCATCTGAATGAAGAGACGGTGAGATCTATTGCAGAAGGAATGCAATCAGAATGAACAAGGTAAGAAGATTTTGAATAACAAAAAAAGATAGCAGCCTTGCAAGCAGACTGCAGTTTTGAGAGGTTTGTCTAAATTCCGGGATTCACCCCACTCATCTTAGTCAGATATAGCTACTGCAAAAACCGCCAAGATAGTATCAGCTTAAATAAGACAGAAGGGTATTTACAGAAGGGTATTTCTCTCACTTAAGAGTCTGGGCTGGCCGCGTGCGGTTGCTCAGGTGGGGAGGCTGAGGTGGGCAGATCACCTGAGGTCTGGCGTTTGAGATCAGCCTGGACAATATGGTGAAACCCTGTCTCCACTAAAAATACAAAAAAATTTGTCAGGCATGGTGGTAGGCGCCTGTAGTCCCAGCTATTTGGGAGGCTGAGGCAGGACAATCACTTGAACCCAGGAGCTGGAGGTTGCAGTGAGCCTAGATCATGCCACTGTGCTCCACCCTGTACGACAGAGTGAGACTCTGTCTCAAAAAATAATAATAATAAAAATAAAGTCTGGACATAAGCAGTCCAGGGTGACACTGGTCTTGCTGTTGGGGACCTAGGCCCCTCGTACCCCTTCCACAAGTGGCTTCCATCTCATGGTCTCAGATGGCTGCCACAGTTCCTGCCATCACATCCTTGTCCCTAGCTGGTGACCAGCAGACACGAGGAAGAAGTGGAGGGCATGCCTCCTTTTTTTGCAGGCACAAGTGCAATTGCACACATCACTTTGTTTCTTGTTTCGTAAACCAGAACTTTCTCACAAGTAAGTATACACGGAAAGTGTAAGTGCTGCCGCTGAGGAATGCTGTCTTGATCTGGGCTACCATGTAGTCAGCAAAAGTGTGGGGCTTCCATTCCTCAAGTGTGGGTGAGGAAGGAATACTGGGGACAAGCAGCAGTTCCTGCCACACTCTTCAGTACCTCAGCAACCAAGTCGGGCGTGGGAGGCAGGTGGTGTCCATTCGCCTGGTTCTCATTTCTGGCTACCCCGGGGGCCATGAGGGAGGAGGCAGAGGAAGACAGAGCATGCAGGTATGAGTCTAGATGCCCACTCCGGGCATGGCTGAGGGGTGGTGCGGCAGCAAGTGCAGGCACTTCGGGGGGCCGGGGGCACCCGCAACAGGAAGCTGATGGAGCAGCACGGTCAGGCGGGAGGCCCCAGGCTCAGCTGTCCTGAACCAACCAGGCTTCCTCTACTGCTGTGAGCAGAGGCCGGGACAGCCGAGAGCCTGCAGCGGGGGGTCAGAGGGGCCCCTATAACAGGACAGGGTGGCTCTCCTGAGGCTGTAGTGCAGATTCACAGGTAGGAATGCCAGACTGAGCAAACGCACAGGCAGCGTCCTAGTTCAGTTTGAATTTTAGATAACTATGCAATAACTTCTTAGTATACGCCTGTCCTATGTCCCGGGTGTCATTTATTTGCAGTTCAGATTTAACTGGTTGCTCTGTATTTCACCTGGAAACCCTAGAAGGTTAGGGTTTTACAGGGCCCACTCAGGCCTCAAATGGGTCCAGAGCCCCAGCGTGAGCCAATGTGAGCTCAAGGGCAGACATGGCCCCTCCGGGCTTGGCCTGACCCCCAGAGGGACCAGGAGCCACAGGGGCTAACAAGAGGCCACAAGGTCTGAGTCCTCTCTGTCCTCAGGGACCTGTGGGCGACTTTCACCTTCTTGCTCTTCTAGACCAGATGCCTGCTCTTTGGAAAGGAGAGATGAGAAGGGAGGTTTGGGCATATTTTTTTCCAGAGACTAGGCATTATCCAAGAGCTGTTCAAAGTATCCCTTAGAACCGTGTTCTAACCTGGGCAGGATGAAAGTTTATCAATTTTTATTGCTAAGCTACAGGTGAGGGCTTGGGAATACCTGGGCAGACACGTACCTAATCAAGACTGACTACGTCCGATGCACTCCTGAACACGGCAGGAGTGAGCCTGCTGATCCACTGCCCTCGCCCACTGCAAGGGCTGAAGCCCCAGGGAAGAGGCCTCTGCCATCTCTGTCGTCCCCAGGGGTCAGCGTGTCCCCTGGCTCGTCCTTCCTGCCTAACTGGCTGGCCTGCACCATGGCCCATATTCAACAACCTTAGTCACGGTTCCCACCCTTGGCGTTTATGGAAGCTTGGAGCCTCATAAAGTTCAAAGTCTGCAACAATAAGAAAGGCCCAGTCAGCTTGGCTCGGGGAGCAGCTGCAGCCCAGCACTGGAAGCTCCTCGTTGCGGAAGGGCGTTGGGTCCTGGAGGGAGGAGAGCCTTGGCCTGTCCTGTGGGGCCCAGCCTTGGATTCTAGCTTCCAGGCCTCTGTTTTATCATGTTTCCTGTGAACTCCTTCTGTGCCTAAGATGTGGGCAGTGCCACCCTTGCAGAGGCGCCACTCCAGGCCCTGCACACTTAGGGGCATAGCAACTACTACTGTTGAACACGGGTTTGGGGCTGTGGAAAGAAATCTGTGTTTCACTGGAAAACTATGCAACCTACATAGGGCACCAGCTCCCACGTGGTCAGATACTAACTTTCATCATCTTTTTTTTCTTTTAGAGACGGAGTCTCCCTCTGTCGCCCAGGCTGGAGTGAAGTGGCACAGTCTCGGCTCACTGCAGCTTCTGCCTTCCAGGTTCCAGTGACTCTCTGGCCTCAGCCTCCCGAGTAGCTTAGATTACAGGCATACACTACCACACCTGGCTAATTTTTGTATTTTTAGTAGAGACAAGGTTTCACCATGTTGGCCAGGCTGGTCTCAAACTCCTGACTTCAGGCGATCTGCCCAGCTCGGCCTCCCAAAGTGCTGGGATTACAGGCGTGAGCCACCACGCCTGGCCTCATAGTCTTTTTTTTTTACATCTATTTGTAGGTTGTGAGGATCTGAGGGACATGCACATTGTCTTGTGCAGTAGGGGTGCCACAACCTCCCCTGTCCCCACCTCTATGCCCAGCCGTGGAAAGACACCTTCTGCCTGCTCCCACATCCACTTCCGGGCTCCATTTCCAACAGGAGCCTCTCTTGGGAGTCCCCTTTGGACCGGATATATATTAAATAATAACACTGGTCTGGTTCCTTGGTTGATTAACGAGTAGAATAAAATCTTTAACATGTGTTGATATTTATATTGTAAAGAGAATCAGGATTTTACCTTTTTCTGATTTTTCATTTTCTGGGAGGGAGGAATCTCGCTCTGTCCCCCAGGCTGTAGTGCAGTGGCGCGATCTCGGCTCACTGCAACCCTCCGCCTCCCAGGTTCAAGTGATTCTTCTGTCCCGGCCTCCCAAGTAGCTGGGATTACAAGCGCCGGCCACCACGCCCGGCTCCCAATGTGCTCAGATCACAGGCGAGAGCCACCGCGCCCGGCCTGAAAATGATCTTTTAATAGGGATTAGCTGGACGAGTTAGTGTCATTTTCACCATTTGGTGACTTTGTGCTCTTTGGGAGATTGCTTCATCTCTCTGGGATCAACCTTAATTTGTTCGAAAAATGAGGCTGGTGAGGCTCGAGAGGGACCTCGCAGATTGGGGGCTTCCGAAGTCTCCTAGAGCCTTCTAGAACCCTGGACTCATACCCAAAGATGGGCAACAACAACAACGACGGCGAACCCTGGGCTCGAACTCTCCCAGACCACGTCCCTCACAGCCCCGCCCACCTTCGACCTCGCCCCGCGCGGCCCCGCCCCGCCCTCGGCCCCGCCTCCGGCCCCGCCCCGCCCTCGGCCCCGCCTCCGGCCCCGGCCCCGCCTCCGGCCCCACCCCGACCCCCGCCCCGCCCGCAGCCCCGCCCACAGCCCCGCCCCGCCCTCGGCCCCGCCTCCGGCCCCGGCCCCGCCTCCGGCCCCACCCCGACCCCCGCCCCGACCCCCGCCCGCAGCCCCGCCCCGCCCTCGGCCCCGCCTCCGACCCCACCCCGACCCCCGCCCCGCCCGCAGCCCCGCCCGCAGCCCCGCCCCGCCCTCGGCCCCGCCCCCGGGCTGTCTCCGCTACAAAGTCCCCGCCGCGGGGCCCGGTGGCCGGGAGTCCCTTCCCAGCGCGGCGTGAGCGCTGCGCACTTCCCATTGGCCGAGCGCGGCGCGGGGGCTGGCCTGGGCCTGCGATTGGCTCTCGGGCCGGGCGACGCGCCACCCGCGCGGACGGTGTCATGGAGGCCGCGGCGGTGGCGGTGACCCGATCGGCTGCGCGGCGGCGGCGGCGGCGGGAGCGGGAGCGGCAGGGGCCGGCGGCCGCGGAGGCGGGGACGCGGGAGGAGGAGCAGGAGCCGCGGCCGCGGCGGCGGCGGCCGGGGAGGAGGTGGGACGGCGGGGCCCGGATGGCCCCCCGATCTGCGGGCCCGAGGTTCCCCCGCACGGGGGCGCCGAGGGGCGGGGGGCCGGCGCCGGGGTCGGCTCCGAGCACAGCAGGGGTCAGCGGGTGGCAGCGCCCCTCCGTCCCGGTTCTTCCCGCCGTCCCTGCGCCGCTGCCGGGCAACCGCCTCCGGCCCCCGTGCCTGACCCCCAGAAATGCAAGCCCGAGTGGCCGTGGGGCCCCGCGGGAATCCCGGCGCCCCGGCCAGACCCCTGCCTCCCACGCCGCCGGTCTGTGCGGAAGATCCCGGCGGCGGTGCTCGTGGCTCAGGGGATGCCGGCTGGTGGAAGGGGTGGCCTTCTGCAGGGGTGACATTAGAACTGCGTCTTTGGGGAGGAGGAAGCCTTCAGCAGGTGGAGAATGGGAGTAGGGTATCCAGCGGCGGGGAACAGAATGGGCCAAGGCACAGAGACGGAAAGGGTGCCCCTCTGGGCCAGGCTTCCTTCCTTTCTGGGACATCTGCCCGCCCAGCAAACCCCCCTCAGTAGGTTGCAGGGGCGGGGCGGGGAGAGGGGAAGTTAGGAGCACAGACTTGGCTTCTGGAAACTGCAGCCGTAGCTTTGTTTAACCCAAAGCAATGAGACTGCTGGCATTTCAGCCTCGTGATGGCGGGATGGGGGCTGGCTGGAAAGGTATTTTTGGACAGGAGGAATGTGGAGATGGCTGTTTCCCTCCCAGTGGAGGAATGACAGGTGACAGAGGTGACCTCGTGTGGGTGAGGATTGCTCTGAGAAGGCCCAGGAGGGGGCGGCTGAAGGGTAATAAGGACATCAACAAGGGAGGGGGCTTGGGAAAAGGAGGGTGGAGAGGAGCACCTTCTGTGGCATCTCTGCTTGAATCTGCCCCCAGCCCTGCAGTCCTCAGGGTCTCTCAGTGCCATTCTGGAGGACCCGGGTCTGTTTGGTGGTGGCAGAAGCTACCGAGGACTCTTGGCCACAGGCCTCTGAATGGCGGTGGGGTGCAGACAGATGACAGCTCAGTGAACAAAGAAGTGGCCTTGGGCGATAGTCACTGCAGTGTCTTACTGATCTTAAAATAATTATAATTTTTTAGGCCAGGCGTGGTAGCTCATGCCTGT
>NW_022436988.1:3937554-3965791 GCF_009761245.1 Sapajus apella | reverse complement strand
TGTAATCCCAGGCATGAGCTACCACGCCTGGCCTAAAAAGGTGGGTGGATCACTTGAGTTCCGGATTTTGTGGGCAGCCTGTCCAACATGATGAAACGCTGTCTCTACTAAAAAGACAAAATTAGTCAGGTGTGGTGGGAGACACCCGTAATCCCAAATACTCCGGAGGCTGAGGCAGGAGACTCACTTGAACCTGGGAAGTGGAGGTTGCAGTGAGCCAAGATCTCGCCACCGCACTCCAGCCGGGCGCCTGGCAACAGAGCGAGACTCTATCTCAAAACAAACAAACAAACAATAATAAAAAATAAAAATAAAAAATAAATAAAATAAATTTTTAACAGGAAGTGGTTTGAGATGTATTCAGGGACGTTCCACGTTAATGTGCGGAAGGAACTCTTTGTCTCTGTAACATCCATGCATGAACAGCATGGAAGGCGCGGAGGGAAGGTGGAAAGCCTGGCCCCTGCTGTCTTACGACCTGAAACTTTCTGTACTTTGCGTATTTGGATATTGCCCTTTGGCCATAGCAAATCCTGGGGACCCTGTGAAGTGTATATGTCTGGTCTTTGGAGTGTAATATTTGGGTGGCTGCTTTAGAGGGTTAGGTTTATTCTATTTATTATTTTTGAAACAGAATCTCGCTCTGTCACCCAGGTTGGAGTGCAGTGGCGAAATCTTGGCTCACTGCAACCTTCGAGATTCTCCTGCCTCAGCCTCCCAAGGTGCTGGGATTACAGGCGTGTGCCATCATGCCTCACTAAGTTTTGTATTTTTGGTAGAGACAGGGTTTTGCCATGTTGGCCAGGCTGGTCTTAAACTCCTGACCTCAGGTGATCCAACCACCTTGGCCTCCCACAGTGTTGGGATTACAGGCGTGAGCCACTGCGTCTGGCCTAGGGCAAGCTTTATTCTTTGGAGTAATCATTGCCACGTGTCCATGCAGAAGCCAAGCTCTGGTGGCTAATACAGGCGACCTCAGGACTGTTAGAGCTACTTCATTGCTTTATACAATGTTTCTATAGTTAATATTAAAAGCGTCAGCCAGATAATCTCTCTGCCTCCATCTTTAGGTGAAACTTGTCCATTTGCTTCTAAGTCTATTTTTAAAAAAAATTTATAAATTTACAACTCCTTCTTTGCTTAGAATCAAAGATGATGAAGAAGAGACAGTTTTTCGAGAAGTGGTCAGTTTTTCCTCGGACCCCCTGCCAGGTGAGGAGACGGAGGCTCTGAATACTGACTCCACCTTCACGCCTGGGGCTTCGGGGCAGGTCAGCCCCCACCCCCTCTCATGTTCCTTCTCTGTTATTATCAAAGCGTTTCCATTAATCCTATAATAATTTCCATTCATTCCTCGATGTTTCTGTCCTCGGACCAGTTAGATATTATGACAAGGACACCACTAAACCCATCAGCTTTTACTTGTCTTCGCTGGAGGAGCTCTTGGCATGGACGCCCCACATGGAGGATGGCTTTAACGTGGCCCTGGAGCCCCTGGCGTGTCGCCAGCCCCCTCTGAGCAGCCAGAGGCCCCGGACTTTGTTGTGCCATGACATGATGGGCGGGTACCTGGATGACAGGTGAGGACCTGGACTCACATTGATTGTTTTCCTTTGCTGGGGTAGGGGCTGGAGGGGTGGGAGAGTGCCATGTGTAGAAAGAGCACTGGGCAGGGAGTCAGGAGAGGGGCACTGGAGGGACTGGACTGAGAGGAAGGCAGCCCTCAGTGTTCATCTGTAAAAAGGGAAGATCGGGCTGGGCGCGGTGGCTCATGCCTGTCATCCCAGCACTTTGGGAGATCAAGGCAGGTGGATCACCTGAGTTCAGGAGTTTGAGACCAGCCTGGCCAACATGGCGAAACCCTGCCTCTACTAAAAATACAAAAATTAGCCAGGCATGGTGGCGGGTGCCTGTAATCCAGCTACCCAGGAGGCTAATGCAGAAGAATTGCTTGAACCATGAGGCAGAGATTGCAGTGAGCTGAGATTGAGCCACTGCACTCCAGCCCGGGCAACAGAGTGACTCTGTCTCAAAAAAAAAAAAAAAAAAAAAAAGGGGGGAGACTGGCTTAGGCAATGTCTTATGTCCCTTTTGACTCCTTGAAGCTCCTTGACCTGCAGTCTGGTAGACTGGAGGGGGCACAGCAGGCAGGGGTCCCCTTCGGCTGCCGGCCCCCACCCTCGAATCCTCACGCACTTTGGCGTTTGTCTCTGCTTGAGCTCTGATCCTGTTCTGGGTCGCTGGGCTCTGGCTTTGATGCACAGAGATGTCACACGCCCCAGCTGCAGATGTCCCATCCAAAGCTACCAAGGAGTCCATGTGGCGCTTTTACATGTCCATAAAACAATCTTGGACCCTGTAATTGACGGGAAGGCTTGAGTCCGAGCCAGCCATCAAGGTAGAGACAGAGGCAGATGATGAAACCTTGGGCACAGCTCACCCTGCTGTCAGCCCCAGCCTTTGAATTCCAGGAGACTGTGTCCTGAGGGACTGCCTGCCCTTCTGCATAGAAGGGGCAAGCAGAGACTGGACTTTGACATGAGCCTTTCTGCTTCCCTTCCCTTCTCTCCTTTGTTCATCTGCTCATAGCGAGTGGCGATGCTCCGTCCATCAGATTCGATGGCAAATGCCTAATGCTCTGGTCAGAGCGCTTTGTCTTCGGCTGCAGCAATGGCAGCTGGCTCCTGCCTCTCTCCCTGGCTGCACCGTGCCTGGACATGGCGGGCTTCCAGGAGTCTTGACTGAATGGAACTAAGGAGAAACCTTTGGGGACCCCCTGTGGTCTCTGTGTCCTTATTCTGTTTCCTGGGACCCGACTCTTATTTTTTTTTTTCTTTTTTTTTTTTTTTTTGAGACAGGGTGTTACTCTGTCACCCAGGCTGGAGTGCAGTGGTGCGATCTGGGCTCAATGCAGCCTTGACCTCCTGGGCTCAAGTGGTTCTCCCACTTCAGCCTCCCAAGTAGCTGGGACTACAGGTGCGCGCCACCACACCTGGCAAGTTTTTTCACTTTTAGGGGGAGAGGTGGTTTTTTGCCATGTTGCCCAGGCTGGTCTTAAACCCCTGGGCTCAAGTGATCCTCCCACCTTGGCCTCCCAAAGTGCTGGGAATACAGGCCTGAGCCGCCGCGGCCAGCCCCATGCTGTTTCTTTCCCCAGGTTCATTCAGGGCTCGGCGGCACAGACTCCCTATGCCTTCTACCACTGGCAGCACGTCGATGTCTTTGTGTACTTCAGCCACCACGCAGTCACCATCCCCCCGGCGGGCTGGACCAACGCTGCCCACAGGCAGGGGGTCTGTGTGCTGGGTAAGAGCTAGGCACTCACCTCCGTCTCAGGCAGACTCAGCTCACCCGCCGGGGGACCCGGTGATTAGGAGGCTCGGGCTTTGTCTGCTTCTCAGTGCACAGAGCCCCTCGCTGAGGGCCGCCTCGGTCGGTCAGGACATGCACCTGCAGGTTTTTTCTGGAAAGGATCAGACAGTGTTTTCAGCATTTCAGACCATTGGGTCACTGTGGTGATTATTAGAGTGACAGCGGCTAAACAAATAGGCGGGGCTGTGTCCAATAAAATTGTATTTACACACACGGGTGGTAGCAGGCATGGGCCCCAGGGCCACGGTCTGCCGATTCCTGGGGTTAGAACAGTGCTGTGGAGGCTGTGGCCTCAGTCCTCATTGTGTATGGCCCTCCGTCACCACGACTGCTGGTCCCCGTTGGCAGCGTCTGATTCACTAGCTATATGGGGATTTGAATGTCTACCAAGTGGTCAGGTGATACTGAGGCTGCCGGTTCGGGAACCTCACTTTGAAAACGGGCGGAGGGAAAGCGATTCCCGCGGCCGACCTTGTTTCTCTGCTGTCCTCACAGGGACGTTCATCACGGAGTGGAATGAAGGGGCGAGGCTCTGTGAAGCCTTTCTGGCCGGGAACGAGCGCTCATACCAGGCAGTGGCCAACCAGCTGGTCCAGATCGCTCAGTTTTTTCGTTTCGATGGCTGGCTGATCAACATCGAGAACCCACTGAGTGTGAGCGCCCGGCCCGCGCCCACCCCCTGCCCCCTGCTGTTTCGCTGCCCACCTCCACCTCTTTCCTTCCTTGGCCTTACCTCACCCCATACCTGGGCTGCAGGTGGCGGCAGCGCCCACTCTGAAATCTTAGTTACTCGTAGTGAGACGGACTCTCCTCCGACCTCCTGGGCTGGCTCGCCTTTCCCGCTCCTCCTCTGGCAGCTGGGGCTGGGTGCGTGGCTTCCTTCTCTGGGCTCCCTCCCTTTCTGTGCTCTCTCTTTTCCTGACTTCTGCGTTCGTGTCCCTCTTGCCGCAATAAGAAAGGACAGTCGTCTGTTTGGCTGGACTCCACGTTCGAGGCCGTGGCGGGGAAGGCCTTTCTGGACTGCGGCTTCTCCTGTGGATGCGTCTGCTCTGCGTCCTTGTCTGTCCGGCGCCAGATACTTCTCCAGTTAGACGGATCTGGGGCTCACCGACGCTCTCACCTCCTTTGTCTCTTTCAGCTGGCCACCGTGGGGAACATGCCTCCTTTCCTGCGGTACCTGACCACGCAGCTGCACCAGCAGGTCCCGGGGGGCCTGGTGCTGTGGTATGACAGTGTGGTGCAGAGCGGGCAGCTCAAATGGCAGAATGAACTCAACCAGCACAACAGGCAAGCCTGCAGACGGGGCTGTGAGGGGCGGTGCCTCCAGGGGCGGGTGCCACGTGCCATGAGGGGCAGGCGCAGTCTCTCTCACGGAGGCAGCGCATATATGACTGCATTGGGGAAAAACGCAGAGAAGGCAAAGAGTTCTCTTAATATTCTGAGCCTCAGCAGACATCATGGATGCTGGGCGAGGGTTTCAGGTCACCATCTGGGGCTGCTCCCTGCCCTTGGGGACCAGGCTGTGTCTTAGGTCCTGGAGGCAGCTCCCAGCCTGTGAACTGCAGGTGCCTCTGGGCTCTAGGAGGGGGAAGGCTGAGACTGTGTGGGGTGGGGTGGTGGCCCTGTCCCTCTGGGCCTCACAGCAGGTCCTTGTCCCTCAGGGTCTTCTTTGATTCCTGTGACGGCTTCTTCACCAACTATAACTGGCAGGAGGAGCACCTGGAGCGGATGCTGGGGCAGGCAGGGGAGCGCCGGGCCGACGTGTATGTGGGCGTGGACGTGTTTGCTCGGGGGAACGTGGTCGGAGGCCGATTTGATACAGACAAGGTGGGTGGTCCCCTTTGCCCAGGGCCATGGCCCAGTGCCTCCCCTGGGACCTCATTTCCTCACGGACCTTCCGTTCCCATCTTCATCTCAAAGGGACTACAGCAGCTGTTCTTTCCGGAGCAGGGACCCTGTGGCATTGAGAAACAGGGTGTCCTGTCTGGCCAAGCTGTGTCCCCACTGAAACCCCTTCCCGGCCATTTCTACAGTTGGCTGGTGTGTATTTGCGTGGGTGTTACTGGACAGAGGCACCCTGTGCCCTGCTGTCTGGTCTTCATGGGCCTAAGCCTCCTGTCCCTGCTGCATTCCTTGACCTCCCCTCCAGGGAAGCCCGGGTGGTGTTGGAGGGGCCTGCTGCACCTCTCAAGAGGCTCAGGGGTGAGGACAGGGGAAGCGCCCAGGGTTTGGGGAGCAGCAGGTGTCATGACGAGGGAGCATTTTCTGGCAAGGCAGGTCATGCCAGCATGGAGGAAGGAGCGGGGCCGGGCTGGTGCCCCTGGCGTGGGATGCGCAGGGCTCTGCCTGCCTCTGGCCTGTCAGTCCTGCCCCTTCCCAGAGCCCCAGGGATGTTGTCAGCCATTAATTTAGCTTTGGATGAGTAAATTAATCCAGTAACAGGAGAGCCTCTTTGCTGCCCGGGATTCTGATAATGGAATGAGAGGTGTACCAGAGGGCGAGAGGACCATGGTCACAGCCCGTTAGCTCCTCCTGCCCATGCAGCAGCGCTGACCGCCTGGCCACCTCTCCCACCCCCTCTGCTGGCTGGCTTGTGGAATGACGGGGGTGACGCCCTGCAGCCCCCACGTGCAGTTAGGAAGGAGGGGTCAGACAGCTTCCCTCTCCTGTTTCCCAGCTGCCTGAAAGCCCCTACCCCCGTCACCGGCGTCCAGGAGCCTGTCTGGGCTCTGTGGTTCTGACGTGCCCAGTGTCTCCCTGATGTCTGTCTCCTCAGTCGTTGGAGCTGATCCGGAAGCATGGCTTCTCTGTGGCTCTGTTTGCTCCTGGCTGGGTGTACGAGTGTCTGGAGAAGGAGCATTTCTTCCAGAACCAGGACAAGTGAGTCCTGCCATCCTGGGTGCTTAGTGCAGGCTGATGGGTGGGAAGGGTCCCTGGTTTCTCTGATAAGACATGTTCGTGCTCTTTAGTGACCCTCCCTGGGGGGGGGCGGTTAAAGGAGGATGAAGGGAGAAGAAACCTACCACGCTGGCTGCTTCCGGGTAGAGACCAAACCCAGCGACCGCTTCCTGCAGACGTGTGTCCAACATCTCCGTAGCCGGGGAGGCTGCAGTCCTCCCGGAAGTCCTGTCTCGGAGGGTGCAGGAGAGCCTCGAGTTTCCACCAGCAAGTTCGAGGGACACTGGGAGGCTCCCTCCGTTCCTCAGGACCGGGCTGTTGCCCCCATGTCTCTGGCAGGTTCTGGGGCCGGCTGGAGCGTTATCTGCCCACACATAGCATCTGCTCTTTGCCTTTCGTCACATCCTTCTGCCTGGGCATGGGTGCACGGAGGGTCTGCTACGGCCAGGTGGGTGTACGCCTTCCATTGTGTCTGTCTTCCGGCCTCAGCTGGGACAGGTGGGAGGAGCCTGGGGCTTGCTCAAAGGCATGGTGGTGGTCTGCCCCTCCCTGCTGCTCCAGGCACATCTGCTCTGCTGGCCTCTGCTGAGTGCCCCCGTTCTGCCCTTTTCTTCAGGAGGAGACGGTGGGGCCCTGGTACCACCTGAGCGCTCAGGAGATGCAGCCTTTGTTTGGAGAACACAGGCTGGGAGGGGATGGCCGGGGCTGGGTGAGGACGCACTGCTGCCTGGAGGACGCCTGGCACGGGGGCAGCTCCCTGCTCATCCGGGGTGTGATCCCGTCGGAGGCTGGAAATGTGGCTGTGAGGTGGGTGAGTGACGGGGGACGTGGGGGCCCACCAGCTTCTCCTGTCACACGTGGTGGCTGTGGAACTGGGCGGATGGGGCAGTGGAGGTCAGAACAAGGACAGAGGACAGACCCAGATTGGTTTTTTCAAATTGTGGTCAGAAGTGCATTCACATGAAATGTACCAGGTTCACCATGTTGAAATGAATGGCTGGCGGACAGATCCCTAGAGCTGTGTCACCTTGTAGGACTGGACTCTCCCCGTTGCTCATTAGCCCCCCATCTTCCCCCAGCCCCTCAAAGCCACCCTCCACTCTGCATCTGTGAGTTTGGATACTTTAGATGCCCCATATGAGGGAATCCTATAGTATTTCAGAATTGAGATGTTTCAGCCCACAAAAAGAATCTGGCCTTGGGGAGGGCTTGTCCCTGGCCATGGATAGGACCACTCTGTGGGAGTGTTTGCTGCTCAGGCGCCCCGTTCCCCAAGGGAGGGGCTGTCGGACGTGATTTGGAGCTGGCTTCTATTTCTCAATGATTTCTCTGTGGCACTTAGCACAGGACCTTTCTCCCCCAGGTTATTTTCCCTGCAGGTCCCCGTGCCCCCCAAAATTTTCCTGTCCATGGTATACAAGCTTGAAGGGCCTACGGATGTCACGGTTGCTTTGGAGCTGACCACGGGGGATGCTGGCAGCTGTCACATCAGTGGCATCTCAGTGTTGAATGGTGAGGCGATGGGGGCCCAGGCCTGCCTCTGCGCGGGGAGAGCTCAGGGGACAGAGGTGTGGAAAGGCTCATGGAGAGTGGGGAGGAGCTGGTGTGGACAGTGGAGGGTACACCCTGCCTTTGCTAGAGTCAGGGCAGCTGTGGTCAAGGCCTGGACAGGGAAGATTCACTTCTCAGCCGCAGCCTCTGCCCTGTGGCCTCGCTGGGCCGCTGAGGCATGTGTGCAGGGTAGACAGTGGCCCCTCCTGGAGACCTGAGCTGCACACAGCCTTGCTGCTGGCCGAGGTGTGGAGAGGGGCGAGGAGACGGGGTGGGGAGACAGCAGGCTGGAGGAAGCCAGGACGGGTGAGAGCGTGGCTGATCCAGACACGCATTTCGTTTGCTGAGCTCCTCTGCAGCTCTGCCTGGTCGCTTCTCAGTACCTGTGAGCATCTGGCGTCACGGGGGGTCTTTTCTGGACTCCAGGGGCTCCCTCGGTGGTCCCTCCCAGCGCCTTTTCCTTTGAGATTCTTCTTTTTCAAGTCCCATGTCTCCTCCTCCAGCAGAAACAAGCTCAAGGCACAGCCTCCGACCCCTCCGGGTACCTCCCACCAAGCTGGCCAGATGGGTGGGCCGCTGCGGCCGGCAGCTGAGCGGGGGCTGGGTCCAGCAGTAAGTCCCCCTCCTTCACTCAAGTCTCTGTTGGAAACCCCAGAGCTGGGGGGATGGAGGGGCCCTGGGCTGGCCCCCGGTTTTGGGCAGCTCTGAGACATAAGCCCAGGACAGCTGCTGGGAGCCCTGCTGTCGGCCCGGGGTCCCCGCTGCCCCTGGGACGGATCCCCCTTCTGCTGTGGCTTGGGGTCTCTGGGCCGGCTCACCCTGGGCTGAGCCTGGCCTGTGATCAGCCCTTTGGCCCCTGCAGCTGCTACGAGGTGAGCCTCCGTGAGTGCCTCTTGCGGGACCTCTTCGTTTGCTTCACACGGCCACCGGGTAGCCGGGAGGAGGAGAGCTTCACCTGTCGCCTTGGAGAGATCCAGGTGACACTTCCCAGAGGGGCTCGGGCTGGACTGGCCGTTTGTCCAGCTGAGTGGGGGTGGAGGCTGCCCCAGGCTGCTCCCTTCTTGGGTTCAGTGGGGAACTGGGGCGGGGGAGTCAGAGAGGGGAAGTGTGTGGGTGGGGGCGCCCTCTCCCAGCCCCCTGGCTTCCAGCCATGCCGAGCCTTTTCTCCTGCCAGGTGGTGGATGCTGCCAGCCTGCTGGCCCCACTGCCTCAGGTGCAGGCCGTCACTGTCTCTCACGTCCGCTGGCAGCCGGCCGCCTCGGAGTGGGAGGGACCCCCGGCTCTGCTCCAGCTCAGCTGCACCCTGCACTGGTCCTTCCTCCTGCCACAAGTCCGCTGCTTCCGGATCCACTGCTGCAGAGGGACAGGCGATGGCTCTCCGCCGCCGACGCCAGAGAGGCCCACGTTCCTGGGGTTGGCTTTTGCCACCCAGTACCGGGTAGTGGACCTGCTGGTGGATGCCGCCGGGCCCGGCCAGGATTGTCGCATTGGGTTTCTGGTGGAGCCTGTCCCCAAGGAAGGGTTCCGGGTGCCTCAGGCCGAGTGGGGCCGGGCGGCTCTGCTCTACTCGGCCCCCGAGTGAGTGGATGCTAAAGCCTGGTGGTCTGGCCTCGGGCTGAGGCCTCTTCCCGGCCATCTGGCCCCAGCCTGCGCTGGGACTGCTAAGTGCCGGCAGTGGCAGTGAGACCCAGGTCCCGGGGCTGGGGCGGAAGACCCCGGGCTGAGTGCTGTGGCTTTTTGGCAGGGGCGGGGGGGGGCGTTGTTGACAGGACACCAAGCGGTGGGATTGCAGCGTTGGTCATTGCGAGGTGAGTGGCGGGCCCTGTTTCTGCCTAGCCCCCTCCCCACGGTACATGGTTCCCATGTGAACATGAAAAGGGGGAGGATGTTTAGGACAGAAAATTCCATAAAGGGTGCTTCCTAATAGGCTACAAGATGCTGAGGCTGAGAATGATTTTTTTTTCCTGCAGATGAAACTATGAGAAAGGTTTATGCTTAGATTGTGCAGGCAGGCTTTGGGGTGGGCCCCAAGATGTTCCTGAGGATGAGGACGAGCTACAGGGGGTCCCAGGGTGGGGCTGCCAGCAGGTGTCGGGAGAGGACGCCCTGGAGACCCCGCCTCCTGGTGGGAAAGGCCCGTTTCCCCTGAGGAGTGGGCACTGCGGGCCAGCCCCGCTGCTGTGTGTTCCCTGGCGTTGGCAATTTACTGTGCTGCTGAGCGTGAGGTCATCTCTGCAGCGTTCTCACCAGCCCCTGGCCCTGCTGTGTCCCTTCTGGGCTGTGGGGGTGCTGGGAAGTGGCCCTGAGGCAGTCTGCACTGCGGCCCTGCCTCTGCCCAGCGAGACGCCGTGGGCTCTGGACAAGCTGCCCTTAGGCTCAGGTCGCAGGTCAGGCCAGGCCGGGAGTAGCGTCTGCTCCCCACGCCAGCCCAGCCTCCTCCTGCACGAAGGAGCTGCAGGAGACATGGGATCTTTTCCACCTATTCTGTTCCGTCACCTCCTCCCTTCTCAGCCTCACCCAAGCACCAGGGAGACCTCCGGGCTTACCCTTGAGCAGAGGCAGCACGGGTGCGTGGGGTGTGAGGGAGGCCGGGTCCTCGCCGTGGGCGGGGTCCTCACCGCAGGCTGCCTTCTGTCCTTCTGGCTCTTCTCTAGCTGCCTCCCCTCTGCCCAGGCCTCTGCTAGGCTGCCCAGGAGGCTTCCTGGTATGGTCTCTAGGCCCCACGGCCTTGGGTCATCCTGTGGCTGGTCTGGGTGGCGTCTGTTGTGGTTCTTCCATGGAGTCAGTGGCCTGAAGTCCCTCGCTTTTGGGGGAGGTCTCACCCCCAGGCCACATAGGGCTGGCGGTGGGGGTCCCCTTGATGTTGGGCAGTGCTGAGGGCTGGGATGCCCTGTGACCCCAGCCAGAGCCCACACCTAAGGGCTGGCATCCCCATCATTTCGCCCTGCAGTGAGGACAGAGGCCACCAGGTGGCAGCCCAGTCACACCTGCTCCCGCATGCGGAGGAGGAGGGCAAGGCTGGTGCCCAGCAGCCGCTCTGAGCTGGGGCTCCTTCCAGTGGCTGAAATCCACCTCTTTCTCCATCCTCCCTGCCTGCCTGGGTACTCGTGCCAAGCACAAGGCCCTAGGATTAAAGGTCTGGGCTTTTGTCTAATTTGGAACATTCTTCCATGTCTCACGCGTGGTCCCAGGAGAAGCGTTTGCCAAGGATGTGGGGCAGGAGGGTCCCTCTGCTGACCCCCTGTGGCCTGAAACCACCGGGCGCTGTCCTGGGTGGAGGGCAGGTGAACACGAGCTGACTCGACTTTTTTCGGCTGTGGCGGTTCCTGGGAACCCTTTGAGCCTCTCTTTCCCGTCTGGAACCAGGGGGATCTGGGGAGGGGCTCCTGGCCTCTCCGTGTCCTCTGCGGCGGTGGGGGTGTGCAGCATGCATGCTGCCCTTCCTTCATGAAGTCTTTTAAGTGCTGGTTTCTCTGAATATTTTATGCAGAGAAGGGAAAATTTATAATGGCAATTATTTTCTCACAGTCTGGTGAGCAAGCAATTAGGAGTAAGGGGGCTTAGCAGAGCGTGGCGTGTGGCAGAAACACACCGCCCTGGCTCCCCAGCCCCACCGCCGTGCAGGGCTCGCGTGCGGGAGAATTAACATGCTGGCGTGTAAGCCTGTGTCCCTCTGCCGGCTGTAACTGCTCTGAAATAAACGATCCGACACTGTGAAAAACGCTGGAGTCCTGGTATGATGGGCGAGGGCAGCGCCAGCCCAGCCTCGGACGCTGGCTCCCTGTCCAGCTCCAGCCCCTGCCAGCCTTAGGCGTCTGAGCTCCGGGTTCAGGTTCTGCCACTCAACTTTCCGTCCCGTCTTCAGCCGACCCTTTGCAGCTGTGCTCTAGCTCTTGTGGGTTCACCTTGAAGCAACACAGCTCCTCATGGGCCCCAGCTCGGGCTAGACCGGGGTGCAGAACCAGCTGGGGCACCAGCCACGTGTGCCTCTGTACCATGTCCCCCCACCCTCCAGGTCCGTGCTCGCTCTGGCATTGGATCGACCAAGCACAGCTGTGTGACCCCCCAGGTCTAACCCTTCTGCCTCCTGGGTTTTTTGTTTTTTTTTTTTTTTTTTTGGCGAGGGGGAGGGACAGTCTTGCTCTGTTGCCCAGGCAGGAGTGCAGTGGCATGCTTACCTCACTGCAGTCTCTGCCTCCCAGGTTCAAGTGATTCTCCTGCTTCAGCCTCCCAGGTAGCTGGGACTACAGGCATGCACCACCACAGGTGGCTAATATTTTATTTTTAGTAGAGACAGGGTTTCACCATGTTGGCCAAGCTATTCCTGAACTGGCCTTAGGTGATCCGCCTGCCTTGGCTTCCCAAAGTGCTGGGATTACAGGCGTGAGCCACCACACCCAGCCTCCTGAGGTGCATTCTGCTCTGTGAGGTCATGCTGTGCCCAGTGTGTGGTGTGCCCAGGAAAGAAGGGACTGAGGCAGGCCAGGTAACACAAAGCCACCATGAGCTGCCACCACTCAGCCCATCCTGGGGTGGGATGCAGAGGACCCACATGGACTCGAGGACTGGGACTGGAAAGTCTCTTGCCTAGAAGGGCCTTCTGATGCCACTGCCACCTGGCTACAGACCAAGGCAGGGCTGCGTCCCATCCTGGCCCCAATCCTGCACCTTGGGCCGCTATGCCCTCCACCCACCGGGCCCGGGAGCTGCCAGAGCATACAGAGTTGTCCTTGTTGGAAGAAAGAAATCTTTATTAATAATCTTAATAATAATACTGTTAATTTGAATGGTCACACCTTGGAAGCATACAGAATGGTAAGAAAGGAAGCCCGGGGCTCGGCTGCAGTCCTGGGGATCTGGGCCGGGGGGTGAGCTGCTGCAGGAGAAGGGTCCGGAACAGCAGAGGGACCGGGGCTCTGTACAGAGGACAAAGCCAGAGGCAGGGCGGGGAGCTATGTACAACGGGAATAGAAAAGGAGAATTCCATTTCGAGAGCTTCAGTAGCTGATGCTGAATAGAAAGTGAGGTGTATTCTTAAATTTTTGACGTTTCATGAGACAGCGGAGCTGCGTCGGGAGCCTGGAGTTTCTGCTGCTTGCCTCAGTGCTCCCTACCTCGAGAGGGGCTCCTCCCTGCCACCTGCTCTACTCCTGCTCTGCCTGCCCGAGAGCTTGGCTGTCCTTGGTGCTGCTCCTGCCACCTGGACACCTGAGGGGTGGGCTCAGGCTCCCCCACGCCCTGCCCTTCCCGTGGGCCTCTGCTCTGTGTCCGTCCAGGCCCACGGCCACTGTGACTCCTAACCTTGTGGTGCGGCCGGGCGCTGGCCCATCCCTGGGTGCCCCTGGTGGGACTGGGCTCGCAGGGGCACGGCAGGGAGGGCCGGGTCCCAGCAGGCAGCACGAGGTCAGACTTGGTGTGCACAGGCCCTGGGCCTCCTCCAGAAAGCGAGTGACAGCCAGAAGCAGCATGTCCTCGGCCTCAGGGCCTGCCTGGCCACGCTCGGCAGTGTGAGGAGTGGCTCCTGGCTGGCCGGGGTTCCTTCGTTCTCCACTGGGGTGCCCCTGAGTCCTGGAGCCAGGTCAGCCCTTTCTGTTGGAGTCGGCTCTGGGCTGCTGTCGGATGGCTTCCTTGCCAGGCCGGGGGCACGGGCGGGACTGCCGGGCACGAGGGAGGTGGGACGCAGAGGATGCGACACAAGGGTGATGGGGCCCAGTTAGCCCCTGGGATGAAAGCCGCCCGCACCCCCAGCCCCGCCGGCCCCGCCCCGGCACAGCTGGGCACAAAGGTAAGTCTTGTTCCAGTGCCTCCCTGCTCAGGCCCGGGCCTGCTCCGTGCTGCTGAGCCCCACACTGCCTTGGGAGTAGGGGGCTGGGAAAGGAAGACCGGATTGAAAACAGAGCCCCCCACAGGCCCCGCAAGGGAGGCCCCTTCTCCTCCAACTTCCCCACTGCCTGAGATGGAGGGGGGCGTCCCCACTGTGCTGCCAGCCAGGGCGGGGACGAGCGACGAGGCGGGGCCGTCCTGTCCCGGGCTCCTCAGTGCCCCTGCCGGCGCGCTCCCTCGGTGCGGGCGTGTGGCCGGGACGCGGGACGTGGACTTGGTTGGATGCCTCTTGGTTTGGTTGGTTTTCTTGTTGCTTGGATCTTAACATCTTTTTTTGTTTTTTTTTTTTTGTTTTGTGATTTTTTTTTGTTTTTTGTTTTTTTGTTTTGTTTTTGCCCTTTATGGTCCGAGAAGGAAACGCTGGAAGGTTTCACTACAACAGAAACAGAAAGGCAGGACTTGCAGCATCTCAGGGGCAGGCGCGGCAGGCCGCATGGCATGGGGCCCCTGGCCTGAAGTGCTGGCGCCCCCACAACTGCCCCCCAGCTTCCGGGACCCTCATCTTTCAGGGCTGAGTGTGGGTGGACGCCAGGATGGGGCCCAGGCAGCCCGGGATGGGAGGAGACAGAGGTGGGCAGGACAGGGCGAGGGGAGAGGCTGGGCCAGTGCAGGCCCCGAGGCAGCCCGGGTGGGACAGCGGCAGTGAGGGTCTGGCCACGGGAGGTGGAGAGCCGGGCTCCCCACGGCAAGGGCCCGGTGGGCGGCAGGAACTCAGCCCTGGCTGGTGGGGAACCTACCCCTCCAGCTGGCCTTCCTGTCCCAGGAGCCCGGCTGTGGCACACTCGGAGCCTGAAGCTACTTTTCTCTGTCATGGAGGTTCAGATCTGAGTGCCCCAGGCCAGCCCCAGGAAAGGACTGTGCCTGTCTTGGCTGGCTTTTCCCAGGCGGACCAGCGGCTGCCCGGGGCTGTGCTTGGCTGAAGTCGCAGCCAGTGTCTCCCCAGAAGCGCCATGCGCCAGGCTGGCCAGTCCTAGGGCTGGGGAGGGGGTGTCCCGTGGGCCACAGGGCCCTCCCTGCCTACAGTCCCCCTAACGCAGGGAGGGCCTAAGCAAGGGCCCATCTGCCCTCTTCCTTCTGGAATGTACCCCAATAAAGACATTTCGGGGACTGGGGACAGGAAGAGTAGGCTGTACCTCCAGTAGGCTGTACACTCCTGCCCCCGCCCCGAGCAAGTCTGGCCTGGCTTCCACCCTGTGGTGCTAAGGGGTGCCCTGATGAGAGACCGGGACACGCCTTTCCACATTGCCGTTTCTCGCAGCAGCAGTGCTAAGGAGTCGCGGAGACCGGTGTGACCACAGCAGTTCGCACACCATGCGACATGCTTGTGACTACGTCGGCAAGGATTATCGTCAATAAAATTTAATTAAAAATATTAGTTTCAGCCGATGGGGCAAGGAGGAGCGACAGCTAGTCCTGTGGTTGGCTGGGTGGAGGCTGGCAGGAGCACCCTCAGCCAGGGACCCACACTGGGCGCCTGGAGCCCCTCCCTCCCTGCGTCAGGGTGCCACACACTAGGGCTGTGGCATGGGGCTGGCTGGGTGGCTCTGGGGGAGGCCCTGCCGGGCGTTTCTGCCACTCTGTGCAGCCTGGCAGGCCAGGACACGAGGCTCTTGCCCTCACAGGGCGCTACTGCCCCTCCGGGCTCGGGGGCGGCCTGGTCTCCTGGCCCAGCCTGGACCCCGTGGTGTGCGTACCGTACCTGCATGGCTGGGGCAGTACAACATCAACAAACACAAAGTAGGAAATCACGGTTTCAGACATACAGGAAAAACCAGGGTCAAAGACACACACACCAGCACCGGTGGGGTGGGGAGACCAGCTGGCTGGAGAGGAAAACTACAGACTTTAGAGTCGCAGAGGGCCAGCCGCGCGTGTCGCTGGCCGGGAGGGGTGCACTGTCTTCCTGGTGGCTGTGCCTGGTTTTGGGCTGTTGGGTGTGGTTTGTGAGAGGCAGTCAGTGTGAATGCTGTTAGGGGCTGGGTCTCTTGCTAGTAGGGGGTGAAGCGGCTGTACCCTCCTCGGCAGAGGCTAGCCTGCAACATCAAAGATGAAAAACAGCCAATCAGTACCGCCTTTTGAGAGAGGGGAAAAAGCAAAAAGAAAAAAAAACCAAGGAAAACCAAAAAGAGAAATAGCTAAGTCTTGTGTTCGTTCCCCCTAACGTCCTTGGGAAGAAAGGAGCTGGGTTGTCAGGTCGGCAGGAGGGCTAGGGCCTGCCTCTGTCGTGGTCATTGGGGCCAGCGGTGGGGGTGCTCTGGGGTCATGGCCAGCAGCACTTCGGGGTCATGAGCTTTGAGTTGTGTCTGGCTCACGTCTCTGGGCCAGGTCTGGCTTCTCACTGTCCTTATGCAAAGGGGGGTCCCAGCTCGAGCCCCACCTCCTCGCACCCCAGCAGGGCAGCGCGGGGCATCTTCAGAGGGTTGAGGGAACTCCTGGCGGGTTCCTGGGCCTTGGCTCAAGAGCCTGGGGCCACTGAAGCTGGTTATGCTGGGAGAGGAAAGCTTTCTGGGCACAGTGCCAGAGCCTCGCTCTCTGGGGGTCCCTGGGTCCTCCTGGGCCCACCGAGGGCCCAGCCCTGCCCTGCTGGGGAGAACTGGTGCTGGGTGTTCCAGCCTCCCATGTCCTAGGCTGCCCCTAGTCATGGAGGGCTCCGAAGGAGCCTCCCGCCCTCCAACCACCCGGTTTTGCCAGAAAAGGGAAGAACATGGCAAGCGTGTTGAGAAGAAAAATTGGGGAAAAAATAGAAAATCTTAAAAATAAAAAGCGAAGACACAAGAGGGAACCCTCTGTGCATTAATGAAAGCCTTTAGCGTGCAGCTGCACGGAGGGCCCGGGAGCCGGGGGGTCGTGCCTCCATCCGGGTGGGGCTGTGCCGCGCCCCGTCAGACCCGCTCCCGTGACTGACTGCAGCCGCCACAGGCTGCTGGGGGTGTCTGAGGCTCGTTAAAAATGGAAAAAGACAAAACAAAAATTGGAGGGAGTCATCGAAACCAAGGAAGATGGGAAAATCCATCCTGCCTCTGAAGCTCCTCCCTCCTCACTCCCCAAGATGTTTTCATCTTTGATGCTGGATACCAAGCTAGCTAAAACCTCACACCCCGGGGCTGGGACCGGTGGGCACAGGAGGCAGGTGTCCGCTGGAAGCAGCTCTGGGTGCAGAGTGAGCTGGGCTGCACGTGTCGACAGCTGGCCACACACACACACATACAGACACGCCACGCCGCACACCTCCCGCCCCGCCCTCCACCCCACAGCCCGAGGGAGGCGGCTGGGGAAGAGCAGGCAGGAAGCCAGGAGCCAGGGCCTGGTGAGAAGCAGCCAGTGGCCTGCCCTCCCTGCCTGGGTGTGAGGGGCCGCGGTGGTGCGGGCGGGCCGTGGGGGTGCAGCATGGGCAGAAACGGCCAGCCCCTGGGGGGGGCCTTGGGAGCTTCTGCTGGGAAGGAGAGTAGCCCTGGTTTAATTTCGGTTTTCCTGGTGGTGGGAATGGAGGGGCCTTAACAGGACTTTATTATCTTGATGGGGTCAGGGAAATGGATCAGGCACACTGGGGTGCTTCCCAGAGGACCAGGTCTGGTGGGCCAACCAGCCTTTCAGCCCGCTTCCCCGCAACTAAGAGTGGGCAGGAGGGGCTGGCCCTCCCCTCTTCCTGACTCACATCCAGGCCGTGCGCCTTCCAAAATCTCCGGGACCAAGGCTCGGCCTCTCCCCCCAGGGCCTCGCCACCCACCCCAGCTGCAGCGCTGCACCCCGCTGTTCGGACTGGCACCCAGGGCTGGTGGGCCCGGGCTCCTTACCATGGTTCCAATGCTATAGGTCGCCGCGGGCCCAATGGTGTGATGGTACGGGTCAGCAGCTGCGTAGACTCTGCCGTAACTGGGGAAGAGCATGGAGAGGGTGTGGGAGGGGGTGGGCACGGTGAGGGGCGGCAACGGCCTCCCACCTCCTTCCAGACACTGCACGGGCACCCTCCAGCCAGGTCCCATCTGCAAGGCACCCTCCCGCCTGCAAGTCCTACCCTTCTTTCTTGTTGAGAAGGAAGCTTCTGGAACACAATAGGCTACACTCTCAATATGCCCACTGAGTGCTGACCCTGACGGCGGGGGTAGGGGAGTGTGTTCTACTCAGTGCTACGTTGGGGGGAAAAGCGTACTCACAGAGCTTGCCTGAAGGGAAAGCAAACTTCCACCCCAAAAAGAATGGGGTGAATGCTGGGGAGGGTTTCAAGAGAAGAGAGGAAGGGCCAGTGGGAGGGACCAGGGACGCCGCCCGCAAGAACATGACACTGCGTCCCGCACAACTTTCCTTTCGCCAGTTCGCCTGTGCAGGGAACTCAGCTCCTTAGAGGGCACGGCTGGGCCACAGCGCCCTGCACACACACAGACTTGACAGGGAGATGGAGCCAGGGACTGCCGGGAGGGAGGGGTTGCAAGCAGTCCCCAGGCCAGAGCGGCGGAGCTCAGCGGCCAATGGGCCAGATACCCACGGGGAAAGGCCCTAGGCTAGGCTGCCCAGGGAGGAAGCACTCAAGCATCTGCCCCCGAGACAGCCAGGGGGGCGCGGGGCGGGGGGCTGGGAACCAGAGATGCTGTTTGCTACCTGGAGTTTCCACAGCCTCCCCACGGGGCAAGCAGGAAGGGACTGAAGTCAGGAGCTCACTGGCTCGAGGGCCACACTCAGCCCTGCTCCCGTCCTGACCCTGCTCCCACCGGACCCGGAAAGGTGGGTTATGCCTCCTGCCTGTCTGGGCCCAGCCCCCCAAGGGATCCTTGTCCATCTTTTGCCCACCCCACTCTGGCACCTGGCCTTACCTGTCACTGTAGGCTGCCGCCGCTGCAGCGGGCTGAGCGTATCTGTAGGCTGCATAGCCTCCCTGCAGGGTAAGTGGGAGAGACAGCAGAGGGGCTTAGTGGGGCTCCCCAGGGAAGGGGTGAGTGGGGAGACAGACAGACCCTGTGCGGGTGGGGCCCGAGAGGGATGCAGGCCTCCCAGCCTCGGCCAGGGAATGGGTAGGTGGTGCCTGGCCTGGGCCCCTAGCTCCCTAACGCAGATCAGAGGATGCAGGCGGCCAGGTGGTAGTGTGGGGTGAGGCAGGTCTGCCTTCCATTCATTCACTCATTCATTCACACACCCATCTGTGCACTCCAACACACTAGCCGGGACCAATAACCCATCTGGCTGGGTGCTAGGCCTTGGCACAGAAGAGGTGCCCACAGACCTGCCACCAGGCCAGTGAGGCCTGACATGGATGCTGAGGGGCTGGGAGAACCCACAGTGCCTCTGGAGGGGGTCCTGGACACCAGGAATGGTCAAGGGCAAAGGGCAAAAGAGGACGTGAGCTCTGTCCTGGCCTCAGATGAGCAGGTAACTGAATTGTGGGCAACTGCCCAGGACTGAAGGGTGGCTGGGTACAAGGGGTGGGGCCGTCGGTGAGTCTGAGCCAGAAGCAGCAGGTGCCGCCCCATGAAGGGGGAGAGAGGCTAACAGACTTCCATCAGGGTGGGTAAGACCGCAGCACAGGCACGCAGGGGCCCTGCCTCCCGGCCCCTCTCGAAGCCCGTCCTGGACATGGGTACGTTAGGGGGCTCACTCCCTGACCACAGCATGGTTAGAGAAGTGGCAGAGTTCCACTACCCCCATTATATGAACCCTTGCCAATGGGAAGATGCCTTCAGCTTACAGGGCTGCTGGGTGACCCATTAACTGCTCCATTGATGGACACAGGCCACCAGACTGTGCTGTGCTGGGATTCCCAGGGACGCCATGCTCTAGGCAGACATGGTGCCCGTGCCCTCGAGGCTTCAAGGTGGGGTGGGATGGGAGGAGCAGGGAGACGCTGACTTCTCACTGAGACAAACAGAAGGCCTGATCCCACCCGCCCCTCCCCTTGGGGCCGCACTTACATAAATCTCAGCACCATAAAATCCATCCTGATACACGACCCTGGAAGCAAACGGACAAGAAAGTGGTGGGAACGCTGGAGAGGTGGGGTAGGCCGGCTCCGGTGTCTGCTGAGGAGGGAGGGGGCACGGTGCCAGCCCCGCCCATGGGACTGGCATTTTAACAAGCGTTTGCTCCAGTGCCCTGTTTTGGTATAACAATAGAGTAACACCCTTGCTGATCAGCTCCTTTCTCCCACAAACCCCGGGGCCCATGGCCCACCCGACCCCAGGCAGCTGTGCCCTCCCTTTCAGTGGTGGAGGGCACCAGACCCCAGGGAATGGGACTGAGAGGGCTCAGAGAAGTCCCTCGCTCAAATCAAGAGTGGACGACGCCCCCATTAAAGCATCCCGACAAGGTTCTGGGGCCCTGAAAGTCCCCGCAAATGCCGGGGACCTTGCCAATGCCTGCCGTGATGGGGATGGGGGTGACGGTAATGGAGGCACTTGCAGGGCTGCGTTCTGGGGGCTCCCATGACCCCCCCCCCCGGGTCTGGAAAGGCTGCCTAGCCCCTCGCACTGCGCAGGGCCTCCCCAGCTCCCTCCTCCCCACCCTCCCCGCCTCTCCGGCTGGCCCAGGTACTCACGCTCCGTAAGTCGGGATGGGGGGCGGGGGCGGCGCAGCCCGAAATGTGTTATACACGGCCCGGCCCCGGCCCCGAAGATGTGCGCCCCGGTAGGCAACGGCTGTGCCGGTGGTGGGGTAGGGGAACCCCGTCACTGCAGGGAAGGGGGCCCGAAACATGTGTGAGAGGCGCGGTGGGGTCCCACCTGACCCCACCCCTCAGGCCCCCGGCGCCCCACGGGGCCAACTGGCCGGTCTTGTCCCGTTCCTGCCCCGCCCCAGCCTTTACCTGCATAGAATTCAGGCCCATAGACGGCGCCGACCACTGGATTTAGCTTCCAGCCTAAAATAGAAGCACAGAGACTAGTCACTGCCTTCCGACACTTTTCCCACCAAAACTTATGCCTGGGCACCCCAGCGACACCAGTGGAGCCCTTGGGAACGCTCCCTGCACCAGGACCTCTTCCCACCCCAACCCAAGTGCTGGGTTCAAAACGCCAGGGCCTGCTGGTTCCGGACCCTTCCGCCTGAGGCTCTGTTAGGATTCTTTCCAAATTGTGGTCCTCCCCAGACTGCCCCTGAGCTACCCTCAGCCCTTGGCATCATCCCCAGAAGCCTGGGTTACCCACCTCCCAGAAGAGAACTGGGGACGGGAAGTGGAACTTGTAATCTACCTGCCTGCAGCCATAGCTGGGATGAGGGTTTCTGGAGCTGACTCAGCACCGCCCCACCATCCGAGCTCCAGCGGCCAGAGGCTGCAGGAAAGGCCCTTGGCCTCTGCCCATAGCCTCTCCCCACTGCCTGCCAAAGTCCCCTCCGGCTCCCTCTTGCCAGTGCTGGGACAGGCTCTCACTTTCCTCCCACCCTCATCTTTCCCCAGAGCGGCCGTCTGGGAGGGTGGTGTGGGGAGCAGGTGGAGGAGGAAAGGGCGTTTGCACTGAGGATGAGAGGATGGCTGCTTTTCCTCTATGCTCTGTGTGAGCCACATGGACTGAAACCCACTGGGTCCTCACTGCCCAGTGAGCCATCGCGCCCTCCCCATTTTGCAGATGAAGAAACAGAGGCCTGGCGAGGCACAGCAACCTCCCGTCACCAGCTGGGGAGTGGCAGAGCCAGGGATCCCAGCCTGCAGCCCCCAGCTAGACCCACATTCCTGGCGACGCACTGGGTCCCAGGCTGTAATCTACATTCCAGCCTCTCCCTTCCTGCAGGTGGGCTGGTCTTCCTCTCCCACGGGGGACCCAGGAGCAGGGCAAAGACCTGCTCCACCTGGCGGCCTCTTCGGGGGAAACCAGCTGCCTTGGAGCAGGTTCCGGCTCCAGGCATTCTGATAGTCTAAGCAGGAGGGCTTCTGACAAGGCCCATCCCCTCACCCCTCCTCCGTGGACCAAGGTCTTATCTTTGCAGTGTGCCCTGTGGGCCGGCTCCTTGTCCCTTTGCGCTGGGTGGGGAGGAACAGCAGGGAACAGGGCCCACTGGTCAGCTGGAGATATATATATGGAGAGGGTGGCAATGGCTCCAGGCCACGTGTGAGCCCCTGACCCAGATTCTACCAACCCCACTGCAGGACAGGCAGACCGGGGGCAGTGAGGACAGAGCGGCGGGGTCTGTTCCTCCCTCAGGTCAACTCTTCACCCCGCCCTGCATCCCCGGCCACCAGCACATGACCTTGTGTCTGGATGTCACTGCTGGGACTCTGGAATCATCAGGAGGGAAGAAACTTTTTTTTTTCTGGAGCGGAGTGGGGGACAGGGTCTTGCTTTGTTGCCCAGGCTGGAGGGCAGTGGACAATCACTGCTCCCTGCAGCCTCGACCTCCTGGGCTCAAGCGGTCCTCCTACCTCAGCCTCCCGAGTAGCTGGGGCCATAGGTCGCTGCCGCCACACCCCCAGCTAATTTAAAACATTATTTGTAGAGACAGGGTCTCCCTGTGTTGCTCAGGCGGGTCTTGAAGTCTTGGGCTCAAGGGATCCTGCCACCTTAACCACCCAAGTGCTGGGATTACAGGTGTGAGCCAGAGCTGACTCTTCTTACTAGAAGGTCCAGGATGGAACAGAGTCCTGGAGACCCTGAACTCCAAGCCCAGGCTCCCCCAGGCTCCAACCAGTGGCTCTTCTGGGTCCACTCTGGGTGAGTGACACTTAGAGGCTGTATGTCTGCCTCACATGGCCCTGGGCACCTTGACCTGTTCCTTCTGCCTTCCTGGGTGCCCTCACCTGTCAATTCTAGCTCTCTGGGGGCCTCTACCTGTCTCTGCTGGCTCTGTTTCAGTGTCTGGACCCCAGATGGCAGAGGCAGCCTGAGACTTGCCTGGATGGCCTCCGTTCTAACATACATAGTTAACACCTGGGCAAACCTGGTGAGTTTGTTTTCTACAGTGGAAACCTCTGCCCCCAACTGATGAGCTTTAGAGTGCTGCGGAGTGCTGAAGCCAAGTCATGCTGCACTCAGGCCACCAGAGCCCATGGGCTGGCTTCGGTGACAACCTGCAGAGAACCCAGGGCCATCCCACTGCAGCCTTCTGTGCCCAGGATGACAAAGACATTGAGATGAAACGTTTCTTGCTGCAAAGGCGGGCAGAGGTTGTCACCTCCCTCCATTCCCTGATGTCCCACTGGCGTTGGTTCCGTGCCCCTCATAAGCCTCACAGCCCGAGGCCTTTCAGGGATGGGTCCATTCTGAATTCCGTGCTTCCCTGAATTCTCATTTCTGCCCAGATAGCGGTAGGTGTGGCTCCTGGGTGCAGAGTGGGCAGCTGGTTCCAGAGATTTCGCAGCCCCGCCGGTTGATCACCTGTACCCAGTAAAAACGTCTACTGCTTTTACTTCCTGTGCCAAGTGCCAGGTCACAGAAGAGTCACACCCAGGAAGCACTCAGGATGCTTGCAAAGCAGGAGCACTCTCGTTTTTTTTTTGAGATGGAGTCTCGCTCTGTTGCCCAAGCTGGAGTACAATGGCACGATCTTAGCTCATTGCAGCCTCCGCCTCCCAAATTCAAGCAATTCTCCTGTCTCTGCCTCCTGAGTAGCTGGAATTATGGGCATGCGCCACCATGCCCGGCTACCTTTTGTATTTTTAGTAGAGATGGGGTTTCACGATGTTGGTCAGGCTGGTCTCAAATTCCTGACCTCGGGTGATCCATTTGCCTTGGCCTCCCAAAGTGCTGGGATTACAGGCATGAGCCACGGCGCCTGGCCCGCATTCCCAAATTTTTAAAAAGCACTTGAGATGTGTAAGTCCTCAGAAAAGCAGGGTACGAGGCCAAGAGAATCACGTCTAACTTGGGCCAGGCCAGAGTCCCGGCCCCACGCCAGCACCAGACACCAGAAGAAGAGCTGGGGAGAGAGGTGGTGCATCGGGCAGTCCTGTCCAGGCTTCTGTGCTGGTCCCCGCCTGACTCCACATGTGGCCTATCACACGGGGCCATGAGAGGCCGGGGGAGAGCAGTCTGAGAGTCCATGTCGGCAGCGAGATCCATCCTGTCTAGGAGCAGTGCTGAGGCTTTTCAGGGGTCCGAGTGGGAAGCTGCTCGCTGTCAAGAATGAGAGGAGGCCCCAGTGCACGCCCGCTCCGCTCAAAGCAGGCCCCTCGCCTGATGGAGAGACTTGCAGTGGCCACCAGCGGTCCCTCTACCTCTCCAGAGCCAGCATTTAGCATCGGCAGATCCGTCTTCAAGGAAGACTGGCCACCTCCATTTGCAGTGTGGTGTGCACATGCAGGATTCCTCAGTTTACCCATGCATGCTGTGGACGGCAGGGCTCAGCCTGGGGTCTCAGTGCCCCCACCCACCTCGCAAAGCCCCAGGAAGGCAGTTCCTGTAATCACATCCCATGCAATCTGAGCACCTCCCCACTGGGCCCTCGCTCATGGTGCTTAGAGATGTCATCTGTCATTGAACAGCTCTGGGGGGTGGTGTCACTCTTCCTGTTTTGCAGATAAAGAAACTGGAGCTCAGGTCTAGAAGCACATCCAAGGCCTCCCGTGCCCCCGCTGCCCTCCCTGAGCCTGTCTACAACTGTGAATCGGTGCAGGTCTCTGCGTAGGAGCCTTCGAACTCAAGGTCCTGGGAGGAAGGAAGTCCTAATCCAGGAAGGCACTGCTGTCCCACTGTATCAGATGCCTGCATGTGAGGCCTCCAGGGGCCGCACATGCCTGGGAAAGCAAGACTCCAGGTGTGGCTGATTGTATGGGGCCAGGATCGGGGTGGGTGGCTCCCAGCTCTCCCTCCTGCCTCCTCTGCCCCACCCGCTTCCGGCAGGGAGCAGAGTAGCAGCCCAGGAGCTTGGACATTGGGGGTGGCGGCTGCTTAGAATCCAGGAAGGTCAGCCCACCGCAGCCTCAGCTCCCCCAGGGCCTCTGTCCTGCCCAGTGATCCTGGCAGCCTCCTGCCCCTTACCATTGGTGTAGGGGTTCCCGGTCTTCTTATTGGTCATAACTCGGGCCGTGGCATTATTGACCTGTCCAGAGAGGGAGGAGAGAGGGAGAGGGAGGGTTAGCCTCCTGCTGCCTGCCATCCAGAGCCTTGGTCCCCACTGCTCCCAGCATGGGCTAAAGCCCCGCCTGGCCCAGGACCCCAGACCCAGGCCTGCTGGCCTGTGTTCTTCACATGGCTATTCCCATAAACCCAGCCCCAGGCTCCTAGGCACCCCGGGATGGTGGGAGAAGCTCCCTGGTGGACTCTCCACAAAGTGCTCTCTGACCAGAACCAGCTAAAAGGCTGGTCTCCAGGATGCCCTCTGCTCCCTGAGGATGCCAAGGCCCACCTAGGCACGGGAACCAAGATGGCTACATGCCTCTCCTGGATGATGCACCCTTCTCTGAGGCCAGAGTCCTCAATGCTGCAGAACACAGAGCTCTGCTGTGGGGCCCGTGTGCCCCAGGAGGATGAGTCTGCCAGGGAGGGGACTCTGGGCACACAGGCCACCCATTTTCCACACATAAGCCCAGGTGAGGCTGTCTAGGGGCAGCCTGGGATGGAGAGGACGAGGCGTGTGTGGAAGGGAGTTGAGACTAGCAGAGGTGATGGGCCCCAGGAAGGGGTCTGGCCTGTTCTGCCTCCCCCACATCCTCAGTGTGAGCCCCGAGGGCATGGGGCTGCAGCCTGGCTGAGCCAGTGCTGTCCGAAGTCTAGAAACCTCCTCTCAGGCCTTCACCGCCTGCCCAAGGGCTCTGCCTTAGTGGCTGGCCCCGGCCCTCCTCCAGCCACCCTCTGGCTGCCCTGCCTTCTGGGGGACCCAGCTCCAGACACCCAGGCCGCAGCAAGGGAACACAGCCCACTGGCACTCTGGGCCTCCGGTGAGCAGGGAAGCAGGGGAAAGAGTGGGGTGGGTGTCAGGGAGGGACCCAGCGCCCCTCTCCCTGCTCCTCCTCAGGGCCGGGTCCCTTCCTCTGCCCTGGCCATTGCTGATGCTGACTCTGCTTCTACCCAAACAAGGGGTGGAGTGGGACCCAGGTGGGGCAAACTGCAGGGCCCGGGCCGGGCCATGTGGGGATGGGCTGGGGAGAGCCGCTGCTCCATGGTGGGCAGGGTCTGGGGATTAATGGCTCATGGCAGGGTGGGCTGGCCATGGTCCTTGAAGCTGCCGAGCCCCAAATACAGGATTTCTGGGGCTCCTGCAGTGTCTGGTTGGGGATAGGGCATCTCCCAGGAAAAGGAGGGAAGAGGCAGGGAAAAGGGGACCTCGGTGAGCCTGAAGGGGTGACAAGTGACAGGGCTCAGCAGGCAGCCAGTGACCCTGGCCTCAGTGCGCCCTTCCTCCCGCCCCAGGGGACCCTGGCCAGGCTCTCTGAAGGGTGCGGCAGCGGCGGGGTGGTCGGTTGGGGGGGGGGAGGTGGGCGATCTCGGGGCATCCCTGCTGCAGCACACTTATCTGAGCACCTCAATTTTCCGTCCCTCTACGATCGTCCCATTCAGCTTCTCCCGGGCTCGGTCAGCATCTGAGCTAGTTTCAAAAGTTACAAACCCAAAACCCTGTGAGCAGAGGAGAGGGAAGGACAGGCACGGAGAGAAGGACATAGGGCGAGGAAGAGGAGGAAGAGGAGGAGTGGGTGGGGACCAGGGGAAGGGGGGGAGAGAGAGAGAGGGGGTTGAGTCAGGTGAGTTGAGGCAGAGACGCAGGCAGCCCAGAGGTCTGTCGTGGGGCCACCAGCAGGATGCCAGGAGGGGTACGGGCCCCGGGAGGGCAGCTGCTGGCCTGGCCTGAGCCCAGCCTGAGCGGACCGCCTGGCATCTCCAAAGGGTCAGGCCAAAGCCACGTAAGAGATACTACCTGACCACGGGCCAGGCCTGCCCCCTGAACCCCACCTTGGGGTGGGGGGCCCAGGCTGGGCTTCAGGACCTGCAGGGGCAGCCCACCCGCCTCCACCCTCAGAGCCCAGGGTGGAGGGTTGTGCCTTCCCGGAAGGGGAGCAGGGCTTATCTCCGCTGGCCACCCTCCCCAGCGGGCCCTCTCTGTAGCCCCTCCCTCAAGCCTCAAGGCCAGTGGTCCCCTGGGGTGAGCAGTTAGTGGGGGTGGGACCCGGGCGCAGGGGCCCAGGGCTCTGGGGTGCAGGCAAGAGGTCCTGGTGGCTCAGAAAGAAAAAGCGGCAGCGGCAGCAACAACACAGACAGCTGGGGTGGGGGGTGGGGGGGTGGAAGAGCGGGGAGTACAAGCACCCGTGTCGCTCAGGGGTCCTCGGGCGTGAAGCTCTCCAGGAAGGAAACGCACATTTCACACGTTAGCCTGGCGGGACCTACAGCCGGCGCGGTAAGGCGGCAGCTCCGTGCGGCACCCACCTTGGAGCCCCGCTCGTTAAAGATGATCTCCACGTCTAAGATTCTTCCGAATTGCTGCAGAGACAGAGAGAGAGGGAACGGGGCAGACAGGAAAGGAAGGTTAAGACCGGGCCTAGCCTGTGCTCGGCCCTGGGCTCCCAGCTTGGGAGAGGAGCCCGGGAACCCCCTTCCACCTCTGGCCATGGAGTGGCTGGGACTTAGCCACTTGGACAGGGTGATGGTGGGGAGGGGGGCCCAAGGCGTCACCGAGAGGGTCCTTGGTGTGGCGTGTGGGCAGGGATGGCTCTCCCAGCCTCTCCTGGAGGCCCATGTCTCCCTTCCATCTTAGGGAGCTTTTCCTGCTGGGGCACTGCCTCCAGCTGCCAGCTGGGGACGGGGGTGGGCCTATCACCAGTGACCCCTCCTCGCCCTCCCGGGACTTGGCCACTTGGAGAGGGCTACAGTGGGGATAGGGTACCCAAGGCATTATCCCCCCCCACCCCAACTCACACTAAAGGTCTGCTGAGAGACCCTTCTCCAAAGGAAACAGAGGAGAGGAAGGGACATGAGTCCGTAGAAGGGACAAAGTGCCACAGAGAAAGGGAAGTGCCGGGGTCAGGAACGGGAGGTTGACGCCACTCGGGAGTAGGACCCCTGGTTGGGAAATGGGACCCTCAGTCCTCCCTGAGATGGGGAGGAGGTTGGGCAGGGGCACCATGGGGTGGAGGGCATGAGAAGAAGCGGCGGGTGGAGGGAGAGCCTGCTCAGGCCCCTGGGACCCTGCACAGCCTGCCGTGGGCCTGTGCTGGCGTAGGGTGCTGAGCAGCAGTGACCTGGCCCCAGGCCCCCCTGTGCAGGACGTGAGGGCCAGCGGGGTCGTGATGCTCCGCTGCCTTCTTCCCGCGCGTTGTTGGCCACAGTCCCCACAGGACAGCCCTGTCTCTCTCACGGGTACTGAGACCACGAGCCTGTGAACGGCTGGCCGGAACAATAGCTCTGAGGCCCCCAGGGCCTGTCCTGAAGCCTGCAGTGCAGGCAACTGATGGGGGTTTCCCAGCCACCTCCACACAGCCCTGGAGGCATGGGGCGCGGGGGGCAGCAAGGCCCAGTGAGGCCAGACAGCGATGAAATCCCAACTCTGCCAGGTGCTGAAGAGAGGGGGTAGCAACCCCCATCCTGCAGGGACCCAGGGAGCTGACGGGGGATGGTGCCCCGTCCTGCAGGGACCCGGGGAGCTGATGGGGGATGGTGCCCCGTCCTGCAGGGACCCGGGGAGCTGA
>NW_022436988.1:3931756-3937544 GCF_009761245.1 Sapajus apella | reverse complement strand
AGCTGATGGGGGATGGTGCCCCGTCCTGCAGGGACCCGGGGAGCTGACGGGGGATGGTGCCCCATCCTGCAGGGACTGAGTGAGTGTATGTAAACAGGCCCCATGCAGGGGGCATCCAGCCAGGGCCCAAAATGCCACCCACTGAGGGCATCTGGCCAGAGCCCCAAAATGTCAGCTGCTCTTAAGGGGCAGCCCCAGGCCCAGAGAAATGTGGCTGCCTGCCCAGGACCCAGGGTCGAGAAGGGACAGAGTCCTTGCCATCTGATGATTCTAGGTCATGCCAGCCCCCCAATGAGTCTAAGCCTCAAATCCAACCAGGCCTGGCTCCTGAGATGGGAAGTGGACTTCTGGGGGTCACATCAGGGGGCAGGCAGAGGGGGACTTCTCCACCCTGGGGCAGCCTGAGGCGCCTCCAGTCTGCTTGGCAAACCCCAGTTGGGTCAGGGTGGCATGAGGAGAGGCTGGGATTCAGGAGCCAGAGGCTGCCTACCTGTGCAGCAGAGGTGGGTGGGCGCAGCGGCAGGCAGGGGAGGGAGGAGTTTGGAGGGAGGGGGGAGACACGGCCAGGCCGCGTGGTCCTCTGTGGCTGGGGCAGCCTGGGTGCTGGGCTGAGCTGCCTGGTTGCTGCTCCTCACCCGCCCCTCAGCAGCCCCAGCACCACAGGCCTCAGCACCTGCCAGGCGCATTCAAGTCCAGTAACAAAGTGACCCAGGACCCAAGGGCGGCCCTGCACATTCTCACACTGACCCCGCCTGGGCCGAGGCCTGCAGTGGAAAACCTGGAGCCCAGGACAGGCCTCCCTTCCCACGCACTGCGCGTCGTTCCCAAGCTCCCACCTGGGGGCCCGGGGGACGCAGGCCCGGAGAGGTTGATGCCTGGTCTCTGGGCACACGGGACAGGCCAGGGCTGGGGCAGCTGCTCTGTGGGAGGCTGAGCTGCCCCTCCAGGTACCCTCTGATGAGGAGCCGGAATGTGGGAACAGGATAGTCATAACCAAGGGACTCTATGAACTCCTGAGGTCAGGTGGTGTGGGGGCCATGGGTGGATTTCCAGCCGGGCACAGGAAGGGTGGGGTTTGAGGGGCAGCAACAACAGATCCCCCACTCCCTCAGCTTGAGGCCTTCCTCTGCATCGCCACCTTCCAGGCAGGTTCAGGTCAGGGCGGGGCTGGGCTCGGGAGGAAGGAACCCCAGGGCCTGGGAGGCTCCCTGCACCGTGGGAGGCAGGAAGCCCAGGGAGCAAGTGTGGACAGTAAGGCAGGGCCTGTGGGCACCACCCTGGAGCTGGGGCGCGTGTGGAGGGCAGCACGGGTGGGGCCGCACACACTCACCCCGAACATTTGCCGCAAGTCGGGGTCCCTGAACCGGAAGGGGATGTTGGAGACGTGTAGCCGCTTGGGCTGCCGCTTCTCTGCAGGGTCGGAGGGCTGGAGCGGCTGGCTGTCCGTCTGTGCCGCCTCGTCTGTCTGCTGCAGGGAGAGGACGGCTGTGGAGGCTGCCTCCCGCGTGCAGGGTTGCCCATGCCCTCCGCCAAAGGGAGTGGAGGGTGTCAGGGCCAGAATCTCCCCACCGCTCTGGGCCTCTCCTTGGCAGAATCTGGGTGGATGGTTCCCATGAAACACCACATAAGAGCACCTCAGACAGAGAGGCCCCACCTCCCGGCCTTTGCCCAAACCATGCCAGGGAGGCCGCCTCCCTCCCTCAGCCCAGGACAAGACCTCCTGGCCTGCTCTGTTCTCGCTCCCACAGCCCAGGTCTCTCAGCCCCACTGATGACTCAAGGCAGTTCTGGGAGCCCGAGGGCCACGCTGGCTCTCAAGCACTGACGATGAAGAGGAGACAGATGTCAGCCAGGCCCGGGGGTCCAGCTATCCGCAGGTACTGCCCCTCCGTGTCCCGCCCCTGGCCCCGCCAGGCTCCGCCTTATTCCAGCTGCTGCCACCACTCAGAACTTTTGAGGGTGGTCACCTCCAGAAGCGTCACCCAAGGCAGGGGTTGGCTGAGTCCGTCCTTTATGACCAGTCCCCATCTGGGCCCAAACACAGGTGGGGAAATGGGCTCCCAAAGACTTGGGTCTCAGGAAATAAAAGCCCCTCCAGCCACCAGCTCCCGGGCAGAAGACAGGGGCACCGCCCAAGGCAGTGCAGCAAGGCCTGTGTAGGGCTCTTCCTGTGTGGTCTTCAAGTGGACTGGCCACGAGCTCACGGCAAGGCTGGCCTTCAGCCTGGCTCGGTCCCAGCTGCGTCCATAGGGCAGGAACGCCGGGCATGTGACAAGTGCTTCATTCACTGGCGGGGTGGATGCACGAGTGACTGTCCGGGGTGGCCGTCAGCTCACCATGACCTGGTCCCAGGCCTGACGTTCTCTATAGGCCGGTCCCGTGGATGCAGCCAGACCGCAGGGGCCAGCCTCGAAGACTGTTTTCCCACTTGGCCCACTGGCAAGGTGGCGGATGGCACAGAGGGACCAGGGTGCAGGAGAGGCCCTCTGTGGACAGGCACAGATGGGTGCATGCCCCGGCTCCCACGGGGTGCCCTGGAGGGGCTCTCATGCCCCGCTTCCGCCAGCTCCTGGAGCTCAGCTGCCCCCGGGAACAGCAGGCTGACAATGTACCTGTTACTGGCTTCCTCAATGCCATGCTGCCCCTTATGGGTTTTGTGAGATCATCTCCCAAACACACCCCTTGCGCTTGAATCCTTGGCTCTGGGCTTCCTGACACTCCAGGGGACAGTTGGAAGCCACACATGGAGACCCCTCCTTGGAGGCAAACTGGCTTCTGGGACAGGATGTCAGTCGAGTCAAAGGTAGGAGGGTCTTGGCCCCAGCCACCCGGATCCTTTCCAGAGCAGTGGTAGAAAAGGCTGGGTCCCTTAGAGGCCTACACTGCAGTCGTACAAATGGAAGGCTGGCAGCGTGGTCTCCCATATGGCCTACAGAGCAGAGGCAGCCAGCCTGGGAGCAAGAGGAGAAAAGGCAAGATGAGAGGCCCCAGAGAGCCATTCCCACGCGTCTCCAGCCAGGCAAAGCACCTGGCTGCTGAAGCCACTTTCCGGCGGGCATCTGTCGCGGGCAACCAAGGAGTGCTGAGTCAGGACGCTGAGCAGGGAGCCTGGGGTCACAGCACCCGAGGCCTCATCCCATGGCAAAGGAAATGGAGCCCAGAGGAACAGAGCCTTGCCAAGGTCACACTACAGCTACGTGGCCAGAGCTTGGTCCCTCGAGTCCTGTCTGAGTGGCTGTCCGGCTGTCGCTAACCCCTGCACGGCCACCTTGGTTATCTTTTCTGGAAGGACAGGCCACTCCCCGGCATTTCCGCTTGTGGCTAGCAGGCCTCTGACCAGGCTCCAGGGCAGCAGGTGCCCCTAGGTGACCAGGGAGGAAGTCGCCACTTCCTGGACTGCTCAGGGAGGTGGAGGACACAACCTTCCCCATACCAAAGCTTCTTCCCTGGCGACAACCCCTAGCTCTGGCAGTGGGGCAGGCGGGGAGTGGGGTCCAGAGGGCTGCAGGACTGCGGGGCGCTTGTGTCCATGTCCCTGATGCAGCTCTGTCCCCTGCGTTGAGAAGTGAGGAAGCGGCACACATCTCACAGCATGGGAACCGCCGTCCTGGCGCTCACCTGGGCGTGCGCTGCGGCCCCGTCTCAGCAGGCTGGCCATGTGGTGTGCTGACCCAATACTGACGAGTGTGTTCCCAAGGCGTGAGGCTGTGGGTAGATCCCCCATCTCTCTTGGGACCCCAAGAGGTGGAAAGCAGCCATGGTTCTTGGAAAACAGGAGCCCCAGGCTTGGAGAAGGTGGGTGGCTGCTCCTTAGGGTTCCCTGACATGAGCCACCCCCATCAGTGGGGGCTGGACTTTGGCATGGAGGCATCCGTGGTCGGCACAGCTGACAGGGCCAGAAGGGTGGATGACAGATGTCTGGACCTCCTGGTCTGGCTGGCATCCAGCCCCCGGGGGGGGGCAACACAGGGCAGCTGACTCCGGCTCCACAGGGGCACGCGAGGGGCTCCTCCATCCAAGCCTGGGGACCTTGACACACCCAGTAGCCAGCTTCCCAGTTCTGCTGCCGTCTGCTTTGGTCCCAAGCTTTCTTGCAGAAAGCAAGCCCGTGCTAGACCTCTGGAGGGGGCAACCTCACCCCTGAACCAAGACGAGACCGTCCAGGAATCCGCTGATCCTTATGGAGGTCTGAACCCACCCTCTAGTCCGACAGGCACGGCTCTTTCCTCCTCGGTGGACAGGAACTTGCCCCGTGCCTCTGCTGCTCTTGGGTACAGGTGACTGAGTCATCCCAGCCTGGTTAGGGGCACACAACTCTGGTCCCTGAGCAGCAGAGGGCGGCGGTCAGCATGCTGGGGCGGCCACGTCGACGGGAACCGGCCCACGCCCAACCATGGGAGCTGGGACACCCACCCAAAGCCTTACAGGGGAGCAGCCGAGGGTGAGGTGGGAGGAGTGGGGTAGTGGGGTGTGAGTGGGAGGAGCCATGAGTGGGGCCAGGACACAGGTGAGTGAGCAGCTGCTCTGTCCTTGCTCCCCCAGCTCAGCCCCGGGCAGAGGGCAAGTGGGTCCCATGGCTGTGAAACTGGCCGGTGTGCGGAGAAGCCCCGAGCGTGGCTGCACACGGGCTGCCCCGGGCCGGGGGCCCTCCTCCCACAGACGGCAGCAGTCCAGCAGCCTCCACTGCTTTGCGACCTTTCTCAGGGGCTTTCCCTTCCCCACTTTTTTTTTTTTTTTTTTTTTAAGCCATCTTTGCCTCTGGTTCTCAAATGCAGGGAAAGAGAAAACATCCTTCCCTCCCTGCTGGCCTGGAGGTCCTGATTCTGCGTCCTTCCCAGCTCTGTCCTGGCCCAGCCATTATAGATGCCCCCCAAGCCCATTCAAGTTCGGGGTGGGGGTCTAGATGCCACAAGCATCTCTCACCCTCCACATCCTCTGAGGAGCCTGCACCCACTTTTGCCTGGGCCCCCAAGCTTGGCGCAGTGCAAAGCAAAGGGAAGGAGCTCTCGGCGGGGGCTGGTGGGCACAGGCAGACCCTGGACAGCAGGTGGGGCCTGGTGGCCGTGTTGGCATGGAGCCAAGCGGTGCTGCCGTGGCGCAAGATGAACCGGTGTTTGGAAATTCCTTCCTCTGTAGCGCCGAATCTTCTCATTCCTCCAGAGGCCTCCTGGGCACTCAGGCAAGGACCCGATTTGGTGAGCCTCCGGTGGGCGGCCAGTCAGCCTTGGAGGAGGGATTCTCCATGTGCGGCCTCAAGCCATCCACTGGGGTGTCTTCTTCAGCCCCTCCTCGGGCGGAGCTGTGGGCTCCCACGTGGCATTTGAAGGACACAGGATTCCTAGCCCCACTGCTGGCCTCTGCACTTGTGGCATGGGCAGCCGACTGCCGCCTCGTCCACTCCCACCCCTTGCCTGGGTAGGGGCATCTCAGCTGAGCCTCACTGTGGTGTGGCTTTGGGGACCAATACCTCCTCTCTTCTGCCTTTCTCACGTCAGCCACTAGCCACGGCCTACCCCTCACCCCCTCTGTAAGCTGTGAGAGCCAAGATCACAGTGACCGAGGACTGCGGCTCCTCGTGGAGGAGAGAGAGCCTTGAGCAGGATGGTGAGGCAGCAGTTACAGATGATGCGGCCCAAGTGGAAGATTGGGGAAAGTGTGGGAGCTTCCGAGAGGAGGCTCAGGCCCGACGGATGGCGGAGAGGGCAAGGTTCATCCTGGGGCTGCAGGTCACCAGGCAGAGAGGCCTCTGGGGACCTGGAGTGAAGCCAGAGGTGCAGAGCCCAGATCCC